>NC_090815.1:136921103-137253603 GCF_000390325.3 Nicotiana tomentosiformis | reverse complement strand
TTGCTAGTGCACGAGCTCCTGAATAATGACCAGTCTCTTGAAACCTCTTGGCGTCTCTCTCCTCTCTGTCCCGGGCAAACATGCCTTCCACCCTCCTGGCAATGCTCACTGCCTGCTGAAATGTGATATCCATCTCCAACTCCCTGGCCATACTGGTCCGAATACTGGGGTGGAGTCCCTCAATGAAGCGACGAACCCTCTCTCTGACTGTAGCAACCAGAGCCGGTGCATGGAGAGATAACTCACTGAAACGGACTGTATACTCCGACACAGTCATAGCACCCTGACGTAACTGCTCAAACTCTACGCGCCAAGCATCTATGAGGCTCTGAGGAACATACTCACGTAAGAACATCTCTGAAAACTGAGTCCAAGTGAGTGAGGCTGCCTCGTCTGGACTACTCAGCTCATAGGTATGCCACCACTGATATGCCACTCCCCTTAGCTGGAAAGCGATGAAAGAATCTCCACTCGTCTCCACAATGCCCATAGTGCGGAGAATACGATGACACTCCTCAAGAAAACCCAGAGCATCATCTGAAGCTAGTCCACAGAAAGTAGGTGGGTAGTACTTCTTGTACATCTCAAGTTTGAGCTGCTCTGCCTCAAAAGCAGCTACCCTGATCTCATGCTGAACCGGAGCCACTAAGGGCATAGGAATATACTCTGGGGCCTGATCAACCTGGACCCTCTGCTCAGGAGTGCGGGCTGCGGGAGTTTGTGCCCCTCCCCTGGCCTGAGATGTAGTGGGAGCTATCAAAAATAGTCCAACCTGAGCCAGAGTGCTGAACATGCTCAAGAACTAAGCTAAAGCCTCCTGGATGGCTGGAGTAGCAATAGGGATCTCCGGTGCTGGCCCTCCAGCTGGAGCTGCTGGGGGCTCCTCTAACGCAGCTCTCGTAGGTGCTCGGGCTGCACTGCATGGTTGTCCTCTACCCCGACCCCGGCCTCTGGCGGCTCTAACAGGGGGTTCGGGTGCCTGATCGTCGGTCCTCCCAGTACGGGTCCTCACCATCTCCGAGAAAGAATAGAATAGAATCTTAGAATTTTTGGTGTCAATAACTCGCACAACAAGGAAATCAAAGAAATATGATTGTTTTTAACAGTTACATAGCATCCCGAAGATAAGTATGGACGTCTCCGCACTGATCCGCGAGACTCTAATAAATCAGCTTGTGACGCGCTACTCCTATGAACCTAGTGCTCTGATACCAACTTGTCACAACCCAAATTTGCCCTCCGTAAGGTGTCGTGATGGCACCTAGTCTTTACGACTAGGTAAGCCTAATATTACAAAAAATATAAAAAAAACACAGCATTTTAAAGATAAACAGCATATTGTGAATAACCAAGAGTAGTACCACTCGGCATATACAAAAAAAAAATATTTCCAAGACCCGGAATGTCACTAAGTCACAAGCTGCTATAATCTATGTAGCTCTATACAAAAGTCTGAAGATAATAAAGAAAGTCTTTAGGCGAGGGAGTAGAAGGAGACTCCAAAGATCTGCGGATGCAGGCAGAAGTACCTTGAAGTCTCCTAGAATCAGCAGCAACCCCAAGGCTGATAGCTCGTATCTGGATCTGCACACGAAAACATGTGCAGGAAAGGGCATGAGTACACCACAATGGTACCCAGTAAGTGCCAAGCCTAACCTCGGTCGAGTAGTGACGAGGTCAGGTCAAGGCCCTACTGGAGTAAATATAATAAATTAAACAGTAAGAGGTATAAGTAAAATTTATGGTAACACAGTTAAAGAAATTCTCAAAAATTTAACAGTTAAGGGAGTCCTCGACTCAGAACAAGGTAAACACAGTAGGGAATCTCTCGGGATACCGTTCCGTAGTTCCAAATGAATATTCAGTACATGGGGGATCTCCCGGAATACGTCTGTAGTCCCAAAGTAAATATGCAGTGCTGGGGGATCTCCCGAAATATGTCCGTAGTCCCAAAGTAAATATGCAGTGCTGGGGGATCACCTGGAATACGTCAGTAGTCCCAAAGTAAATATGCAGTACAGGGGGATCTCCCGGAATACATCCGTAGTCCCAATTTGAATATGCAACGCAAGATAAAATGGTAGGTATTGCATCGAGTTATACAGTTTATACTGAACACATATAAGGAAAGTAGGGACTTAACTAAGCATGGCACACGGAATGTCAAATAGGCAGTTAAAACACGTAAGCATGCTTCTCTATTCTAAGTTTAACAATTAAACGTATTGGTGCAATTTAAAAAAGAAAAACAGTTTATGATTTAGAAGGGAAAAATGGGATTTTTGCAATAATAGCTGTGTACGTACTAGTCACCTCACGTACACGGCGCCCACACATCAATTAATATCACACATCTTAAAGGAAAGTCCATAACACAAGGTTAGGCAAGACACTTACCTCGACCGCTCAAATCAACTTGATATCACGTTCTTGCCACGAGTATCCAACTCCAAATGGCCCGAATCTATTCAAAGTAATTGCATAATGTAAATATAACTATAAGTAACTAATTTAACTAATTAATTTGAAGCTAAAGCTTCACATCTCAGAATCGGGTGAAAATTACAAATTATGAACACCCATTCACTCACGAGTTCACTCGAACAAAAATCATCTAAATCCGACGTCAAATTCCCATTCAAATCTCAGATTTTCAATTGGGGAACCTTTTGCCCCATTTCCAAACTTCTTCCCTCAATTTCCTTAATTAGACGAGGAAAACAACAATAGATTAATGTATTATGATCAAAATAGAGTTAGAATTAGTTACCCAATAGTTCTCCTTCAAAATCCCTCGAGAAATCGTCTCCCACCGAGCTCTAAATTGAATTGGTGAAGAATGAGGGATGAACCCTTGAAGCTGTCTCTTTAACCCAGCGATTTCCGTACCTACACTCATGGGGCCGCATATGCGGTCTCGTACCTGCGGAAACATCATCGCAGGTGCGAAGGTCACTTATCCGGGATGGGTCCGCACCTACGGATGCGCTTCTGCGCTCAATTGTCTGCTTCTGCGGAACCTTGGGTCCTTCTCACCTCTGCATCTGCGATTGCCCTTCCGCAGATGCGGCTCCGCTCCTATGGCTCACTCATTGCATCTGCGACCACTGACTCCCTGGCCTAAAAGCGCACCTGTGATCCAAGCCTCGCTTCTTCGAGGCCGCACCTGCGGACTCCCCACCGCAGGTGCGAAAACACCAGAACCAGCAACTCCAAAACTTCCTCTAAGTCCAAGTTCATTCCGTTAAGCATCCGAAACACACCCGAGGCCCCGGGACCTCAACCAAATATACCAACCAATCCTAAAAC
The DNA here is from genome assembly GCF_000390325.3 of Nicotiana tomentosiformis. Taxonomy (NCBI): domain Eukaryota; kingdom Viridiplantae; phylum Streptophyta; class Magnoliopsida; order Solanales; family Solanaceae; genus Nicotiana; species Nicotiana tomentosiformis. Next base: position 137,250,294 of record NC_090815.1, on the reverse strand, counting down.
AACATACAAACTTAGTCGAGCCTTCAAACCACGTCGAACAACACCAAAAATCATGAATTAAGCACGGATTCAAGCCTAAGAATTGAAAATTTTCCAAATTCTACAAACAACGCCGAACCACATCAAATCTAGTACGAATGACCTCAAATTTTACACACATGTCACAAATGACATTAAGAACCTACAACCACTTTCGTAATTCCATTCCAAGCTCGATATCAAAATTTCCACTATCGGCCGAAATTGCCGAAAAACTAACTTTCACCAATTCAAGCCTAAATCTACTACAGACTTCCAAAACACATTACGGATGCATATATTAGGGGATCAGGGATCAAATTCTCAAAACGACCGGTCGGGTCGTTACAGAGCACGTCCGAAATATATTTTAGAGGTCTGTAGTTGATTTAGGCTTGAATTGGCGAAAGTTAGATTTTCAGCGATTTCGGCCAATAGTGAAAATTTTGATATCGAGCTCAGAATGGATTTCCAAAGTGGTTATAGGTTTGTAGTGTCATTTGTGACCTGTGTGCAAAATTTGAGATCATTCGGACGTGGTTTGATAGGTTTCGGCATCGATTGTAGGAATTTAAAGTTCCAAGTTCTTTAAGTTTGAATTAGAGAGAGATTCGTGATTTTTAGCGTTAGTTGATGTGATTTGAGGGCTCGACTAAGTTCGTATGGTGTTTTAGGATTGGTTGGTATGTTTGGTTGAGGTCCGGGGGGCCTCGGGTGAGTTTCGGGTGCTTAACAGATTAAAAGTTTGATTTGTGTTGCTGCTAAGTCTTCAGGCTTCTGGTATTTTTGCACCTACGGGGAAGAGAACGTAGGTGCGGGAGCGTACATGCGGAGAGGCAAGTGTAGAAGCGGAAAAGTGGAGGAGTGCCAGGGATCGCAGGTACGAGGAAAATGCCGCATCTGCGATGCTCGCAGATGCGAAGATGGAGGCGCAGGTGTGAGAAGAGATGGACTTGGTGGTCTCCACATGTGTGGAGAATTTGTGCACATCAGCGGCTCCACAAAAGCAGATTCTGGGATGCAAAAGCGAGAGGATGCGCAGGATGCGTAGGTGCAGCTGGACATGTGCACCTACGGTGGCGCAGATGCGGCTAATTATGTCGCAGGTGCGGTCACGCGGGGCAGAAAAGAGAAATTCGAGCGTTTGATTTCATTCTTTGTTTTTGGACTTGAGAGCTCGGAATTTGGCGATTTTTCGAGGGATTTTCAGAGAAAACTTTGGGGTAATGATTCCTAATTTATTTTTGGTTGTATTACATTTATCTATAGTTATTTTCTCCATTTAATTTCAGATTTTTGGGGTTGAAATTGGGAAAACAATTGAAAGAATTCTTCAATAAATATTTCGAGTTTTGAAAGGGGATTTGTGGTCGGATTTGTGTAATTCTTATTTGGTTGGACTCGTGAGTGAATGAGTGTTCGTATTTTGTGATTTTTACCCTATTCCGAGACATGGGCCCGAGTCAACCTTTTAGGGCGAATTTCAGAATTTTTGTTAAAATATTAATTGCATTAATTAGATGAGTCTATTATGGTTGTATTTGTGTTATGCAATTGTGTTTGGCTAGATTTGGACCATTCAGAGTTGGATAATTGAAAAATGGGTATTCTTACGGACTGATTGAGCTTGGGTCGAGGTAAGTATCTTGCCTAACCTTGTGTGGGGGACTTACCCTTAGGATTTGAGTCTTCTATGTTGACTGTAGTCCATGCATGCGAGGTGACGAGTGCGTACTTGGACTTATTTGACTTAACTGAAGATTTTACCTCCCCCATTATCATTCTATCTTTTCATAACAGCTTATCTTTATTTGAAATTATTATTATTATCTCTTCTTGTAATTTGTTCAGTCTTAATTGAAGTTATGATTATCCTTTCGCTACTTATCCTTAATTAAATTGTTGAATATCCTTAGAAATTCCTCAATCTTAAAAGAAGTTTTAGATATCCTATATCTTAGTCGACTTGTTTTATTTGGCATTATTGGATTCGTGTTAGCTTCCCTATTGTTGAAGTGTATATTGTGGGATTCGTTGCTACACCTTAGTTTTCCCTTTGTTGAGTTGCTCTCTTTACGCCTAGCATTCTTTACTGTAATTATTCTTTGTGAATTGGTTCTACCATTTTCTTTGTGAGTTAAAGTTCTTAAGTTGATTTACTTGTCGTACTTTGTATTATTGTCATTGTTGCTGATGTACGGGTTGTGGTAATGCACGAGGTTTCTACCGTGCGGTTTTCATTATTATGATGCACGAGGTTTCTGCCGTGCGGTTGTTATTATGGGGTTGCACGAGATTTCTATCGTGCTATTGTTACCATTGATATTTGCACATGCGGCGTGACAAGGCGGGATATGTATATATATATATATATATATATATATATATATATATATATATATATATATATGTGTGTGTGTGGGGGGGGGGGGGGTTGCGCATGTGGCGAGACAAGATGGGAACATTGTTATGCACGTGTGGCAAGACAAGGCGGGCATTTATGTTACTATTGCACACGTGGCGAGACAAGGTGGGCTGTGTCAGGGGTTGATTTGTGATGATTTATGGCATGGGGGCATTCTTGTTCTTGATATTTGTATAGTGGAATACATACTTGTGTGAGCTTTATCTTGTGAAAACTGTGTGAAAATATTCTATGTGATGTCCGTTCTTTTTTTTCCTTATGCTTAATTGCTGATATGGACTATGGTAGTACACTTGCACAAGCATACACGTAGTTAAGAACTCTTATCGGATAAGAGGTGTTCTTGATATTGTTGAGCATAGATGCTCCCCCTTGTTTACGTGCCTTTTATGTGAGAATGAATCTATTGGCACGTGAGTTGTCAGTGCGGATATGCGATATTATGAGGGCACATGAGTCCAAGTGTTAGAGTTCAGGTATTGAGACCTGTAAGTTGTGATTTGTCTGAGGTTCAGTACCTCGTGGAGTTGCTAACTAAAACTTGATGTAAAAGCGGTTGTAGTTGCTGAGTTATTAATTGTCCTTGCTGTATTTGTGATTACGGATTTAGGTTGTGTTCCATTCACCTTTCTCTGTCATTTTCATAATATTCCGCTGATACTTGTTGTTTCCTTCCTGATTGCCATTACTGTACTGTGAGCCATATTGCATTGTCTTTATGTAGACATCATACTTTTGTTGTTCGTGTACTTATATTTGTTCAATTTATTAGGCTAGTGGGTGTCTTGACTGTTCCTCATTACTACTCTACAGAGGTTAGTCTTGATACTTACTGGGCACCATTGTGGTGTGCTCATACTACTCTTCTGCACATTTTCTTGTGTGCAGATCCAGGTACTTGTTCGTTAGCTAGCTGTGTGGACTGTTGCTGTGGAGATTCAAGGTAAACCTGCTGCTGCGTTCGCAGGATTTGGTGTCACCTTTCAGTTTTCGTTTTGCACTGTTTATTCTTATTTCTGGACAGTGGTATTTAGATGTCTTCTAGCAAACACTCTGTAGAGCTTATGACTTGTACTACCGGTTTTGGGAATTTTTAAGAGATTCTATTTAAATAATGTTGTTTTAATTATTGCTAGGCTTACCTAGTCCCTAAGACAAGGTGCCATCACGATACCCAAAAGGAGGGAAAGTTGGGTTGTGACAAGTTGGTATCAGAGCTCTAGGTTCATAGGTGCTACGAGTCATAAGCGAGTTTAGTAAAGTCTTACAAATCGGTACAGAGACATCTGTACTTATCTTCGAGAGGCTACAAAACTATTAAGACAATCTCACTTCTTTCATTCCTATCGTGCGAGCTTGTGGTTCTCGGAGTTTGAACTTTTATCATTCCATTCTCTCACAGATGGTGAGGATACGAGCTACGGTTATAGACGACACTGCTCCAGGAGCAAGTATCGCTAGAGGCAGAGGCAGAGGCCGACAAGGAGTAAGTGTCGCAGCAAGAGAACCTACCAGAGCAATAGTTGAGGAGCCGCCAGTAGTTCCAGTTAGGGAGCAGGTACCGGAGGCGCCTGTTATTACCCCCGAACTTTAGGAGACTTAGCGCAGTTCCTGAGCATGTTTGGTACGTTGGCTCAGGCGGAGTTGATTCCGGTAGCACCAGCTACTTCACAGACGGGGGGACGAACCTAGACTCCTGCCGCCCACATCCCAGAGGAGCGAGTTCATGTTGGTCAGGTTCCAGGTGTCATGGAGACACAGACTATGGTTCCGGTTCAGCCCGTGGTCAGGGCAGCAACATCTGAGGAAGAGCAGCTTAGACTTGTGTTCAAGAAATATGACCCTCCTACATTCAGTGGTTTGGCTTCAGAGAGTGCACAAGGTTTTCTGGATGAGTGTCATCGCATTCTCCGTACTATGGGTATTGTGGAGACGAGCGAGGTTTCTTTTACTATGTTCCAGCTTAAGGGAGTGGCATATCAGTGGTGGCGGGCATATGAGTTGGGTAGCCCAGCCGAGTTAGCTTCACTTACATGGATTCAGTTTTCAGATATGTTTCTAAGAGAGTTTGTACCTCAGTCCCTTCGAGATGCATGGCGCGCGGAGTTTGAGCAGTTGTGCCAGGGCACTATGTAAGTGTTAGAGTATGCCGTGAGGTTCAGTGATTTGGCCAGGCATGCACCTGTTTTAGTCGCCACAGTTAGAGAGCGTGTCCATAGATTCATTGAGGGACTCAGGCATGATATTCGGTTCAGCATGGCTCGGGAGATAGAGTCAGATATTTTGTTTCAACAGGTGGTAGGGATCGCTCGCTGTGCAGAGGGCATGTAGGATCAGGAGAAAGAGGACAGGCGGGGCCATAAGAGAGAGTACATGCGAGATCAGTAGAGAGAGGACAGGGAGGTGAGGAGGCCTCGTAGACCGGAGATATCTACTGGTCCTTATTTTGGAGACAGGTACGACATGGTAGAGGTTTCGTGGGTCAGTTAGTGCAGTTTGCACTTTAGGCTTCACACAGTGTTTCATGTGCTCATGGGTCTCAGAGTACCCGTACCGCATAGTTCCCACAGCCATGCAAGCAGAGAGGTTGCTTCGAGTGTGGAGATACCAGCCACAGGGTAAGAGATTGTCCTAGACTCCGGATAGGTGTGTCACAACAGAGTATTACGGCGAGTAGAGGGCGCCCAAGAGGGGAAGGCCCGACCCGTTGATGTGTTTCATATAGTAGGCTTGAGGCCACTGCGCTAGATGATGTCATACATGTATGCTTTTGATTTGGTACAGAGGGGCACCATTCGTATTTTGATTTGGTTCTGCTTATCGGGGCGAGTTCCCCTACTTGTTGTCCCACCTATGGGTGAGTTTATGACTTAGTATTATGTTTAGATATTTACCTCGTTGGGAGATTCTATGAGTGATAGCCATGTCTATCGTTTGTTTCTATTCATTTTTGAAAGTTACGAGACTATAAGTGAACTCACGTTGTCCATTATGGCAGGTTTGATGTGATTCCTGAGTAAATTAGTTATAATTTGTGATTTGATACTCTACCGGGGTGAGAATTTAGCAAGTGTTGAGATTTTATTGGAAGAATTGAGTTAGTGGAAGATTTCCATTGGTATGATGTGTATTCGACTTGTGATTCAGAGTTGAGGGCGAGACCCTCACGATTCTATGTGATTTGATATGTTTGAGCTGGGCTGCGTACCGCGGCGGAAGTTATATCAGGATGAGATTCTTGTGATTTGTTCATATACTTTGATTTTTCCTATTTAAATTGATTCGTAGTATGGTACTTTTAGAGAGTTGTGCCTGTCGGGCTTGTTTGATATTTTTCTTATGTGTTTCTCTTTACATATTCAGTCATTCTCGTTATGTGCTTCTTGAGTTTTAGCTTGTGAGGTGTGTGCCCGGTGGTGTTAGTTGTGATTTGTTGATTCGGGTGTATAGTCAGGAGGTCTTCATGTTTCTTGCATCGTTGTGAGTGTTGTGGAGATTTAAACATGGTTCTAAAGGATATGAGGCTAATTGTCGGTGATGGTTTTGATTACGGGCTGCTATGATGATCAGAAATGTTATTATGGGCCTATGTGTGGTATGTCTTGTGACGTGGTCGTACCTTGTGGGTATAGGCATGAGTTGTTACAGCTAGTTGAGACTGATACCGGTTATGGATTTAGAATCGGGTCTTTTGAAGATAAATGTAAGTTAGAATTTTTGACTCTAAGGCTTATCGGTGACGTAGATTCGCCCGCGGGTGTATGTTGGATATGCACGTTCAGTGATTCGAAGACTTCGAGGTAATTCTTAGCACGTTCGAGGACGAACGTTTGTTTAAGAGGGGAAGGATGTAACGACCCGGGCGGTCGTTTTGAGAATTTAAGTCTCGTCCGGCGGCATAAGGCCCTGAGCAGCTTCGTATTATGTGCCTTGACTTACGTGCGTGGTTGAATTCAATTATCGGGTGATTCGAAGTGATTTGGGACACTTAATCCTTAAATGAGAGCTTGAGTCTTAGAATTTGGACTGTAGTCGGAACTGTGTGAAGACTGATAATTATGTCGCAGGTGCGGTCACACCGGGCAGAAAAGAGAAATTCGAGGGTTCAATTTTATTTTTCGTTTTTGGACTTGAGAGCTCAGAATTTGGCAATTTTTCGAGGGATTTTCAGAGGAAGCTTTGGGGTAATGATTCCTAATTTTTTTTTGTTGTATTACATTTATCTATAGTTGTTTTCCCCATTTAATTTCGGATTTTTGGTGTTGAAATTGGGAAAACATTTGGAAGAACATCTTCAATAAAGATTTCGAGTTTTGAAAGGGGAATTGTGGTCAGATTTGAGTAATTCTTATATGGTTGGACTCGTAAGTGAACGAGTGTTCGTATTTTGTGATATTTACCCGATTCCGAGACAAGGGCCCGGGTAGACTTTTTAGGGCAAATTTTGGAAATTTTGTTAAAATATTGATTTCATTAATTAGATGAGTCTATTATGGTTGTATTTATGTTATGCAATTGTGTTTGGCAAGATTTCGACCATTCGGAGTTGGACAATTGAAAAAAGGGCATTCTTACGGACTTATTGAGCTTGGCTCGAGGTAAGTATCTTGCCTAACCTTGTGTGGGGGACTTCCCCTTAGGATTTGAGTCTTCTATGTTGCCTGTAGTCGATGCACGCGAGGTGACGAGTGCCTGCTCGGACTTATTAGTGAAAAGTTGGCCTTTTAGGATTCTTGGGTCCTTATATTCACTGAGTATGTAGTTGTTCTTGGTATGATTAAGTTCCTATTTACTAGTTTCACCTCTACATGCTTCAATTAGAATTAATTGCTTTTAGGATTTACTCTTATTGCCTATTTGACTCTTAATTTGACTTAACTGAAGATTTTACCTCCCACATTGTCATGCTATCTTTTCATAACAGCTTATCTTTATTTGAAATTATTATTATTATCTCTTCTTGTAATTTGTTTAGTCTTAATTGAAGTTATGATTATCCTTCCGCTGCTTATCCTTAATTAAATTGTTGAATATCCTTAGAAATTCCTCAATCTTAAAAGAAATTTTAGATATCCTATATCTTAGTCGACTTGTTTTATTTGTCATTATTGGATTCATGTTATCTTCCCTGTTGTTGAAGTGTATATTGTGGGATTCGTTGCTACACATTAGTTTTCCCTTTGTTGAGCTGTTCTCTTTGCGCCTATTCTTTGTGAATTGGTTCTACCATTTTCCTTGTGAGTTAAAGTTCTTGAGTTGATTTATGTTGGGACCAAACGCACTCACACAAGTATACGTGGTCGTTAAGTAATAGAGTAGTGAATTAAGTATCGTTCCCACGAAGACTTATGATTAACTTTTGACTAATTTAAACTCAAATAGCTTATCGATTCCAGCGATTTCTTATAAAATAGATAATTGTCTAATTTACGACCTAAAAACTATCAATTAATGGAATACTAAAATTCAACACAACACTTAAATAGTTTTAAATAACAATCAATGGGAGATAATATTCCAGGGTCACGGGTTATCTAACAATCATGTTGCATTCTTAGCTTAAAATAACTAATTGATTTATCTGGATTGTTGATTGACAGGGTTGATATTACTCATAAGAATCTGTCGAGTTCCTACTCGCCTATTCAAGCTAACTTAATGCCTATATGTCTATGGAATTAATATTAACAAGAATGCATTTACACTTCCTGTATTTCAACCGAGCAAGACAATTAGGTATATTTCTATCCTAATTGTAAATCTGTTCCCCGATGCCCGGGTTCAAGAACTTGCTCTATTTAATTCTATATGCAATCTAGAGTTCTCACTTTCGAGTTCAACTCTAGATTCGTAGATAGTATTTCACTGTTAGCTACTCAGTAAAATAATTAAAAACAGAATTAAATAAACAACCCAATATGATAAAATCAACTTTGTCAAATTAAACTTCAAACATCAACATTCATGTATACCCATGACCGTAGAACAATAGGTTTCTTAGCCACTCATGTTCATACAATCATCAAAAATCATGTTTTCAAACATAAAATCAATGAATACTAGGAAAGGGATGGAAGAATTGATCAAATCCTTGCTTTTGAGTGTTTTGCGCCTCCTTCCTCCTTTAAATCACGTTCTCCCCTCTTAAAATAGGTTTAGGTTGGCTTTTATATGACTTGGGGGCGTCTAGGGGTCGAAATAACCGAGTCCTAGTCGAAAAAGGACACTTTCCATCTTGAGCGTCCAGGACAGCGTGGGGCGCTGGCCCTGGTGCTCAAACATTTTGGATTCTGGAAATTGCGCCACAGCCAGCGCCCCACGCTGGCTGTGGCCCTCAAATCTCACTTTTTGCGTTTTTGTCCCGATTTCGCTCTAATTCGCGCCCTTTCGTCCCAAATAGCATCCGAATGATTCCTACACATAGAAATACCAAAATTTAGCACAAATAATCATATTAAACATCTCAAATCGTCGAGACATGAGTAAAATGTGAGGTGATATATATCAAAATATGCATACATTAAGCCGATTATCAACACCCCACACTTAGACTCTTGTTCGTCCTCGAACAATGGAACTATATTAGCACCCCCAAAATGTACTTAGCACTATGAAAGAGGACCTCACAATTAATTCACTCAAACAACCTACCTTTTGACTATGATCGATGTCGGCGATTAGGCATGGACACACAAATTTCACATTCTTCCCATTTTTAAATAGCTCAAGTATACTCAATGTTTTTCAACCAACTCAATCAACTCAAGCAACCTCTCCACAACCACCTTACCTCAATAGAAGACTCGTTACCACTAAGCATCCTCAACACACGCACTTACCCAACACAAGAAAGTGTACAATTTCACCAATCCGTCATGAAATCAAGTGCCCTCACCACAAGCAAAAGAGTGAATATCAAAGTAGTCCGTAAATTTAAATATGTCATTGAACATAAATTAAGGACATCACACAATCGAACAACATTCACTCACTCTCACAAAGAATTCATGTGCATCCCGTGGTCGTACCATAAGCTTGCCCGTAGTGTATATCTCTACTAATCTAAGCTTGCTAAATCTAGGATCAATTAGGACTTTAAGGTTGTAATGTAGGCTAAGGGACGGGTAGGATACATTTAGGAATAGTGACTAACCCTCCTAAGTACTTTAATACACTACACTCACAATTCAAGAGCAATATCTTCTCAACCCAATCACTTGTCATACACCATAACTAACATAGCCCTCTTTTCCATCAAGCACCTCTATGGATTCACTAGCACAAGTAAGAGAGATTAGGAGGTGTGTATCTTTACATTATTTGCACTTTTGTTTGCTTTTTCTTGCGAAAAGTTTCCTCTCTGCTTTTTTTTTTTTCACACACTCCATACATTGAAGTTCATAAACTAGTGACCTTTATTCACAATTTTAGTGCACCTTAAGGGCCCTTCCATGGTTCCACTCGGAAGCCACTTCCTAATCTCTCACCTTGCTTCTTTTAGCGACTAAGTGCCTTAGGAGGTAAAGGTTCAACAATCTCACCTTAAGAACAATTAGGAGTACGACTTGTAATGTGGTTGCCAAGGAAACGGTCTATAGGCTCAAAGGGGCTAGCAATGGGAAAATTTTATTTGTTAGTGACAAGCACCTTTATGGTCAAGCAAGAAACGCCTATGTCATCTCCTAGACTAGCACAACTTAATGATTTCGCATTGATTAACACACAGGGCAAGTTCTAGACTACACAAGATAGCACAGAATATCAACAATCCTTACACACACATGGCACTTGACTCACTCAAGACGGTTCTGTGTGACTCTCAGGTTAAGCAGGCATATCAAGTTGAGAATTGTTTAAGCAACACTGCACTAGGTGGCACACAAGTCAATCAACTGAGAAAAAGGCGTCAAAGAGTAGGCTACTTAATTTACTTGGGTATTACAATTCAAATCATATATGCAGGAAGACAGAGCGCATGCCCTAACTTAACTTGCCAAAACCAAACATGTCAACAGGTACCTCAGAACAATCTTGATTTTCTCCCTTATCCTACTCTTAAAAACAAAAACTAAACTAAATTTTTCGGTTCGAGCTACACCCTTGGAAAAGAACCGATGTCGAAAGAAAAACCAAGGGATACTACCTAACTACCTAAAAAAACAAAAGGAAATCTTTTTGGTATTTTTAATCGGACTTTAATCCCTCAAGAAAATTGTCCAACAGATCCATCGTCGGGAAAAGTCCCAAGTTTTTGTTAAATTTTTTTTTTTTATCTAGCTAATTAGACTATGTTAATCTTAAACTAAGCTAAAAGGTGATAAAAGAGAAGGAAAAAAAATAATAACACTAAAAATTATATACAATTCAAATTCAAGAAGTATTCCCTCTACCCCACACTTAAACAATGCATAGTCCCCGATGCTTAATAAATTCAAAAATAAGGTAAGGTGGAAAGAAAGAACTCCCTGTTAGTCAGAGTCTGTCTCATCAGGATGCCAACCAGCTGCGGCAATGGGCTCATCATCATCTCCAAAAGGTACAAAAGCTATTGGTCCCATAACTTCATCATCATCCGCATCCTCATTATCAGATTCTTTGTCAGTGTTTTCATCCTCAGATGGATGAACGGGACTGCCTGGTGCTATGCCCAACATCTCCTTGGAAGAACTGGAGAGATCACTTCGCAATTGCGTGCGCTCCTCATCTGACACCCCAAGCTTGCTCATAATAACATTGAGGGATTTGTAAAGATACCTGTTGAAATTTTCGTCCCTCTCATTCCTAGCAGCTTGGGTGAGCTTGGAAGTGGGTTCTAGCATGGATGTGATGTCTAACAATGTTGTGGGTGCCTCCACTACTTCATCATAGCCAGTGTACTCTGGTACCCCATGAGAGAGCATGTATTGTGTTAAGGTGTTGCCAAAAAAAACCTTTTTATCCTTCCTCCAAAACGGGTGCGGGTCATCTCCCCAAGCATGAGCTCACCCACATTTATGGGGCGCCCGATCATCAAAAAGTAGATCACGCACACTCGAGCTCGAGTGCACTCAGTATTATGTTCAACGGGCATTAATCTAGCTTGCACAAAGTTTTGCCAAACCTTGGCCGTTTTGTTAAAGTCGAAACGGAGCATTTCAAGGTGAATATTTCCCTTAGTTTGCGTCCATTTTGCATTAGAATCAACTCCACATAGTGTGTGACGTATTGCTTGGTAGCTTGGACTTTTGACGAACTTTCGAAGCCTTCGTGGGTTAGGACTTTCAACTCCCAAAAAATGACACAAGGCTTCCCTATCCATTGGAATCTCCTTTTTTCTGACCCACGACATGTTATTTTTCTCGTTCCAGTTGGCATATAACTCTCTTACCATGCCGAGATTTGCCGGGCCCGGACATTCGAGGAGCTTATCCATCTTCTTTTCAATCAATGTAGCAAGTACATCTGGGAAGTTCCGTTCTAAAGCCTTCACATTTATCCCCGTTTCAGACACATATCTCCCATATGGAACAAAAGTATCATGCCATTTGATGGTGTCATCCCGAACAAGTTCCACTCGAGGCCGTGGTGGCCTCGTAGACCCGCTAGCCTGTTGCTTTCCCTTGGCTTGTCGGGAGGAGCTCTCGCCTTGCTTGCGTTTCTTTGGAGGGGGAGCAGTAGTGGAGGACTTCCCCACCCCTTTTCCTTTAGCGGCATCGTCACGAGCCATAGCAACCTACACACGATAAACATAAAGATGAGAATGAATCAAGAGATGTTGCCTAAGGTCATCGTGAGAGGCAAGATGACCCCACACTTAAAACCTAAGGCTATGTATAAGCGAATCATAATATTGATTCAATGTGCACCAATGTGTCATCACAGGGCTATAGGTACTTAGATTTCCCTATGACCTAAAATTCAATTAGTCTAACATGGCCGTAACTCAACTATAGTGCAAGCATAACAAAGCTAAAGTCTACATTACTACACTATTTTAGTACACTAACTACAACTTACAAAAGTTGACAACAAGAGACAATACCCCCACGACACCCCACACTTCACCCAAACTCATATACAACTACACTCGGCTACTTAGACTTCACTGGTGTTCAAATTTACTCTCATAAGTATTTTAACAAACACCTTGTGGGCATCAATTGTGCTCTTCTATTTCAACAATGGTGGGAGAACGTGGGCCTCCCAAATTTACATAAAGTAGAGGGAATTATAGTTTACTACTTCAAATACAACTACGCAACCAAAGTTTTGCACCAATTTCGTGTATAATCATTCCACCCACAATAACATCCAAATATATTTAAGAAACCTAGGGTGTTGGAGGATTGGGTGAGAAAGAAGACTACACTACTCTAAGAACTTCCAAAATAAAAGAAAAGAGATAACAAGAAGAACATACCTTAGAGTCTTGAGATGGAATTTAGCAAGAAATATTGAAAAGTATTAGAATTTGAGAGAAAAGGGGAAAAGGAAGAAGAAGTGTTCGTGTGTTTTTTTGTTTTGAAGAGAATGGGGGTTTTGGGTTGGGTTGTCTCTAATTTAGGTGGGGGAATGGGTTTGGGTAATTGGGTATGGGTTGGGTTGTGAGTGTATATGGGTAATTGGGTAGGGTATTTTGAATTAAATAAAGAAAACAAAAAATAAAAACAAAAATTACTTACCTGGACCGCCAGCCTAGCGCCCCACGCTGGGGCTGGCGCTGGAGCGTCGCGGGTTCTGTAAAGTGCGCCCCAGGCAGCGTGGGGCGCTGGCCTGGGCGCTCACTTCGCCGAAATATATATATATTCTTTTTTTACACAATCCCGACTATCCGAGCACTCAATATATACATTACACACATTCCACACCATTTGAACCTACAAAGAAAAAACATTATTGCCTACAAAAGAAAAAACTATGCTTCGAAAGCGGTAAAAATTGGGTTGCCTCCCAACAAGCTCCTAATTTAATGTCGCGGCACGACTCAACACATGTTTAAGCATCTGCTAAGTCCACTGAGGTCTTGTGACGTGCAATGTCACCACCCCAATAATGTTTTATTCTCTGGCCATTTACCAAGAAGGTACCACTTGATCTCGTATCACGTAGTTCCACCGCTCCGTGAGGCCTCACACTTACCACAACAAAAGGACCTACCCAACGAGACTTAAGCTTTCTAGGGAATAGCTTCAACCTTGAATTGAACAAGAGAAATTCTTGACCCGGCTCAAACTCTCAATGTTGAATGTGCTTGTCATGCCACCTCTTCATCTTTTCTTTATATAATTTGGCATTTTCATATGCGTGCAATCGAAATTCATCAAGCTCGTTGAGTTGCAGCAACCTATTTTTACAAGCTAAGTCCATATCCATATTTAGCTTTTTGATCGCCCAATAAGCTTTATGTTCAAGCTCGATGGGCAAGTGGCATGCCTTCCCATAAACCAACCTATACGAAGAAGTACCTATGGGAGTCTTGTATGCAGTTCGATATGCCCATAATGCATCATCCAGCTTCCCTGCCCAATCTTTTCTATTTTCACTTACTGTTTTCTCCAGAATCTGCTTTACTTCTCTGTTTGAAACTTCTACTTGACCACTCGTTTGAGGATGATAGGCAGTGGAAACTTTGTGCTTAACTCCATACTTTGTAAGAACATTATTCAGCAATTTGTTACAAAAGTGAGTTCCTCCGTTGCTTATTAACACTCTTGGAGTCCCAAAGCGCGTGAAGATGTGCTTCTTTACAAAGCTTACCACTACCTTTGCATCATTAGTAGGAAGAGCAATGGCCTCCGCCCACTTAGAAACATAGTCGACCGCCACCAAGATGTACCTGTGCCCATTAGAATATGGGAATGGTCCCATGAAATCAATCCCCCAAACATCAAAAAGCTCTACTGCTAGAATATTTTGCAAGGGCATCTCGTGCTTCCTTGTGATAGTTCCGGTTCTTTGGCATCTGTCACAATTTTTAACAAAGGCATGTGCATCCTTAAATAATTTTGGCCAATAGAAACCTGATTGTAACACTTTTTGGGTGGTTATATCCCCACCGTGATGACCTCCATATGGCGAAGCATGACAGCCATGCAAGATTACATTCATCTCTTCCTCAGGAACACACCTTCGCACCAACTGATCTGCGCATTGCCTATATAAGAATGGCTCATCCCATATGTAGAACCTCACATCATGTAAGAATCTTCTTCTATTATCAGGTGTTAATTCTAGTGGTGTCACCCCACTTGCAATAAAATTCACATAATCCGCATACCATGGGGCTTTACCTGAGGTGACTGCTAATAGCTGCTCATCAGGAAATGTTTCTTTGATTGACCCTCCTTCAGCTACATGGTTCCGACTTTCTAATCTGGACAAGTGATCATGCACTTGATTTTCTGTCCCTTTTCGATCTCGGATCTCTAAGTCAAATTCTTGCAAGAGGAGGACCCAATGAATCAGCCTCGGCTTGGCATCTTTCTTTTCAAACAAGTATCTGATAGCTGAATGATCTGTGTAGACGATAACTTTGGTTCCCACTAGATAAGATCTGAACTTGTCAAACGCCCACAGCACTGCAAGCAACTCTTTTTTAGTAACTGTATAATTCATCTGAGCTGGATTCATAGTTTTGCTCGCATAATAAATGGAGTGAAATATTTTATCCCTTCTTTGCCCCAAAACAGCTCCGATTGCTATGTCACTTGCATCGTGCATCAACTCATATGGTAGTCCTCAATCTGGGGCGATGATAATTGGTGCAGTCACCAACCTTCCCTTCAGCTCCTCAAATGCTTTCAGACATGCATCATCAAACTTGAAGGTGACATCTTTCTCTAGAAGCCTGCATAATGGAGAAGAAATTTTTGAAAAATCTTTAATGAATCGACGATAAAAACCTGCATGGCCCAAGAAACTGCGAATGCCTTTGACGGATGTCGGTGGGGGCAATTTTTCAATCGCCTCCACCTTTGCTTTATCCACCTGTAGACCATCTTTTGACACCTTGTGCTCTAAGACTATACCTTCACGTACCATGAAATGGCACTTTTTCCAGTTGAGTACCAAGTTTGTCTCTTCACACCTAGCTAGCACTTTATCAAGGTTCATTAAACAATTATCAAAAGAACACCCAAACACAGAAAAATCATCCATGAATACTTCCACAAATCTTTCAACCATGTCAGTAAAAATAGCCATCATACACCTTTGAAAAGTCGCAGGTGCATTACAGAGACCAAAGGGCATTCTCTTAAACGCATATGTGCCATTGGGACACGTAAATGTGGTTTTCTCTTGGTCCTCTAGGGCTATAGCAATCTGATTATACCCCGAATAACCATCTAGGAAACAGTAGTATTCCTGGCCTGCTAACCTATCAAGCATTTGGGCAATGAAAGGGAGGGGAAAGTGGTCCTTTCGGGTGGCATTGTTCAATTTTCTATAATCTATGCAAATTCTCCACCCAGTGACAGTTCTTGTAGGAATTAAGTCATTATTTTCATTAACCACTACAGTCATCCCCCCTTTCTTTGGCACACATTGAATGGGGCTTACCCATTTGCTATCAGAGATTGGGAATACAATACCTGCATCAAGCCACTTAATCACTTCTTTTCTTACCACCTCTTTTATGATTGGATTTAGGCGGCGTTGTTGCTCTACACTTTGCTTGTGTCCGTCCTCCATGAGGATTTTATGCATGCATAAAGCTGGACTAATGCCTTTGATGTCAGACATCGTCCACCCAATTGCTCGCTTGTGCTCACGTAGCACTCTCAACAACTTTTCTTCTTGCAATTTAGACAAGTCAGAAGAAACAATAACAGGTAAAGTGTCAGAACTACACAAATAAGCATATTGAAGGTGAGGGGGTAGGGGTTTAAGCTCTAATTTTGGAGCTTCTTCAATTGACGGCTTTGGAGGGAGGCCACTTGGCCTATTCAGGGGCTCAAACGGGTGTATTCCTTGCATGTAAGCACATGATGCATCTAGGATATGCATCATCTCCTCAACCTCATCATCAATCATCAAGCTATCAAACAACATGATTGCTTTTTCTAGAGAGTTGTCTAGATATACACTCGTGTCAAGAAGTTGCTCATCCACCTCCACAACAGATATCATAGAGAGCTCCTTATAGTGGCGGGGAAGTTGGATTGCTTTGTAGACATTGAAGACTGCTTCTTCGTTGTCCACCCTCATAATCATTTTCCCTTCTAGCACTTTAATTATTGCATCACCAGTAGCCAAGAGAGGTCGTCCCAATATGATTGGAACTTGTTCATCAGCCTCAAAATCTAGAATAATGAAGTCAGCTGGGAAGATAAATTTCCCAATTTGCAGCGACACATCTTCAATCACTCCTTCAGGGTAGGCTATGGACCTATCAGCTAATTGCAACATCACAGTGGTTGGTCTTGGAGCTCCCAGACTCAATTGCTTAAACAAGGACAATGGCATCAGATTTATGCTCGCACCCAAATCACAAAGAGCACGACCCACATCAATATTACTGATTCGCACTGGAATGGTGAAGCTGCCAGGATCCTTAAGCTTTTGAGGAAGCTTGTTTTGGAACCTTGAAGTGCACTCCTCAGTAAGTGCAACTGTCTCGAACTCAGTCAATTTCCTCTTGTGAGCCACTATATCTTTTATGTACTTAGCATACTTTGGAATTTCATGAAGTACATCCACTAATGGAATATTTAATTGAACCTGACTCAACATAGAGAGAAATTTGTTGAACATGTGATCGTCATTCTTTTTCTGCAATCTCTGAGGGAAAGGTGGTGGTGGTGGTGGCCTTGCAGCCTCCATTCGCTCTGAACTTGCATTATTTTTCTTTGCCTCGTGTATTGCCTTAGGGATCAGCTCCCTCTCAGGTATAGGTTTGTTATTTCTCTTCTTTGGCACTTCTTCTAATTCCCTCCCGTTTCTGAGTGTAACTGCATTAACTTAAGGGTTCTTCTATGTATCACTAGGAAGAGCGCCTGCAGGTCTAGTGTTTTGATTTGTTGCTAACTGTCCCATTTGCCTCTCAAGATTTCTAAAATCGGTCCTGATCTGTTGATTATCAAGCAACAATTTCTTCAGCAAGTCATTCGTACTCTCTTCTGTTTGTAGGGGTGGTTTCTGAGGTTGATTGAAATTTCCTTGGGACCTATACTGGTTCTGATTCTGTTGATTTCCTCCCCATGAGAAGTTAGGATGATTCCTCCAACTTGGATTGTAAGTGTTCCCATATTGTGCATGATGATTCATCGGACCTCTATTTTGTTGCCCCACATAGTATATAGATTCAGGATTCGTGGGACACATGTCACTCATATGACTGTCACCACATAGTTCGCAGCAAATAGACATCTGCTGTACATGCTGCATCTGTTGTGTTTGTTGCATTGTCATTTTGTTCATCTGGTTTGCCAGCTTTGTAATGTCTGCTCTCATGGCTGAGAAGTCATCAAGCTCAATCACCCCGGCTGCCTTCTGTTTAATTGCTCTTCTTGCGTCCCCATCTCCTTGCCAATTATGGTCATTAGCAGTGAAATTATTTAGCAAAAGTTGTATTTCACTATACGGCCTTGCCATGCAACTACCCCCACAAGCTGAATCAAGATTCATCTTTGATGCCTCGTCTAGCCCATCAACAAAAGTGTGACCCAATACCTCATCAGTCTGACAATGATGTAGGCAGTCTCTGAGTATCTTCTTGTATCTTTCCCAAGCTTGACGAAGTGTCTCGCCATCCCGTTGTTGGAACCCAAGAATTTGGCTCCTCAGCGATTTTGTCTTCTTAGTAGGGAAAAACATAATTAGGAATTTCCTTGCTAAATTATCCCAAGTGTGGATTGAGTTCGCAGGCTCCTTTTGCAACCATTCCTTAGCTTCCCCCAACAATGAAAAGGGAAATAGTGTCAGCCTGACATAGTCCTCGGAAACGTTCGGATAATTGTAAGTGTCCGTAATTTCCAAGAAGTTCTGAATGTGCCTCTGCGGGTCTTCATAAGATAGACCCACATATTGCCCTGTGGACTGAATCAGTTGTACCATGTACTGTTTGAGTTCAAAATGCCCCGTGATATCAGGCTTTATGATAGCCTGAGTCATATTAGCAAGATTGGGCCTTGCGGCTTCTATCACCAGACGCTCCTCATTACCTGCCATCTCTATTGGCTGTGGTTGAACTACGATGTCCAACTCTCTTTCTATTCTCGTTCCAGCTTCGACTTTCCTCCTCACTCTATGAAGTGTTCTTTCAATCTCTGGATCAAAAGGAAGGAGGTTGTTTGCACTTCTACTCCTCCGCATTCAAGAAAAGATCCTGCGTTAACACAAACAAGGCAAACTGAAAATTAAAACTTGAACTAATAAGTAATAAAAGCTTAACTCAGTCAAGTAGCTAATTTCTAAGTCCCCGGCAACGGCGCCAAAAACTTGTTGGGACCAAACACACTCACGCAAGTATATGTGGTCGTCAAGTAATAGAGTAGTGAATAAAGTATCGTTCCCACGAAGACTTATGATTAACTTTTGACTAATTTAAACTCAAATAGCTTATCGATTCCAGCGATTTCTTATAAAATAGATAATTGTCTAATTTACGACCTAAAAACTATCAATTAATGAAATACTAAAATTCAACACAACACTTAAATAGTTTTAAATAACAATCAATGGGAGATAATATTCCAGGGTCACGGGTTATCTAATAATCATGTTGCATTCTTAGCTTAAAATAACTAATTAATTTATCTGGATTGTTGATTGACAGGGTTGATATTACTCATAAGAATCTGTCGAGTTCCTACTCGCCTATTCAAGCTAACTTAATGCCTATATGTCTATGGAATTAATATTAACAAGAATGCATTTACACTTCCTGTATTTCAACCGAGCAAGACAATTAGGTATATTTCTATCCTAATTGCAAATCTGTACCCCGATGCCTGGGTTCAAGAACTTGCTCTATTTAATTCTATATGCAATCTAGAGTTCCCACTTTCGAGTTCAACTCTAGATTCGTAGATAGTATTTCACTGTTAGCTACTCAGTAAAATAATTAAAAACAGAATTAAATAAATAACCCGATATGATAAAATCAACTTTGTCAAATTAAACTTCAAACACCAACATTCATGTATACCCATGACCCTAGAACAATAGGTTTCTTAGCCACTCATGTTCATACAATCATCAAAAATCATGTTTTCAAACATAAAATCAATGAATACTAGGAAAGAGATGGAAGAATTGATCAAATCCTTGCTTTTGAGTGTTTTGCGCCTCCTTCCTCTTTTTAATCACGTTCTCCCCTCTTAAAATAGGTTTTGGTTGGCTTTTATATGAGTTGGGGGCGTCTAGGGGTCGAAATAACCGAGTCCTAGTCGAAAAAGGACACTTTCCATCTTGAGCGTCCAGGGCAGCGTGGGGCGTTGGCCCTGGCGCTCAAACATTTTGGATTTTGGAAATTGTGCCACAGCCAGCGCCCCACGCTCGCTGTGGCCCTCAAATCTCTCTTTTTGCATTTTTGTCCCGATTTCGCTCCAATTCGCGCCCTTTCGTCCGAAATTGCATCCGAATGATTCCTACACATAGAAATACCAAAATTTAGCACAAATAGTCATATTAAACATCTCAAATCGTCAAGACATGAGTAAAATATGAGGTGATATATATCAAAATATGCTTACATTAAGCCGACTATCAATTTACTTGTCGTACTTTGTATTATTGTCACTGTTGCTGGTGTACGTATTGTGGTGATGCACGAGGTTTCTACCGTGCGGTTTTGATTATTGTGATGCACGAGGTTTCTGCCGTGCGGTTGTTATTATGGGGTTGCACGAGGTTTCTGCCGTGCTATTGTTACCATTGATATTTGCACATGCGGCGTGACAAGGCGGGATATGTATATATATATATGTGGATTGCGCATGTGGTGAGACAAGGTGGGAACATTGTTATGCACGTGTGGCGAGATAAGGCGGGCATTTATGTTACTATTGCACATGTGGCGAGACAAGGTGGGCTGTGTCAGGGGTTGATTAGTGATGATTTTTGGCATGGGGGCATTCTTGTTGTTGATATTTGTATAGTGGTATACGTACTTGTGTGATCTTTATCTTGTGAAAGCTGTGTGAAAATATTCTACGTGATGTTCGTTCTTTTTTTTTCCTTATGCTTAATTGCTGATATGGACTATGGTAGTACACTTGCACAAGCATACACATAGTTAAGCACTCTTATCAGATAAGAGATGTTCTTGATATTGTTGAGCATAGATGCTCCCCCTTGTTTACTTGCCTTCTATGTGAGAATGACTTTATTGGCACGTGAGTCGTCAGTGTGGATATGAGATGTTTTGATTTGTCCCGTTAGTTGTGATTTTTCCGAGGTTCGGTACCTCATGGAGTTGCTGACTAAAACTTGATGTAAAAGCGGTTGTAGTTGCTGAGTTATTAATTGTCCTTGTTGTATTTGTGATTCCGGATTTAGGTTGTGTTCCATTCACCTTTCTGTATCATTTTCATAATATTCAGCTGATACTTGTTGTTTCCTTCCTGATTGCCATTACTGTACTGTGAGCCATATTGCATAGTCTTTATATAGACATCATACTTCTGTTGTTCGTGTGCTTATATCTGTTCAGTTTATTAGACCAGTGGGTGTCTTGATTGTTCCTCATCAATACTCCACAGAGGTTAGTCTTGATACTTACTGGGCACCGTTGTGGTTTGCTTATACTACTCTTCTACACATTTTGTTTTATGCAGATCCAGGTACTTGTTCGTTAGCTAGCTGTGTGAACTGTTGCTGTGGAGACTCAAGGTAAACCTGTTGCTGCGTTCGCAGGCTTCGGAGTCACCTTCCAGTTTTCGTTTTGCACTGTTTATTCTTATTTCTGGACAGTTGTATTTAGAAGTCTTCTAGCAAACACTCTGTAGAGCTTATGACTTGTACTACTGGTTTTGGGAATTTTTAAGAGATTCTATTTAAATAATGTTGTTTTAATTATTGTTAGTCTTACCTAGTCCCTAAGACTAGGTGCCATCACGATACCCAAACGGAGGGAAAGTTGGGTCGTGACAGAAAGGTCACCTCTTCCCCATTGTAGTATAACAAAATCCAATGGAAAATGGGCCTCCACGTCCACAGAACAAAGGGCGCCACCGACCGTGAAAAAGCTCCTCAAAGCATGGCTGACCGATACGCTAGTAAGCGCGCTCAACAAGCCCGTCCCATGCTCAACTGTAAAAATCACAAGAACCTTCACAGTACAACGAGCAGGCGAATAGAGAGGCCGACCAGACTTTCGAACACCAGGTATAACTCATAATGTTACTAATAGTGCAGGTGATAGTGCCCTCACCGTTTTTCTGAAGAGGATGGAGGAAATGGAGAATAAAAATAAAGCACTCAGAGATCAAATGAAAGAACACAGGAACAAGTCGACAAGATATCGGGCGCCTCTAAGCTATTGCCAAAGAGGGGCGCATGCAGGTTCATAGAGAAGTCGTACAACGAAGAATTAGCAGCCCCGCATGCCACACCAAAGACCTTCAAGATGTCGCCCTACCTTAGGATATGTCATCATCTGTGATGACCCAAAATGTCATCTTTAAATTTAATAATTAATGTTGTGTTCTAAGACCTTAAAAAGCACTATTTATCATTCCTCGACTTGCGTGTGCAGTTTGTAAAAAATTTTCGAAAGTTTTTACGTAAACAATAGATTAAAATATGAATTAGAGCTTTAAAATTCAACTGAGTTGACTTTGGTAAACATTTTGAGCAAACAAACTCGGATCAGTGTTTTGACAGTTCCGGT
Organism: Nicotiana tomentosiformis; assembly: GCF_000390325.3. Lineage (NCBI taxonomy): Eukaryota > Viridiplantae > Streptophyta > Magnoliopsida > Solanales > Solanaceae > Nicotiana > Nicotiana tomentosiformis. The sequence goes on along the minus strand of NC_090815.1, from coordinate 137,228,038 downwards.
AGGTCCATATCGTAAATTGGGACTTGGGCGTATGCCCGGAATCAAAATCCGATGTCCCTAGCCCGAGATATGAAATTTTGATGAAAAATTAGAAGTTTAAGTTCAAATAGTGACCGGATGTTGAATTATGTGCAAACGACCCCGAAATAGAATTTGATTCTAACAGCTCCGTATGTTTCTTTTGGACTTAGGAGCTTGATCGGAATTTTATTTGAAAGTCCGTAGTGGAATTAGGCTTGACATGCCGAAAGTTGAATTTTTGGGAAGTTTGACCGAGGGGTTGACTTTTTGATATCCGGGTTGAAATCTGATTCTGAAAATTTGACTACCTCTGTTATGTCATTTATGACTTGTGCACAAAATTCGAGGTAAATCAGACGTGATTTGATAGGTTCCGGAGTCATTTGTAGAAATTTGAAATTTCAAAGTTCATTAGGATTGAATCTATGTGTGATTCGTGTTTTTATTGTTGTTGGATGTGATTTGAAGACTCGACTAAGTTCGTATGATAATTTAGGACTTGTTTGTATTTTCGAACGGGGTCCCTAGTACCCCGAGTGCGATCCGGATCGAAATCGGATCAATTTTTGGACTTAGGCAAATTCTGAGATTTGCAGCTTCTGGTGTCATCGCACCTGCAGAAGGACTGACCGCAGTTGCAGACTCGTACAAGCGAGCTGTGGCTCACAAAAGAGGACGAAGGGCTGCCCAGTTGGAGCCGCAGATGCGGCTCATGTTGCGCAGAAGCGTGTGCGCAGAAGCGAGAGGAAGGATGCAGGTGCAGGTAGGTCCGCAGGTGCGATGGAATTTTCCGCACCTGTGAAGGCGCAGATGCTGTCCAAAGCTCGCAGAAGCGAAGGCAGCTGGGCTGAGCAATTTCCGCAGATGCGGTATGTCACCGCAGATGCGGGACCGCAGGTGTTAGAATTTTGTCCGTAGGTGCAAAAGCACTAACCAGATTACAAAAACAGAGGGGTTCCGATATTTTTGTCATTTGGACATTTGCAACACGGTTTTGGGCAATTTTTCTGAGAGAATTCACGGTGAAACTTGAGGTAAGTCACATGTGATCATTGTTAGTCAATTATATTGGATTATGATTGAATATGTCGAATATATTACATGTTTCTGAGGTGAAATTAGAGGATTTGGGCCTAGGGATTTCAAAATAAGAATTTGAGATTTGGAGGTCAAGTTGATGTCGGATTTTTGTAAAAATGGTATGGTTAGACTCGTAGTTGAATGGTTGTTCATATTTTGTAACTTTTGTCGAGTTCCGAGATGTGGGCGCGACGGACCATTTTTGAGTTAATTTCGGATTTTTATTGAAAAATATAGTATTTTCTTACAGAATTAATTCTATAATTTTTGTTGACTGTATCGAATTAATTATGATTAGATACGAGTCGACCGAAATCGGAAAATTGAGGAAAAAGCATACTACTTGGTTAAATTGGAGCAGTCAAAGTAAGTGACTTGTCTAACCTTGTGTGGGGGAAATTTTCCCTAGGATTGGTATTAATTGTAATGTGATAAAAGTCGTGTACACGAGGTGACGAGTGTGTACACGGACTAAATGTGAAGGATTATGTTTTTAAATTGTGAAGATCATTGTTGCATATTAATTAATTTATTAAATCTTGTTATATTCTCCATCATTGATTTGATTTGTATACTTTAAATTTGTTTGGCCTTTTTCTGCTAATTGTTTTACCTGTTTGGTTGAAACTTGGTTTCTTTTATTCTGTTCATTATTTGAAATTGATTTTATTTAAATTAAATATTATTAATATGAAGTATTTGACATTTTAAATTTGGTATTGAAGCAACGTATTAAAGATTTTAAAATATTATTTTGCTAAATTATTTATTCCTGAATATTTTTGTAAGATTTGTGTACTCATTGTGATGGAGTCGTGGGTTCTTTATTGTGGAAAATATTATTGATGATTATGTTGGCATGAGCCGTGAGCTCTTTATTGTGGAAAATATTGTTGATTTATTTTGGTAAATTAAAATATTTGGGCACTTGAGGTACAAATTGTGATATATTGTGATATTGCTACGCATGCGGTGGTATAAGTTCTGGGTATTGAAACGCATGCGGTGAGATAAGGGTGGCTTGATACGCGTGGCTAGTAGGGGAAACTACTAGAAGTCATGCGGTGTGATAAGGATGGCTAAAACGCGGGATGCTAATTCGGGAAAAATATTTTCTTTAAAATATATTGTGAAGGCTCCCGCGGTGAGATAAGGAAATGAGATATTGTGAATTTATTTATGATTTGGGACTAAGAGGCGGTACCTCGGTAGTGCCCTTGTTGATATTGATTTATGGCCATAGTTGCCTTCGATTAATTGTTGTGATTTTTATAAAGTTGAAAAGAATTCTGTTTTGATTCCACGAGATATTATTTGTAATTATTTGGTATCATTAAATGTGACATACTATTTGATTCATTTCCATAGTCATTTTATCTTATTAAATTGTTTAAACATTTTTTCATGCCATTATTATATTCCAGTAGGGCCTCACCTGACCTCGTCACTACTCTACCGAGGTTAGGTTTGGCACTTACTGGGTATCGCTGTGGTGTACTCATACTACGCTTCTGCACATCTTTTTGTGCAGATCCAGATATATCCTACTAGCCTAGACGTCAGTGAGTTACCTGAGCACGGAGACTTCGAGGTATATCTGTCAGCGTCTGCAGACTCCGGAGTCCCCTTCTATCATTTTTATGTTGCTTCCTTAGTTTTCTGTAGACCTTGATATATAAAGACATTGAGAATAAAATTCTTAAAAGCTTGTGACTTATTTCTACCGGGTTTTGGGAGTTGTAATTATTTGAATTGTAGTTTATTTATTTCAGATATTTATGATTATTCCGCATTGATAGGCTTACCTAGTCTTAGAGACTAGGTGCCATCACGACCTCCTACGAAGGGAATTTGGGGTCGTGACAAATTGGTATCAGAGCACTAGGTTCATAGGTGTTATGAGTCACAAGCAGGTTTAGTAGAGTCTTGCTGATCGATACGGAGATGTCTGTACTTATCTTCGAGAGGCTGTGGAACTGTTAGGAAATATTCACTTCTTTGATTCCTTATCATGCGCCTTTGTTGATTTCAAAGTTCTAAGCAATTGTCTTTCTATTCTCTTACAGATCGTGAGGACACGCACAACTGGATCTGATGATCAGACACCCGCGCCCCATTTTGGAGCCGCAAGAGGCTGGAGTCAGGACAGAGGCCGAGCCAGAAGCCGAGGAAGACCACGTGGTGCAGCCAGAGTACCTGCACGAGATGCTGCGCCAGAGCCACCAGTAACTCCAGTTGGAGAACAGGCACCTGAGACGCCTGTTACTACTCTTGCACTTCAGGAGACTCTTGCCAGTGTTTGAGCATGTTTGGCACTCTAGCTCAGGCAAAGTTAATTCCACTTGCACCTGCCACATCTCAGGCCTGGGGAGGAGCACAGACTCTCGCCGCCCGTACTCCAGAACCACGGGCCCAAGTTGACCATGCCCCATAGGTTATACCAGTGCAGCCAGTTGTCCCAGTTCAACCTGAGATTAGGACAACAGTTTCAGAGGGGGAGCAGCTCAGGCTCGAGAGGTATAAGAAGTACCACCCTCCCACTTTCAGCGGTTTAGCTTCAGAGGATGCTCAGGGTTTTCTCAAGGAATGTCACTCTATCCTTCTTACTATGGGTATTGTGGATTCAAGTGGGGTTTCTTTTACGGCATTCCAGTTTAGAGGAGTAGCCTACCAGTGGTGGCGGGCATATGAGTTGGATAGTCCGACTGAGGCAGCTTCACTTACTTGGACTCAATTTTCAGATATGTTCTTAAGGGAGTATGTTCCTCAGAGTCTTAGAGATGCATGGCGTGCAGAGTTTGAGTAGTTATGCCAGGGTCCTATGACCGTGTCAGAGTATGCGGTCCGATTCAGCGATTTGTCTAGGCATGCACCAGCCTTAGTTGCTACTGTTCGAGAGCGAGTTCACAAATTTATTGAGGGTCTTTACCCTAGTATCAGATACAGTATGGCCCGAGATCTAGAGATGGACATCACATACCAATAGGTGGTGTTAATTGCTAGGAGATTGGAAGGCATGCGGACTCAGGAAAGAGAAGAGAGGGAAGCTAAGAGACCCCTAGATTCTGGCACATATAATAATTCTTGTGCCCCAGTTGCAGCCCGTCATGGCAGAGGTTATATGAGTCGTCCTATTCATTCAGCACTTCCAGCTTCCAGTGGTATTCCTACTACTCCCAGAGCTCAGGTTCCATATTATGCACCACCAGTGTCTTCTGTACCTCCTATACGAGGTGCTTTCAGCGGACAATCTAGTCGATCAGGCTCGAGCCAGTCCCAGCAGCCACGTCCTCCGAGGGCTTGGTTTGAGTGTGGTGACACTCGTCATATCATGAGGGATTGCCCTATACTTAGGAGAGGTGCACCTCCACAGATTTCTCAGGCCCCACCTATACCACAAGGTCCTCAGGCTTCTCAGGCCATGATTACTGCACCAGTTGCCACTCCATCTGCGCATTCGGCTAGAGGTGGAGGTCGGACAGGTAGAGGTCGCCCTAGAGGGGGAGGCCAGGCCAGATATTATGCCCTTCCTTCTAGGACAGATGTTGTTGCATCTGATTCTATTATCACATGTATTATTCCGGTCTGTCATAGAGATGTGTCAGTCTTATTTGATCCAGGCTCCACTTATTCTTATGTGTCATCTTATTTTGCCCCGTATTTGGGCATATCACGTGATTCCTTGAGTTCTTCTGTTTATGTATCTACACCCGTGGGTGAATCTATTATTGTAGACCGTATGTATCGGTCGTGTTTAATTGTTATCAGTGGTTTTGAGACCAGAGCTGATTTATTATTGCTCAGTATGGTGTATTTCGATATTATTTTGGGCATGGACTGGTTGTCGCCCTATCATGCTATTCTTGATTGTTACGCCAAGACGGTGACGTTGGCTATGCCAGGTCTACCGCGGCTAGAGTGGAGAGGTACCTCAGATCATGTTTATAGCAGGGTTATTTGATTTCTTAAAGCTCAACGAATGGTTGAGAAGGGGTGTGATGCGTATCTGGACTATGTGAGAGATGTTAGTATTGATACTCCTACTGTAGAGTCAGTTCCTGTAGTATGGGATTTTCCTGATGTATTTCCAGCGGATCTTCCGGGTATGCCACCTGACAGGGATGTTGACATTGGCATTGATTTGTTACCGAGCACTCAGCCCATTTCTATTCCACCATACCGTATGGCCCCAGCAGAGTTGAAAGAATTAAAAGAACAGTTACAGGAGTTTCTTGATAAGGGTTTCATTTGGTCCAGTGTATCGCCTTGGGGTTCTCCTGCCTTATTTGTAAAGAAGGAGGATGGTTCTATGCGGATGTGTATTGATTACCGCCGGCTGAATAAGGTTACCGTGATGAACAGGTATCCATTGCCACGTATTGATGGCCTACTTGATCAGCTTCAGGGTGCCAGAGTATTCTCTAAGATTGACTTACGTTCAGGCTATCATCAATTGAAGATTCGGGAGCCAGATATCCCGAAGACTGCTTTCAGGACTCGGTACGGTCATTACGAGTTCCTTGTGATGTCTTTTGGGCTGACCAACGCCCCAGCAACATTTATGCACTTAATGAATAGTGTATTTCAGCCCTATCTTGATTCCTTCGTCATTATGTTTATTGACGACATTCTGGTGTATTCCCGGAGTCGGGAAGATCATGAACAACACCTGAGGACTGTGCTTCAGATTTTGAGAGAAAGGAAGTTATATACAAAATTTTCAAAGTGTGAATTCTGGCTTGATTCAGTGGGATTTCTAGGTCATATAGTTTCATGCGAGGGGATCAAGGTAGATCCAAATAATATTGAAGCAGTGCAGAGTTGGTCCAGACCGTCCTCAGTTACGGAAATTCAGAGTTTCCTTGGTTTGGGTGGGTATTATCGTCGATTTGTAAAGGGTTTCTCTTCTATTGCTGCATCTATGACCAAATTGACCCAGAAGGGTGCTCCGTTCAGGTGGACCGAGGAATGTGAGGAGAGCTTCCAAAAGCTCAAGACAGCTGTGACTACAGCCCCAGTATTGGTATTACCTACAGGTACGGGATCTTATACTGTGTATTGTGACGCATCGCATATTGGTCTCGGCACAGTGTTGATGTAAGACGGTAGGGTGATTGCCTACGCATCCAGACAGTTAAAGGTGCATGAGAAGCATTATCCTGTACATGACCTGGAGCTAGCAGCTATTATTCATGCCTTAAAAATTTGGCGGCATTATTTGTACGGTGTCCATTGTGAGATCTACACCGATCACCGGAGTCTACAGCATCTGTTTAAACAGAAGGATCTTAATTTGCGGCAGCGAAGATAGTTGGAGTTGCTTATGGATTATGATATCACCATTCTCTATCATCCTGGGAAGGCCAATGTGGTGGTCGATGCCTTGAGTCATAAGGCGGAGAGTTTGGGTAGCTTAGCATATTTACCGAAAGCAGAGAGGCCTTTAGCCTTGGATGTCCAGGCCTTGGCCAACCAGTTTGTTAGACTGGATGTTTCCGAGCTGAGTCGAGTTTTGGCTTGCATGGTTTCTCAGTCTTCTCTTTATGATCGTATCAGGGAACGTCAGTATGATGACCCCCATCTGCTTGTCCTTAAGGATACAGTTCGGCACGATGACGCCAAGGAAGTCACTATTGGATATGACGATGTATTACGGATGCAGGGCAGGCTATGTGTGCCTAATGTGGACGGTTTGCATGAGTTGATTTTCCAGGAGGCTCACAGTTTGCGGTTCTCCATTCATCCGGGTACTACAAAGATGTATCAGGACTTGAGACAACACTATTGGTATAGGCGGATGAAGAAAGATATAGTGGGGTATGTATCTCGGTGTCTAAATTGTCAGCAGGTGAAATATGAGCATCAGCGACCGGGTGGATTACTTTAGAAGTTAGAGATTCTAGGATGGAAATGGGAGCGGATCACTATGGATTTCGTTGTTGGGCTCCCACGGACTCAGTAGTAGTTTGATGCGGTTTGGGTGATTGTGGATAGGCTGACCAAATCAGCTCATTTCATTCCTGTGATTACTACTTACTCTTCAGAGCAGCTGGCTCAGGTATATATTCATGATATTGTCAGACTTCACAGTGTACCGGTATCTATCATCTCTGACCGGGGTACATAATTTACCTCACGGTTTTGGAGGGCAGTACAACGTGAGTTGGGTACTTGGGTAGAGTTGAGTACAATATTTCACGCTCAGACGGACGGGCAGTCCGAACGTACTATTCAGATACTGGAGGATATGCTTCGTGCGTGTGTGATTGATTTTGGGGGTGCTTGGGATCAGTTCTTACCACTTGTGGAGTTTGCTTACAACAACAGTTACCAGACAAGCATTCAGATGGCTCCGTATGAGGCTTTGTATGGTAGGCGGTGCCGGTCTCCAGTGGGTTGGTTCGAACCGGGCGAGGCTAGACTATTGGGTATAGACTTGGTTCAGGATGCCTTGGATAAGGTTAAGTTGATTCAGGATCAACTTCGTACAGCCCATTCCAGACAGAAGAGTTATGCGGATTGAAAGGTTCGTGATGTTGCATTCATGGATGGTGAGCGTGTATTGCTCTGGGTTTCGCCTATGAAGGGTGTGATAAGGTTCGAGAAGAAGGAAAAGTTGAGCCCTAGGTATATTGGGCCTTTTGAGATTCTTGAAAGAGTTGGTGAGGTGGCTTACAAACTTGCGCTACCACCTAGTCTCTCTGCAGTTCATCCGATATTCCATGTTTCTATGCTTTGAAAATATCACGGCGATCTGTCTCATGTGTTAGACTTCAGTTCGGTTCAGTTGGACAAAGATCTATCTTATGTTGAGGAACCAGTGGCTATTTTAGATAGGTAGGTTCGAAAGTTGAGGTCAAAGAACATTGCTTCCGTGAAGGTTCAGTGGAGGGGTCATCTGGTCGAGGAGGCGACTTGGAGACCGAGCATGATATACGAAGCCGATATCCACACTTATTCGCCAGCTCAGGTACTTTTTCTAACTCCGTTCGAGGACGAACGTTTGTTTTAGAGGTGGAGAATGTGATGACCCAAAATGTCATCTTTAAATTTAATAATTAATTATGTGTTCTAAGACCACAAAAATCACTATTTATCATTCCTCAACTTGCGTGCGTAGTCCGTAAAATTTTTTGTGGAAAGTTTTTATGTGAACAATGGATTAAAATATGAATTAGAGCTTTAAATTTTAACTGAGTTGACTTTGGTTAATATTTTGAGTAAACGAACTCAGATCAGTGTTTTGACAGTTCCGGTAGGTCCGTATCATGAATTGGGACTTGGGCGTATGCCTGGAATCAAAATCTGAGGTCCCTAGCCCGAGATATAGAATTTTGATGAAAAATTAAAAGTTTAAGTTCAAATAGTGACCGGATATCGAATTATGTGCAAATGACCCCGGAATAGAATTTTGATGATTCCAACAGCTCTGTATGGTGATTTTGGACTTAGGAGCGTGATCGGAATTTTATTTGGGAAGTTTGACCTAGGGGTTGACTTTTTGATATTGGGGTCGAAATCCGATTCTAAAAATTTGAGTACTTCCGTTATGTCATTTATGACTTGTGCACAAAATTTGAGGTAAATCGGACATGATTTGATAGGTTCCGGAGTCATTTGTATAAATTTAAAATTTTAAAGTTCATTAGGCTTGAATCTATGTGTGATTCGTGTTTTTAGTGTTGTTGGATGTGATTTGAAGACTCGACTAAGTTCGTATGATGATTTAGGACTTGTTGGTATTTTCGGACGAGGTCCCGAGTACCCCGAGTGCGATCCGGATCGAAATCGGATCAATTTTTGGACTTAGGCAAATTCTGAGATTTGCAGGTTTTGGTGTCATCGCACCTGCGGAAGAACTGACCGCAGGTGCAGAGTCGCACAAGCGAGCTGTGGCTCGCAGAAGCGGACGAAGGGCTGCCCAGTTGGAGCCGCCGATGCGGCTCATGTTGCGCAGAAGCGCTTGAGCAGAAGCGAGAGGAAGGGTGCAGGTGCGGGCAGGTCCGCAGGTGCAATGGAGTTTTCCGCACCTGCGAAGGCGCATATGCGGTCCAAAGCTCGCAGAAGCGAAGGCAGCTGGGCTGAGCAATTTCCGCAGATGCAGGACCGCAGGTGCGAGAATTTTGTCCGCAGGTGCGAAAGCACTTACCAGATTACAAAAACAGAGGGGTTCCGATATTTTTGTCATTTGGACATTTTCAACACGGTTTTGGGCGATTTTTCAGAGAGAATTCACGGAGAAACTTGAGGTAAGTCACATGTGATCATTATTAGTTAATTATATTAGATTATCATTGATGTCGGATTTTTGTAAAAATAGTATTGTTGGACTCGTAGTTGAATGGGTGTTCATATTTTGTAACTTTTGCCGAGATCCGAGACGTGGGTCCCACGGTCATTTTTGAGTTAATTTCGGATTTTTATTAAAAAATATAGTATTTTCTTACAGAATTAATTCTATAATTTTTGTTGACTGTATCGAATTAATTATGACTAGATAGGAGTCGACCGGAATCGGAAAATCGAGAAAAAAGTATACTACTTGGTTAAATTGGAGCAAGTCAAGTTAAGTGACTTGTCTAACCTTGTGTGGAAAAAATTTTCCCTAGGATTGATATTAATTTTAATGTGATGAAAGTCGTGTACACGAGGTGACGAGTGTGTACACGGACTAAATGTGAAGGATTATGTTTTTAAATTGTGAAGATCACTATTGCATATTAATTAATTTATTAAATCTTGTTATATTCTCCATCACTGATTTGATTTATATATTTTAAATTTGTTTGACCTCTTTCTGCTAATTGTTTTACCTGTTTGGTCGAAACTTGGTTTCTTTTATTCTGTGCATTATTTGAAATTAATTTTCTTTAAATTAAATATTATTAATATGAAGTATTTCACATTTTAAATTTGGTATTGAAGCAACGTATTAAAGATTTTGAAATATTATTTTGCTAAATTATTTATTCCTGAATATTTTTGTAAGATTTTTGTACTCATTGTGATGGAGCCGTGGGCACTTTATTGTGGAAAATATAGTTGATTTATTTTGATAAATTGAAATATTTGGGCACTTGAGGTGCAAATTGTGATATTGATACGTATGCGGTGGTATAAGGTGTGGGTATTAAAATGCATGCGGTGAGATAAGGGTGGCTTGATACGCATGGCTAGTAGGGGGAATTACTAGAAGTCATGCAGTGTGATAAGGATGGCTAAAATGCGGAATGCTATTTCGAAAAAAATATTTTCTTTAAAATATATTGTGAAGGCTCCCGCGGTGAGATAAGAAAATGAGATATTGTGAATTTATTTATGATTTGGGACTACGAGGCGGTAGCTCGGTAATGCCCTTATTGATATTGATTTATGGCCATAGTTGCCTTCGATTAATTGTTGTGATTTTCATAAAGTTGAAAGGAATTTTATTTTGATTCCACGAGATATTATTTGTAATTATTTGGTGTCATTAAATGTGACATACTATTTGATTCATTTCCATAGTTATTTTATCTTATTAAATTGTTTAAATATTTTTTCATTCCATTATTATATTTCAGTAGGGCCTCACCTGACCTCGTCACTACTCTACCGAGGTTAGGCTTGGCACTTACTGGGTACCGCTGTGGTGTACTCATACTACGCTTCTGCACATCTTTTTGTGTAGATCCAGGTACATCTTACCAGCCTAGGCGTCAGTGAGTTACCTGCACACGAAAACTTCGAGGTATATATGTCAGCGTCCGCAGACTCCGGAGTCCCCTTCTATCATTTTTATGTTGCTTCCTTAGTTTTCTGTAGACCTTGATATATAGAGAGACAGTGAGAATAGAATTCTTAGAAGTTTCTGACTTATTTCTACTGGGTTTTGGGAGTTGTAATTATTTGAATTATAGTTTATTTATTTCAGATATTTATGATTATTCCGCATTGATAGGCTTACCTAGTCTTAGAGACTAGGTGCCATCACGACCTCCTACGGATGGAATTTGGGATCGTGACATCATCTCTAATCACTATAATTTAGAACACCGTTATTTTAAATTAAATATAATTGTCTAAGGATCACTCGCTAATTTATATCTTTTTTTGCTATAAAGTTCCAGTAGTATGAGGATTATGAGCGAATGTGGATGGTTTCAAATATAAATTAAGAGATTATTCATTTCATAAAAAGTTTTAAAATGAGATTATTCATACATTGAGGGAAAAAATATGAAGTAATTAGACGTGTTGCTGCTTTCACATGAGTATTAACTAGTTATTACACGACTTTACGTGGTCTTACGCATAATAATAGTCTAATTTGGAGATTAACTTTGTGACACCCATATCATTCAAATATTTATGGCCACCAAAGTTCAAAGGTTGGCTTCACCTAACATATGCGTCTTTGAAGCTACGAGTAAAGGTATCAAACTGAATCATAGATGGACAAAGACACTAAGAGGATCCCTACACTACCACTTTGCGATCCTCATAATCGTTTCGCAGAATTATTTTCTCTGATACCAATTGTTGGGCTAAGCTGACCCAAAAATACTCTTAACATTATTAAATACCTTATAACTTCTTTTTTACTCTTCATGTGAAATTATTTTTACACATCCAATAAGAAGATCTACTATTGTGGATTTCTAATCATGGCATAATGATTCTTGAATAAGTATTTCCAAATGGACAAATAATTCAGAAGCATCCAACCTGCCAAATTAATCTTAACATATTTTTAAAAATGTAATATCTTGATAACAATAATAATACTTCGTCATATTATAAAAAATAAGTTCAATCAAATTAAAGCATTTGTCATATTAAGCAAAATAGAGATATTATTTAGAGTCACTACTAGATATTCGGTAAAAACCGACCAAAAAAATCGATCAATGTTGGTCGGTAATGGCCAAAAACCGACCAAAATGCGACCATTTACGCGTGGACGGTATTTTTGTGATCGGAAAGGCATACCGACCAAAGTTGGTCGGAAATTACCGACTAACTTTGGTCGGTCAATTAAATTCAAAAAAAAATGTTGCAAAAAAAATCGATCAAAGTTGGCCGGTTTTTACCGACCTAAGTTGGTCGGTATTTTAATTATGTAATAAAAAGATTTACCAACTTGAAATCGAATCGGGGTCTGTACTGTGGCAAGATACTATTCTACCACTAGACCATTGGTACATTTTGTTTTAAGACTGTCTTTTATTTGATTTATACTCTTTAATTATATTTTCACACGAAAATAACCGACCAAAGTTGGTCGGTTTTATTAAAAAGTAAAATTACCGACCAAAGTTGGTTATTTTTTTTAAATGACCGGCCGAATTAACCGACCAATTTTGGTCGATTTTTTTTAATATTAATTTTTATTTATTTTAATTGAAAAACCGACCAAAGTTAGTCGGTTTCTTGAAACATAAATTTTGCGGGACTCAAAAATAGTTTCCCGCATTTTTGCGCCAAAGAAAACCGACCAAAGTTGGTCGGTTTCATAAAAAAAAATTTAAAAAAAATATTTTAAAAAATCGACCAACTTTGATCGGTTTTTTGGCCGACCAAATTTGATCGGTCGACCTTGATCGGTTTTTGCCGAATTTCTAGTAGCGAGTTGGGCTCCAAACTATGAGGGTTTGCTCGTTATCCGGAAAAGGTCTGATAAAAATAGGGATTAGACTAATCATGTTGTTTTCACGCTCAAAGAAAACTAACATGTCATACAATTAATAAAAATGTACTATAATATATATGGTAACTACGCCTTAAAGCTACGAGACACAGTCGCATAAAGTGAAGTGCTACTTTTTCATGTTCAAAAGTGATTTCGGATAGCCTCCTTTTATTAATATTTTTCAAATAGTTGATAGACCATAAAATCATAATATCTTTACACCTTTTTTTTAGCATTCGTACACAAATAGAAAAAATAATCAACTATAAAGAAAACTTTAATTTAATACAAAACCTTCATCCATAACACATCTAAATTCATCATAGTATAAAAAGAATTTCACTTACAAATGTTTGTGTACTAGGAAAGATAATATAGTAGGGATCCATGAACTATCAAACATTCAAAGGTAGACCAAAACCAAAGGCGGCACAAGGGAAGATAATATATTTTTTGCTTTAGACCCCAAAATTTTTGAGACTCCAAAAAGTTGTAATTACATAATTTTATAAATTTATTTTCATATAAATAATATTAAAGTTTGTAGGAAACAAAAATGCAAATTATTTTAAGAAACACTGCCTACTTTTAACATCTGAAATATTTTAAAATTTTAAATTAAACTACTTAACTTTTTATACTAGTAAATAAAGATTTTTGTACCAAGATTCAAGGTGTATTATATAACACATGATAACATCTTATTAACTTGAATTGACTCATACCAATATATAAAAAAAAATATTAATGTGTGAAGTTATGTACGAACGAAAAAGTAAGGCGACAATAATTTTTTGAATAAAGGCAACAATAAAATAAAAAATCAAAGAGGTTTTACTCCCGTGGTAGTATTGAAATAAAGAAATAAAAAAGTACTTTTAAATAATAGGTAGCATAGAAAGAAGATAACAATTAATAAAAAAGCAAAGAAGCTTTACTCTAATAGTAGCATCAAAACAAAAATAAATAATAAAAGTTTAGATTAATATATAGCTAGCATATATGAGGCAACAATTAAATCAAAGGCACACAAGTTTTACTCCATAAAATACCTTAATTAGTAAGGAGTAATGGTGCTGCAAGGGATGAAAAATGGCGTCTGCCACTTTGGAGAATACGAGAATGGATGTCAAATCAGAAATTACATGACAGAAGTCAACCAATGCAAGACATATTCGAAACTCGGAAGAGACGATACTACAAGCACTCTATTTTTACTACTACAAGCAACAATTATATTCTACAAAAAAACTTTACTTACCACAATACGTGTAATATGCAAGATAGTAAAGCAGCGATCTATAAACTGCCAAGCACACAAAAGTAGTCAAAGCTAGTTGCCAATAATACTTTTCAAGTTCTACCACCTTCTATGAATCAATAACCTTATTGGATCGGGCTATTACTTCAGCAACGGATAATATCGGGTCTAACTCCTCACCCATTATAACTTGTCCAGGTTCTGTTACATCATTTCAGTCCATTTATGACTTCAAAATTAGTCTTGCCCTTGTTGTTAATTATAACTCTTTTCCTTACTGTCCAAATCATTAATGCAGGGGTTCATTCTGTTGAGTCCAATGTGCATTACCCAAAAGGCAACACCAAATGACAAATGAAGGAACCAATGATCATCCAGGTGAATACTTTAATAGCTGAACATTGGAGCACTAGACTTTGGAAAATCAGCCCTTCTCCAATAAAATAGAATCCCAAAAGTGATGTGGCCCATGAAAAAGTTAAAAATATCATCTGCACGCTTCTCCATATCCAAGGTATCAACATTGGTTGCCAAGGCCTTACACACATCAGAAGCATCACCAGCACAAGCATAACCAGCAAAAGCATAACTAGCATCAACTAAAATATAAAGGCAGAATACATAGTTTACCCCTGAACTAAGGACCAAATCTATGGTATATTTTTTGTGGACTAAATTACTTCACACAACCAACCTTTGCAAAGTATATTTAAGCCACACAATTTTTGTAATGTAAGACGCGCGTATCTTACACTGAAAATAGACGCATGAACAACCAAAGTTCATGTCTGAAGCTTGATTTTATTTTACTTATTTTAATATATCATCTTCATCTTGTAAAGTCTCAATGTATATCTTACCACTACCATTGTATCACCACCATTCTTCCATCATCACCTCCATTTTTAAGAAACAATACAATTAAAAAACTACAATACATATATTGTGCAATATATAAAGGTAAAACCCATGTATTGAAAGAAACACTATAACTAATAAAAATTAGATCTAGCATTAACATTGTTAGCTACTACAATAAAATGGTGATAGCTTGATTGAGCAATGGTTCCGATTAAAATGGAACATGGCGCCTCATAAAATGTAAAAAATATGAAGATTTCCTTCCCCGAACAAATCTACTAAATATGTTCACTTTGTTGAAAAGACAGCACGTAGATTCTCTATTTTCAAGTGAAGAAGACAATGCATACACTTTGCAATATATAAAGCTAAAACCCTTTTGCAAAATCTTCTAATTTGTCTTATTTGACAGCGGGCTATTTTAAATATTTTCTTCATTTCATTTTTTTCTTTTCAGTTTAATCTATCTATTTTATATTTTGTACTGGTATTAACTTTATATGTGGGCCAATTTCCAAACCATATTTTCATACATATTTTAATATATTTTTCTTTGTGTCTAATTTATCGCCGTCGAAGGTTTGCAACTATTAGCTTGCACATGATGCCCTGTTATTTTCGATCCCAACAAGTGGTATCAGATCCAATAGTTCAGAGCTAATGGTTCGGTGTGGTTCAAGACGGGTTCAGTTAAGTCATAACCAATTTGACGATAATGAAGATTTCAAAAAAAAAAAAGATCGTTTGAGCTGCTTGTCATAATTCACATAACTTGATCCCCCTTCTTCACATAATCTTTATCATTGTTGTTTGTCATGGTTAAAAATAGATATAGGACAATAGTTGGAGTCGCGTGCATTAAAAGTGAATACGTGTTAAAAGCATTGGAGCCCTGCATCAAAAGTTAACACGGTTAAAAGAGGAGCTCATGCATTAAAAGTGAGAATGGGTTAAAAGTATTGGAGCCCAGCGTTAAAAGTCATGAAGAGGGTCAAAAGTAGAGCCAGTGCGTTAAAAGTAAGCGTAGGTTGAAAATTGGAGCCCATAAGCATGGTTAAAAATGGCTTTTGTTTTAAAGATATATCAGCAGATATGTTGAAAATATAATTAAAAAAAATTCTCTACAAATAGTATCTTTGATAGTTTTTTGTTGTTGATAAAAATCTTCATCATTGTCAAATTGGTCTTGCTTCATTTGAACCCGTGTTAAACCTGTCTTCAACCATCAGCTCTGAACCATTAGCTCTGATACCACTTGTTGAACCATCGGCTCTGATATTACTTGTTGGGATCGAAAATAATAAGGCGTCATGCGAAAGCTAACAAAGCATACCTTGAAGACGATAAATTAGATGACATAGAAATATCTATTAAATAGAACTAATTTAATATGGTTTGGTCAAGTGACCTGTATCAATTTGCTAATATAAAATATAAAAAACTCTTGAGAGAATAAATTTTCCCCCTAAACAAAACTCTTTAAAGACTACATTGTCGAGGCTATTCTATGTTCTTGTTGTGGAAAGGATATCTTCAATTTATAGATGTCCAAACTCTTTCCCCCAAAACAAGTAATACCAAATATGGAAGAACATTATATTTTCCTTTCAGGAAAAATAAAAGCAATTATGGTAATACTTTGACAAGTATTCTCAAATATGATAAGAAGATTAGAGTAAAAACCATAACAATACTATATTTTACTTGTCACATTTATCCGGATGATTGTATACGAATACTAGTGATGGTCTATCTTTAAAATTGAGTTGATCTTCTTAATGTTTTTTTTAAAATTTGTTTTGCAGTATCTAATTAATTAGTTACAAAAAGTGTAGTTCAACATTTTTTAATGATAGATTGTAAATCATGCTTATCAAATTTCGAGTGTAATTGAGGGGGAAAAAACATCTAGTGTAATTGCTTTTTTGACGTAGAAACTGTAAATTGTGCTCATCGAATTGTCTCCAAAAATATTATAAGTAGTGATGATAGAAAAGGCCATGGTTAATCAGTAATTTAATAGGAGTAATTAAATTAAAAACATAAAATTTTGCTACACTGTAAAAGAATGTGCACGGATTTACTTCCAAAAGAAATATGCATACGCTATTTCCTTTTCTGTTTCAAATTGTGTATATACCATGTACTATGATTATTGAGTATTACTTTTAAAAAAACTACATAATTACATTGAATTACTGATTAAAATTATGGATCAACACATCGAAACCCCTAACAGCATAAAAAAATGGAACAATACAACATCGTTGTTATGCAGTGGTTTTGCGAGTTTTTTTGGAGTAGGGAGTACTTACTCCTACTATATTGTAACGACCCGGCCGGTCACTTTGGGTATTACAGCCTCGTTCTCCCATTTATTGCTTATCCTGTGTTCAATTATAATTATGTGACTCGTCGGAGAGGGTTCCGAATGAATTGGAACACTTAGTTCCAAGATTTAAAGCTTAAGTTGAAATAGTTGACCGGATGTTGACTATGTGTAAACGATCCCGGAATAGAGTTTTGATGATTCCAATAGCTTCGTATGATAATTTTGGACTTAGTAGTGCGTCCAAAAAATTATTTGGAAGTCCGTACTTAAATTAGGCTTGATTTGGCTAAAATGGAAATTTAAGTTTGGAAGTTTGACCGAGGAGTTGACTTTTTGATATCGGTGTCGGAATCCAGTTCTGAAAATTTTCATAGGTCCGTCATGTCATTTACGACTTGCGTGCAAAATTTGAGATCAATCGGACTTGATTTGATAGGTTTCGGCATCGAATGTAGAAGTTGAAATTTCTTAGTTACATTAAGCTTGAATTAGGGTATGATTCGTGGTTTTAGCGTTGTTTGATGTGAATTGAGGTCTCGACTAAGTTCGCATTATGTTTTAGGACTTGTTGGTATATTTGGTTGAGGTCCCGGATGGTGAATTTCGGATGATTAACGGATCAAATTCGGACTTAAGGATAAGCTGGAATTATTTTGTTGCTGGTGTCTTGGCACCTGCACATAAGGGACCGCAGGTGTGGCTAGCAGAAGCGTGAAAACTGGTCGCAGAAGCGATCTGGGGAAGGCTGGCTGGGAGGCATCGCAGAAGTAGCCCAACTCGCACAGAAGCGACCGCAAATGTTGTTTGGACGTCACAGAAGCGACCACTGTTGGCTAAGGATGACTCGCAAATGCGAGCTTCTTCCGCAAAAGCAGAGGCCTTAGATGCGACTATGCGGCCGCAAATGCGGAAGACGCAGGGCAGAAGCTTTAAGTTCGGGGTTTCGCTATATTTTGCCATTTCTCGGATTTTGGAACTCGGTTTGGGTGACTTTGGAGAGGAATTTTTTCACACAACTTGGGGTAAGTGTTCTTGACTCCCTTGTGATTATAATTCATGAATTAATCTTCATTTTTGGTGTATTATTATTGAATCTTCAAGAGAAATTGAAGAAAATTTCTATAATTTCATAAAATAAATTTTTGAGTTTTGAATACCGATTCGGAGTCGGATTTGAGTGAAATTAGTATGGTTGAACATGTAATTGGATGGGTTGTAGAATTTTGTGAGTTTTATCGGATTCCGTGATGTTGTCCAAACTCATACCACAAATATAGGTAGTAAGGCGGTCGAAACAATAATAAAACTCAATGCAAGTCGGGGTCGAATCCTCAGGGAGTTAGATTTGGGATTAGATATATTTTTAGTGTAATTGTACAATATGATTTAGATTACACTTTCACATTCTTGTTTGTTGTTTCTACTTCTACTTTAAACTAGTGATTGCAATTATAAAATTAGAAGACAATATTTTTGGTTTTGGTTATTTTTCAAATGATAAAAGATCTAGGGTCATGACTTTTACCTAGGTGGTTACCTAATAGGTTGAAAACTCTAGGACAATCCTGATTGGTTGGGGTTGTAATATAGCAATCACACGTAATTACTCACTTTATATATCTCGGTAGTTTGAGTGATTTTGCCCAATTTGACTTTCTTAAGTCCAAATGGGTATTGCACAAAACAAGTGATAACTGCTCAAGTCGGGTCTTATTATCTCTAGGTTCAATCCTTTAATTGGGGCTATCGATTTTTTGAGTTCACCCCAATTTCTTATTAGCCAAGTTTTTCTAGACTTAGTTTCTCTTTCTCATGTAGAGACTAAGTCAATTAGGCATGAATCAATGTTTGCAACCATTAATTCTTGAATTCAAGCAAGAACTAGGCTAAATATCACTAACCCAATCATAAACAAGTCTTAAATCAAACACTCATTAAGTACCTATACTAGGGTTGTGCCACAACCCTAGCTAGAAATGTAGATACTCATAAAAAATGAAGAAATACAAGAAGGAATTAAGATAGAATACATAATAATTGATTAGGGAAAGAAAATCTAATATTTAAAAGCTAATCTAGTACAATATTACTCAAGACAAAACTTACCCTAAAAATGACAAAAAGTTCTATTTATACTGAGTTGAAAATATATGACAAAAATACCCCCGCGGAGGTTGTGCGACCGCATAATTATGTGTGCAATTCGCACAACAAGACTTGGCTTGACAGGTTCCAGTTCTGCGGCCGCACTCCTTCAATTACTGCGGACCGCACATTTGTGAGTGCGGCCACAATCATGCTTTTGCGGCCGCACAATTATAGTGTGGTCTGCATTCTTTGATGTTAAGCTCTGGTTGTGTGAGACTTCTGCGGACCGCATAAAATGAGTGCGGCTGCGCTATTGATTTTGCGGACGCACAAAAATGGTGCGGTTCGCATTTCTTCTTGAACTTGAAATCCCATCTCTCTGATCTTTGACTTCTGCGGGCCGCATATTATTGAGTGCGGCCGCACTTGTCATTTTGTGGCCGCACAATTATGGTGCAGTCCGCAATCCTTCAACTTGCCCAAAACCAGCTCTCTGAATCTCCTCTTTTGTGGCCTCACAATATTTGTGCGGTCCGCATACTCTGAAGAAAAACTGACATGGCTCTTTCTTTGTTTTGCGGCCGCACATAGTATTGTGCGGTCCGCACTGTGGGCCTTTTGCTTTGTTTTGGTCCTTGTCCGCTTTTGAATCCTTTATGAGTTGGTTTTGACTTCTTTTGCTCGTTTCCCAATGTTCTGATACAAAAGCACATTTTATTAGTTTTCAGGAATACCTTTAAGCATTTTTGAGCTAAAACGCAAGTAAAAGAGAGCAAATAAACGGTCAAAATCCCTACTTATCAACTCCCCCCCCCCCCTCCCCAAACTTAAGCTCTTGCTTGTCCTCAAGCAATTAAGGTAATTCCCACCTGTGCTAGAAAAAAGGATATTCCAGCTGGCCTAAGGTGAATCAATTACACATCAATTAGGACCAACAATTACCCATAACACATGAATTATCAACAACATAATAATTTAACTTTTTGAGTACCATAGTTCTAATGAGACACTAGAGCATCAAGAGTTGACTCTATTCATCGAGGATGGTCGCTCTTTCACATAGGTCATTTTGGATCACAAACTCCTCCTCTTCTACTCCCCATTAGCAAATCTCAGTTTAGAATGTAACACTCGAATCAAGGATTGCGAAAAGTGCGCTTATCTCTCTCAAAAGAATTTCACAAGTCCGGCTCTAAGTACCATAATCTTGCCCCTCATGTAAATCACCACTAATGTAAGCTCATTCAACCTGAGATCATGTAGGGCTTTTGTGGGATGTAATGAAGGCTTTAGGACCAAGGTAAGATTTGTTGGAATAGAATGGTTTCATCTTTCGTCAAGCACTCCATTTTCTCTTTTCGGCTCAATATTCTTGATAATTACATTCATTTTTCTCCTTTTCTATTTACTCCATGCCTATAATCATTGTTGTTTTTGAATCCCTTCAACTTTCTACCTTATTCACTTTCTTTTTGGTATTTTTCTTTTTGTTCTTTCTTTCTTTTCTTTGCCTTCCATTTTCTTCATTTTTTTCTTTTCTTTGTACCTTTTATCACTTCCAAACACCTCGTCTCTCCCCCCAAACTTATGTTTTTGCCAATTGTTTCTCAAGAATGCTAAAGAAAGATCGGGTGCCAAGAGAGGGTCATTACCAAACGGATAAAGGTTTGTAACGTGGTTATTGAAAGAAAGAGGTTTAGGCTCAAATAGGTTGAATAGGGATATCACATTGGTAGGCTATGGAAGATTTTAAATTTCAAATTAGACCAAGGATAGCCTACAATCATTTCTCAAGCCAAGCTACACTTAGAATTTCGCCTAGAAAAACATTCGGGGCAAGTTCTAGACTATTAGCACGGGTAATTGGACTTGCAATTCAATACCTCACCTCTCACGCTGCTGGATTTCTAAAGAAAATGGAGTCGAGGACCCACAATAACCCTAGTTGAGATTGAGAATCACAAATGACCCGACTGAACCACTCGATGACTGATTAAGTCAACACAAGAGTCAAAAGGTCACAACTAGAGTTAATTTCTGCCAACAATTTGTTTTTAACCATAAGGTCGTGGGTAAATGTGTTGGTACCAAGTGAAGCATGTTAGAGACTCTTTTATTCATTACTACTATATTTTCCTAAACATAAAAGAAAACGGACTCAATCCCTTAAGAAGGTTGTCACGCCATCCATCGTTGGGAAGAGCCACCCGGTTCACACAAAATCCACCTTTGGAAAGAACCGTGGCATTAAGAAAACCAAAGGCTTATTGATCACTCAAACGTAAAAAGAAGCTAACAGATGAAAAAGAAACTACTAAAGTAAATAAGAAGTTCTACTACTAAGAAAGACAAAGTAAAAAGGCTATGAAATAAACTACGGAAAGCAAGATAAATGAATATACAAACTGAAGTAAAATGAATATATACAAACCGAAGTAAAATGAATATATACATCAAATGAAGGAGGGAGAAAATAAAGATAAAGAGAAAAAAATAGTATAAGAGTTATTACAGGCCATATGTCAATGTCAATCAATCAAAATAGATCACTCCCCGAATAAAAATAAGCATTGTCCTCAATGCTTAACAAAAATAAGAATAAGGAAGGGTAGAGAGTTAAGAGAACTCCCTATATGATCTCAGTCTGCATGGGATCCTCAGCACCATCGGTCTCCTCTAGCTATATCTCATCATCACCTAGCTGAGGGACAATAGGGTTGCTGAGCATCTGGATCATCTTCTCAGCGGTGTGGGCAATCGCAACCGGCTCCTTAGACTGGCCGGCTGCTATATGTGATGCCTCTGGTACTGCTGGTGCTGAAGGTGCTCCCTCCATTAGTAGGTCCAATGGTAGATCTCCGGCTGATACAAGCTTGGTAACTGTTGTTGTTAACTTATCCACTGACTTCTTCGAAGCTTGAGTCTTCCGCATTTTCTTAACCTGCTTGCCCAAATCCTCAATGACATCCCTATGTGCCACCAGAGTCTCCATAATAGTCTTCTGGTTGTCCAGAATCTTCTTTAATGTTTTCTCCACTGACAGAGGTACCTATTGTGTAGCCTAGCCAGAAGACTGTGCTCCAACAGCACTACATATGTCAGACAGCTTTGAAGTAGCTGCATGCATCTAGTTGTTCAGACTCGCCAATGTCTGGGAGACTCGTAGCACAGTCAGTGGATAAGTAGATGAAGCTGACACTAATAATGGAGCTAATGGTCTGGAAGAAGAAGATGGTGGCATATCTTTTGTCCTAGTGGAAGGTCCGGCTGCTGTGGAAGGCATAGCATCTGCGGAAGGTTCAGCAGCTGAATCAGTAACTATTACCGTTGGCTCCTCAGACTGGCCAGCGGAGGTAGTTGCCTTACCCTTGAACTTCGGGTTGTTAGAACCCTGTAGGTGATACCATGAGAAAGGCTTCTTGGCCTTTACTTAAGTATCATACTGCCTCGGCTCCACCTTTTGATCATTGAATTACTCTGTGAGAAAGTTCGGGTAGGGGTAGGATCTCTCATCCTTCTAGACAGCCAAAGTGATGTTGGTTGACATTATATCACCCACATTGATCGGGGAAGTGGGAGGTTGTTCTCATTCAAGCACAGGTCAATGCAGCTGCACATGAAAGTCTGCCACCCTTTAGCTTCAAAGTTTAGGGTGGGTCGGACTATTGGAACCCATGTTGTGAGCCACAGAGGTGTTGATCCTCAAATAGCCAAAATCCCAGCTAGCCAAGGGCGAGCTGCATCACCCATATCCAGCCTTTCCAAATATTTGGATGCCTCCACTTCTTCAAATCCCACGTAAGAGTTCAAATAACAGGAGTCGAATCGGATTTTCAGATTTCACACTTTTGTCACCTTGGTACCCTTCTTAATGTGAGCTACATTGGCATAAAATTCTTTAACCAGGCACTCATTTGCATCAAGGACACTTTGGGTGAACCATTTCAATCATTTTTCTCTCCTGGAACTATCTGAGGACATTTGGGTTGTGCTTTTCCAAATCCTTCATCAATAATTGTCGCTCAAGAGTGAGCGATCTCTGGGGCCACCACTCTCTAAATCTGTTGAAGATAGTCAAGCTGATAAATATGTCTTCCCACATCTCCCTTTTCTTTGTCCTCTCAAGACCACCTACTTGAGTGTCTCCCCCTCTACTGTCATCCGGTACGTCATCATCATCATCAACATTGATTGGTGCAGCCGGGGCATTTGAGGAAGAGGGCTCAGAATCATGGATACCCTCTTCCAAACCTTTAGAAGAACTGGCAGCAGAAGATGATTCATCAACTAAGTGGAATCTACCTAGGACTTGTTGAGGTTGGGTGTTAGGTGGGGCTTGGTCAGAGTTTCCCTTAGAAACTTCCCTAGACGGGAGATACTCACTGGTGTCTGATAATTCAGGGACTCTATTGGTCGTAGCCTTCTTGCTTAACACTCTCTGGATGGCTAGTGGTAGGTTACTCTTGCTTTGTCCTCGGCCTCAGCCTCAGGAGGGTTCTGCCCTCCCTTTTGATGTATCTCCTCCACCTCGTGATCTAACCATCGTCTGCAATTCATAACAATAAGAATCAGTTAGAGTTCAAGTACATAGGACACAAATATATGCATGATAGTTGCAAATCAGGTATGAAAATACATAAGAGACAGTGCGGACCACACAAAAGTGAGTGCGGCCGCAGACTTCCAAGTGCGGACTGCACAAAAGTGAGTGCGGTCGCACAATTTTGAGTGCGGCCACACACCCCCAGGTTTAGACTACTGGGTCTCTGATCATTTAACAGTGCGGACCGCAAAATTTTGACTGTGGACCGCACAATTTCACTGCGGACCGCATATTTTTGAGTGTGGTCCTCATAATTCAAGCATACAGATGCCCTAACTTAGAGACTGCGGACCGCACGAAAGTGTGTGCGGCCGTACAATTTGGATTAACATGGCACTGCTTTACGATTCATACAAGTTTTGTGAGAATTAGACGTGGCCCTAATAATCAAGCATGATTATCTATTTACCCAGGCCCCTATTAACAATTATGAAGCTACCCACATGATTTTGAGCAAAGATGACTAACTATTGACATTTTTAGGCATGAAATTAACCCTAGACAAAAGAACAAAACTAAGAGAAGATGAAAAATCTAAAGACGAAATGAACATACCAGTGATGGAGGATGCAGGTGAGAATCTAAGAGATGAAATGCTTGAAGTTTGAGAATTAGTGGGGGATGCACTGTGTTTGCTTAGGGCTTGAAGGTTCAGAGAATGTAAAGTGTAAAAAGTTGAGAAAATCCCTATTTATACTTTGACCTGTCAGGCCTAGAACTTATCTGAGTATGGCCGCACAATTTTGAGTGCGGTCCACACTCATTACCTATTCCTTTAAAGACGTTCTGTGCACCTCACAAAAGTGAGTGTGGCCACAGAATTTGTGCGGACCGCACAATTTTGTGTGCGGCCGCACTTTGTTAAGGATTTTTTGACAGGCCAAACTTCAGAGAGCATGTAATTTTTATCTTCCAGTTGTGCGACCACACACAGAATTGTGCGGCCACAAAGTGGTTGTGTGGTCCGCATAATTTTGGTGCGGTCCGCATTTTTTGTGACACTTAGCCAATTTTTATTGCACAATCCCTGCAATGCACACATATTCCTGCATACACTTCAAAACCAGTTAGCACAAAACAACTCCTATATAACAAAGAAGAAAAGAAAAAGAAAAAGACACATGGGTTGCCTCTCAAGAAGAGCCTGATTTAACGTCGCGGCACGACGTAAATTACCAATCATTTGAAATGAAGAACCGCCACAATGTGGCCATCATCAACCTTGCCAAGATAATGTTTAACCCAGTGCCCATTGACTCTAAACACCTCATTATTCTTATTTTTCAAATCTATAGCACCAAAGGGGGTTACATTCACCACTTCAAAGGGGCCACTCCATTTTGACTTTAACTTGCCCGGAAACATCCGTAATCGGGAATTGAACAATAGCACAAGATCACCCTCTTTAAATTACTTGTTGTTGATGTACTTTTCATTGAGGTACTTCATCATTTCCTAGTAAAGGGACGAGCTTGTGTTGGCATGATACCAGAATTTATCAAGCTCATTCAATTGTGAAACTCTTAGATTTGCTGCGACATCCCATTCAAGGTTTAACTTCTTCAAAGCCCACATGGCCTTATGCTCAAGTTCTACCGGAAGATGGCATGCGTTCTCGAACACCAACCGGTATGGAGACATCCCGATCGGTGGTTTGTAGGCCGTTCTATAAGCCCAAAGAGAATCATCAAGTTTTCTTGACCAATCCATCCGGTTGGCATTGACTGTCTTTGACAAAATACTCTTTATCTCCCGGTTGGAGACTTCAACTTGTCCGTTTGCTTGAGGATGGTAGGGGGTTGATACTTTGTGAGTGACATCATACTTTGTGAGTAAGGTATCAAAAGCCTTGTTGCAAAAATGCGAACCCCATCACTAATAATGGCTCTTGGGATACCAAACCTCGTGAAGATGTTCTTTTTCAAGAATGCCACCACACTCCTTGCTTCATTGTTGGGAAGAGCAATGGCCTCAACCCATTTAGATACATAATCCACTGCAACTAAAATGTAGGTGTTTCCACAAGAGTTAACAAACGGACCCATAAAATCAATACCCCACACATCGAAAATATCTATCTCCAAAATGGTGGTGAGAGGCATTTCATTCTTCTTTGAGATCCCACCGGCCCTTTGGCATTCATCACACCGCTTGACAAGCTCACTAGCATCCTTGCAGAGAGTAGGCCAATAGAATCCATAGCTCAAAACCTTTGCCGACGTTCTTACTCTACCATGGTGACCACCATACGGTGAAGAGTGGCAAGTCTCAAGAATACCCTTTTTTTTTCCTTCGGCATACATCGTCGTATCACACCATCGGTACATATCCGAAAAATATATGACTCATCCCAATTATATTCAAGGCAATCCCATTTGAGCTTCTTCCTTTGGTTTGAAGAGAACTCATTTGGTACAATGCCACTCACAAGATAATTGGCCAAGTCGGCGAACCATGCCATCCCGGTCATAGAAATGGCTAGGAGTTGCTCGTCGGGAAATGAATCATTTATCTCAAGGCCATCATGTGGACTCCCCTCCTCCTCCAATCGGGACAAGTGGTCCGCCACTTTATTTCCACTACCCTTGCGGTCTTGAATCTCTAGATCAAACTCTTACAATAGAATCACCCACCGCATCAACCTTGCCTTAGAATCCTTCTTGCTCGTCAAATACCGAAGCACCGCATGATCGGTGTGAATAATCACCTTTGTACCCATAAAGTACGGGCGGAACTTCTCCATAGCAAAGATAATAGCAAGTCCTTGAGCTATCGAAAATGGGGTAAACAACCCCGGCATCCAACTACTTTATGATCTCCTTCTTCACTACCTCTTGCATTGCTTCATTCAATCTTCTTTGATGCTCCACGGGGGTTTTTGCATCCTCCTTCAAAATAATCTTGTGCATGCAAAAGACGGGGCTTATACCCCAAATATCCGCCAATATCCAACCTATCGCTTTTATCCTCTTTTGGAGCACCGCCAAAGTCGAATCTACCTACACGTTAGTCAATCAAGAGGAAAGAATAGCAGGTAAAGTGGAACAAGGGACAAGAAACTCATACCTGAGATGTAAAGGCAAAGGCTTTATTGGAGGAGTCTTCCGGTTCTCAAGATCTGAAGACAATTTTCGGGGTTCATAAGTATATGACCCCATTCCTTGCAAAGCATTGACACATTCCACAAAGCCTTCCTTCTCATCATCATCATGATTGAGCAACACAGCTTCCAAGGTATCATCAACATTCATCACATCACTAGCATCATCAACAATTACTTCGGTCACTAAATCCATGAATGAACAAACTTCGTTGCTATTTGGTTGCCTCATCGATTTGCACACATGGAAAACCACCTTTTTGTCACCCACCTGGAAAGTGAGCTCACCGGCTTCCACGTCAACAAGAGCCTTCCCGTATCAAGGAAAGGTCTACCCAAGATAATATGTACCTCATAGTCAACCTCACAATCAAGGATCACAAAGTCCGCTGAAAGGATGAAATTATCAACACGGACTAACACATCATCAACAATTCCCAATGGCCTCTTCATAGTTCGATCCGCCATTTGCAACCTCATAAATGTGGGTCTTGGTTTCCCAATTCCCAAAGTTTTGAACACAGAGTAGGGCATCAAGTTGATACTTTCCCCCAAATCACATAAAGCTCTAACAAAGTCGGCGCTCCCAATAGTGCAAGGGATTGTGAAAGCACCCGGATCTTCTAATTTCGGAGACATTGAGTGCACAATAGCACTCACTTGATGTGTCATCTTGATAGTTTCACAATTCATCGACCTCTTCTTAGTGACCAAGTCCTTCATGAACTTTGCATAACCAGGTATTTCTTCCAATGCCTCAACCAATGGTACATTGATAGACAAACTCTTCATCATGTTAATAAACATTTTGAATTGGTTCTCACTATTTTACTTTGCAAGCCTTTGAGGGTATGGAGGGGGAGGCCTTGGCATTGGTGCCTTAGCCTTTTGTACTACCAGTTCCGGTATGTCAATCATGTGCTCCCTAGACGGGTTCACCTTTTCTTGCGTCTCCTCCACATTTTCATCAATATCAATTCTCACTTCATCATTAGCTTGGACCACATTTCTTGGAATTTCATCTTCTTGAACTAAAACATCACCATCCATAATTCTTCTTTGATTTGAGGTGGTTGCATCTCCACCTTTTCCACTTCTCGTAATCACGGCCATAACATGTCCTGTATTATCCACCCCCCCCCAGGTTCACCACTGTATCACTTGGGAGTGCCCCTTAGGACGAGTGTTCAATGCTTGTGAGATTTGGCCAAGTTGAACCTCCAAATTGCGGATTGAAGTGTTGTGGGAGGCTAATTGAGCATCGGAGTCGGTATTTTTATCCATCATTTGTTTGAACATACTTTTAATATGTCCCATCTTATTGTTAGAAGAGCTCGAGCTCGGGCCTTAAGAAAGATAGGTGGTGGATTGCTCGGTTGTTGGAATATCGGGGGCCTTTGAAAACCCGACCCCCAGTTGTTGTTGTTGTTGTGCCACCCTCCTTGATTACCTCCCCAATTACTTTGATTGTTGCCACCCTAATTGCCTTGGCTTCCTTGATTATTCCAATTGCTTTGATTGTTGTTGCCACCACTCCAATTGCCTTGGTGTCCTTGGTTGTTCCAATTTCCTTTATTTCCTTGTGATCTCCATTGTTGTTGATTTTGAGCATTGTTTCTTTGACCTTGATAATTGTTGACGTATTGCACTTCTTCTTCTAGCTCATTATATGAATCACCTTGGTCATACCCACTATCATCTTGTATGAATTGTTTAGGACGGCTTTGCTCTTGTTAACCTTTTTGTCATCTCTTGTTCATTATCATATTCACACTTCCCATCGAATTCACTTGTTTAGGCCCTTGAATTTATTGCAGCTGAGCTTTGGCCAATTGGTTCATTGTGGTTGTTAACTCTGTGATATCTTGCCCATGATGATGTATTTCCTTGTGTAGGTGAATGACAGTATGATCACCTTGCAGAACATTGGCCCTACTTTGCCATGCCGATGAGGTATCCGCCATCTCATCCAAACTTTCACAAGCTTCAACATAAGGTGTGTTCATGAAGTTCCCGCCGGCGAGTTGATTTACCGCACATTGATTTGTTGTGTTGATCCCCTTGTAGAAGGTTTGTTGGATCATGGCCTCAATCATATCATTATTTGGGTACTCTTTAACAATGGTACGGTATCTTTCCCAAATCTCATGCAATGGCTCATTGGGCTCTTGCTTGAACGCTAGAATTTCATCCCATAGTGCAGCCGTGTGCCCCGGAGAGAAGAATTTGGCAATGAATTTTTCGGCCAACTCATCCCATGTATGGATGGAATGATTGGGCAATCTCTCTAACCAGTCCAATGCTTTTCCCCGTAAAGAGAAAGGAAATAGCCGCAACCTCAGCGCGTCCTCAGAAACATTGGTTTGCTTTCTCCCCCAACAAGTATCGACGAACCCCTTGAGATGCTTGTAAGCATTTTGATTTGTAGCCCCGATGAAGAATCCCCGTTGCTCAAGTAGTGTAAGCATCACGTTGGTGATTTGGAAGTTGCCCGCCCTAATGCGGGGCGGGACTATAGCACTTGCATAACCCTCGTTCGGCAATACCCGGTGTGCTGCCGCTCTTGGTGGAGGTGGGGGAGGGACGGGAACATTATCATTAGGCGGTCTGCCTTGACTATTTGCTTGAGGTTCGGGAAGAACCTCATCTCCTTGATTATCGTCCACTTCCTCCCCCAATGGCAAATTACAAATGGGCATATTGTTGAGAGCCATTATCGTACCTATAAGCAATTCAAAAAACAAAATTAGTGACTCGGAAGGAAAAGAAGACAAATCACACAAAAACTTAGATATATAGCTAAATCTGTTTAACTCCCCGGCAACGGAGCCAAAAATTGATGTCGCCCAAACTCACACCATAAATATAGGTAGTGAGGCGGTCAAAGCAATAATAAAACCCAACGCAAGTCGAGGTCAAATCCTCAGGGAATTAAAATTGGGATTAGGTATATATTTAGTGTAATTGTACAATATGCCTTAGATTACACTTCCACATTCTTATTTGTTATTTCTACTTCTACTTTAAACTATTGATTGCAATTATAAAACTAGAAGACAATATTTTTGGTTTTGGTTGTTTTTCAAATGATAAAAGATTTAGGGTCGTGACTTTCACCTAGGTAGTTACCTAATAGGTTGCAAACTCTAGGACAAGCCTAATTGGTCGGGGTAGTAATATAGCGATCACACGCAATTACCCACTCTATACCTCTCGGTAGTTTGAGTGGTTTTGCCCAATTTGACTTTCTCAAGTCCAAATGGGTATTGCACAAAACAAGTGTTAACTGCTCAAGTCGGTTCTTACTATCTCTACATTCAACCCTTTAATTGGGGCTATCAACTTCTTGAGTTCACCCAAATTTCTGGTTAGCCAAGTTTTCCTAGACTTAGTCTCTCTTTCTCATGTAGATACTAAGTCAATTAGGCATGAATCAATGTTTGCAACCATTAATTCTTGAATTCAAGCAAGAACTAGGCTAAATATCACTAACCCAATCACAAACAAGTCCTAAATCAAACACCCATTAAGTACCCACACTAGGGTTGGGCCACAACCCTAGTTAGAAATTTAGCTACTCATGAAAAATGAAGAAATACAAGAAGCAATTAAGATAGAATGCATAATAATTGATTAGGGAAAGAAAATCTAATGATTAGAAGCTAATCTAGTACAATATTACTCAAAACAGTAAAGGAAAACGGCTCAGGTGCTCTCCCAAGACAAAACTTACCCTAAAAATGACAAAAGGTTCTATTTATACTAAGCCAAAAATATTTGACAAAAATGCCTTGCGGAGATTGTGCGGCCACATAATTATGTGTGCGGTCTGCACAATGAGACAAGGCTTGACTGGTTCAAGTTCTGGGGCCACACAATTCTGGATTGTGGCCGCATTCCTTCAACTACTGCGGACTGCACATTTATGAGTGCGACCGCACTCTTGCTTCTGCGGCTGCACAATTATAGTGCAGTCCGCACTCTTTGATCTTAAGCTCTGGTTGTGTGAGACTTCTGCGGACCACATAAAAATGAGTGTGGCCGCGCTCTTGATTATGCGGCCACACAAAAATGGTGTGGTCCGCATTTCTTCTTGACCTTGAAATCCCATCTCTCTGATCTTTGACTTTTGCGGGCCGCATATTATTGAGTGTGGCCACACTTGTCATTTTGCGGCTGCACAATTATTGTTTTGCATCCGCACACAGTATTGTGCGGTCCGCACTGAGGGCCTTTTGCCTTGTTTTTGTCCTTGTCCACTTTTGACTCCTTCATGAGTTGGTTTTGACCTCTTTGGCTTGTTTCCCAATGTTCCTGTACAAAAGCATATTTCATTAGTTTTCGGGAATACCTTTAAGCATTTTTGAGCTATAACACAAGTAAAAGAGAGCAAATAAACGGTCAAAATCCCTACTTATCATTCCGATGCGTGGGGCCCACTGTCGATTTTTCGAGTACAGTTAGGAATTTTTATAAATTGTTAAATTGCAAGCATTGAAGTATATTTTGATTAATTTGCACGTTGTTTGACTAGTTTCGAATCATTTGGCGTGGAATTAAGAAGATATGAAGGCGTTCGAAGGTTGATACGTGCGGAATGGAATTTTTGGAGTATTGTTTAGTTTGCTCGGCATTGGATTTGACTTGTTCGAGGTAAGTAAACCTTCTAATCTTGGAGCTGAGGGTATGAACCCTGATTATACGTGTTATGTGTTTGGTGTTGAGGTGACGCACATGCTAGTGACGGGCGTGTGGGCGTGCACCCTGTGAACTGTTACCCCGTTATTTCTGTGGTACTGTGTACTTACCTGAACTTATCTGTAATCATGAAATATCTACGTACTAGAGTTATCGAGTTGTGATTCATGTTAGAAACCATGTCTAGACTATATGTTTATCCTATTTGGACCCACTGAGGTCATTACTATTGTTGAGTTATTTGCTTACATTGCAATTTCATACTCAGTCATGTCCATTCATTGCATATCATATCTCAGTCTCTGTTGTTATTTATTGATACATCATATTATCATTTCGGGCTAGTTTCATGACATTGTGAGCCTGAGAGAATGGATAGATTGATGACTGAGTGAGGCCGAGGTCCAGATTTTAAGATATTGATGCTATGGCTCGTGAGTTGTCCGTGCAGCACGTGAGTTGTCCGTGCGGATCCAGATATTTATACTATGGTATGTGAGTTATCTGTGCAGCATGTGAGTTGTCCGTGTGGATCCATATATTTATACTATAGCACGTGAGTTGTCCATGCAACATGTGAGTTGTCCATGCAGTTTATAGCGTTTGGGCTGAAGGAGCCCCTCCGGAGTCTGTACACACCCCCCAGTGAGCGCAGGTTCCTACTGAGTGCGAGTGTCGAGTGTGAGTGCCGAATGATTGGGATGATTGAGTGACTGTGAGGACTAAGTGACTGGGAGGACTGAGTGAAATGATACTCTGAGAGTATGCATATGGTTTTATTACTGAGTTGCATCGCATTGACATGCACACTTGACATACAAGCATATGGATGCATCTTTTCTCAAGTTGTACGATATTGTGTCATTCATGACTTCTCCTACATATTGACATGTAAGCGTAGAGATGTATTTTCATGTTATTTAAAAATGAAACAATTACCTGTTGAAAGTTTTGGGAAAAATCACTGTTTTCAAACTTACTCATAAATTGGTGATTTCGGTAAAAATTTTGGGTTTTCACTGATATATTTGAAAAGCATGACTATTTTTCTGGAACAGTGAACGAGCTGAGTATTTTATCTTTGATCTATTTTTTTTATTACTTCTATTATGTTGTTATGAACTGTTGTTGGCTATTGGTGTTAGACCCTGGCCACTATTATAGTTCGTCACTACTTTCAACCTAAGGTTAGGTTTGTTACTTATTGAGTACATGGGGTCGGTCGTACTCATATTCCACTTCTGCACCTTGCGTGCAGATATTGGATGTTGATGTTGATGTGATCGATGGGAGTTGGATTTGAAGATGTACCTGTGTTCCGGTTGTAGCTGCCTCTTGTTCATGGTAGCCTTAGATTTATATAAAATCTATTTATGTACATTTCGAGCAGATGTATTTATTTCATACCAGCTTTGTAAATTCTAATCTTAGAAGCTCATGATTTGTACTACCAGTCCTTGAAAAATGTATTAGAGTCAGTTAAA
Source organism: Nicotiana tomentosiformis (assembly GCF_000390325.3). NCBI lineage: Eukaryota > Viridiplantae > Streptophyta > Magnoliopsida > Solanales > Solanaceae > Nicotiana > Nicotiana tomentosiformis. The sequence goes on along the minus strand of NC_090815.1, from coordinate 137,194,839 downwards.
TATTAATTGAATTGGATAGTTGTTTATTGGCTTACTTAGCGGGTTGGGTTAGGTGTCATCACGACTAGTAGGATTTTGGGTCATGCCAAGGTGGTATCAGAGCTCTAGGTTCATAGGTTCTATAAGTCATGAGTAAATATCTAGTAGAGTTTTGCGGATCGGTATGATGACGTCCATACCTATCCTCAAGAGGCTACAGGACATTTGGGATATACTTCCTATCTTTCTTTCCTTATCATGCAAAATTGATTCAGCTTGAACCGTAACTCTTTGAATTCCTTCCACACATTCGTGTGCACATGTGAGCGCTCGGTATCAGCCGTATATCACCGGCTTGTGATTCCATAAATGAGGTTCGAAATGTGTATTATGTATTTTGGTGATAGGCCAGTCTGGAGAACTTGAGGCCAGGTTTAGAATGCAACTTAGACTCGGCAGTTTCAATTGTGAGAACTTGTACATTTGGACTCCTATGTCCGATAATGTCTCCACGAGTGGGATTTGTGGCTTGATGAGCAAAGGAATGACTAACTGATGAGTATGATGCGATTGTGGAATATGTTCAGATGGTTTGAATGTAACAAAAAAAATGTTTCTCGAGATGTAAAAAAAAAAAGCTATTGGGTGCTTGATTTTCGTTGTGATGTGGCGTACGGTCTCGAGTTGTGAGTGTGTTGAAGGATCTGTCATGCAGTTTAATTGTGGAGAGAATTAGATTTTCATGTTGTGTTGATGATTTCAAACTCAGGAAGATTAAGGGATTGCGTAGGAATTGTGGCTGCGAAAGGGTATAGCAAGATTCCAATTTGACGCTAAGCAGGTGGGTTATCTGTTACATAGTAATCTACGTAGGTATGTTCCTTATAATGTTGAGTAGAGACTTTCTTTTCTACCAGTGGGGTGTATGTGTTGAGATTCGAATTTGGATCTAGTTGAGAAAGTTGACTTGACTGTCAAGAGAATAAATGCGAGCTTAGCGGATGATTGAGGTATTTTATGGTTGATGTGGTATGAGCTTGAGAAGAATTTTTGTTGAACTGACTACGGTATTATGGAAGTAATAAAGTATTGATATTTTGAGTTATGGAATGTTTTGTTCTATGGCTTTGAGCCAAGTGGACGAGCCTACTATCATCGATTTGATTGCATGGTTATGTGTTGAATTGGTTTCGATTTGAGGCATACGTGTGAATCGGTTATGACTTGCAAAGATTGAGATCGAGGATGACTCGAGTAAGTGAATTCCTGGATACGGGTTATATTGCACTTTATGAGTTTATAAAAATCATGAGATGATTAAGTTGTTATTTGAAGGATATAGTTCGCACGGGGTATGAATTTGATTGGTGGTGTTAAAGAAGGGTCACTTCTTTGAGTGTTGTTGTGCTAATGAGGCACGTGTCTTTCAGCCGTTTGGGTGGTACAATTTAGATTTGGGCAGAGTGGATGACTCTCGAGAGCGTTCTAATGGATTAAAAATGTATATGTGGAATTGAAAATTTTTCGGATTCGTATATCGCTAGAATCGGTTATTTACATTGGATGGTGTCGGGATTCGCAGTAATTCTGTATGACTATGGATTCTGTATTTCAGTATACGAAAGGAAAGAGGGACAATTTTAAATTCACATAAGGTCCTTCAGAGTGGGTGTCTCGAATGTGGTACTTGTGGTGCTTAAGAAGAATACAATGACTTATGGTTACCACATAGTGTTCTGACAAGGAGAAGTGTCAACTTGAGGGTTATTCAGAAGAACCTCGGAGAAAATAGGATAACAGGGTAGTAGGCTAGACCAACATGGTAAGGGTATGCTCGGTTCTTTTGGGTAATTATGATATGGTGAGGTTCTACAGATGTTTTTGCGACAATATTCTTGGTTTTGGGACCTACGTGGCTTGGTCGAGTTAGAGGAATTTAGGTCTGATAGCTTGATTATGTGCAAATGAATTTCAAAATGTTCTCGATGGTTTCTATCATGGTTTAGGATGGATATGTACTACTGGTGTGAGGAACATGTTGTGTATTGTGATTTCCTCCTATATGGGAGCAAATGGAAGGTTTCTACCTAACCGGGTATGTATGTTTTTTTGGTGACTCGGAATGTTAATGGGGATCTCGTGTTTTCATATGATGGCCTAATAGAGGTTGTGAGTGGAGTGAGATTGAGATTTGTTGGTGCAAGTATACAATTAAGTTTCCAAAGGGAGGTAATGAGTTTATCAAACGATTTCAGATATTGGCACTAGTGGTATTACCTAAGAAGAGTGTACATTTAAAAGAGCACACAGTGCTTTGACTTACGGATGTTTCAATGGTATTGTGGTACTCGCCTGGTTGATCGACTGCTGATATTCAGATTTTTTCCATGCGGCATGGAAGAATTATAGAAGTATTCCTCATGGGAAGATCGTGTATGAAGGGTGTGTTAGACATTCGGGCGGTGGGGTTGGGATCAGATATGGTGATTAGTGTGTTCTACGGATTTGGAGACAAGTAGCTCTCAGAAGCAGATTGTTTTGTGGTTGTGGACTGTGAAGAGGTGGCCAAGCTAGCCAGATGGTAGTATGTGTTAGGGTTCAGTCATTGTGGACCTTCGGGTGGTTATGTATCTATTAGTGGATGACCAGAGTGGATTTGGGGTCCATTGGCAGGCCCAATGAAGATGTGTATTCTACACCGGGTTAGATTGGTCAACTCTATACTGCCATTGTGAGGGATGTGTCATTCGATTAGTGTTGAGCTTATTCGTATTCTGATATGTTCCATGAGTTACCCCTATATACTAAGAGGGGTTGTGATTTGTTGGTTATATGCACACATGGTGCAGTTCTATTGGGGCCTTATAGCGGAATTTGAGCGACATGGGTATTTGGGTGTTGCATGATTGACTGTGCATTGGTTATGTTCTTCCGGGTTTGTGTGGCATTGTGTCATTTTCTTTTCCATGGTTATGGTCATGCACCTTGGGTATTTGATGTCCAATTGCGCGCGGTTGTGATTTTGAGCATGGTAGCTGGAGGTATTTCATATGGACCAGTGCTTGGATGGGGTCATGCATTGCAACGGGGATACGTCGGGATATGATCCTTTGTTTTTAGATTCGTGTGCTTTGGTCCTACTATGTATGATGAGCTCATAGCATTGCGATTGTAGTGGTGCTTGTTGAACTTGCGAAACAGTTCTCTTCTTTGAGACATTTCCTATTATTGGGTGTACGGATTGCTCAATTTGTGGCTTGAGTTATATCGGCGTGGCATGTTTGTGGAATAGTTATGTTTAATAATATAAGGTCATTGGACCTAGAATGTGTACTATCATGTTTGATTACGGTATATTCGGGAAGATAATATTGAAAATCAGCTTAGAAAGTGATTATGGTTCTGGTTGGGGCGAGAGAGCTCCATGACTTGTTGATCTGATAAGTGGTTATGAGATTCCGCATGTTTCTTTCATTATCGACAATGTACGAAGGTTTGGGAATGAGGTTTTATTTATATGGGGTTTAATACTAGTACCGGGTTGGTTTTGAGTAGTTATTGTGATCGGAAATGGTGCTACGAGTATGTGAGTTGTGTAGTATGTTATGTGATTATATATGTGGTTATGGTTATGGCTTGGTATAGTTTGTTCAGACTTATACAGTGTGTAGATGTGAGATTTGGGTCATGAAAAGAAATTTTGAATGTTGAAAATTGAATTCCAAGGTTATGGGCAAAGGTTAAATTAATGATTTTCAGTTATGTTGTGTTGTCAGGCCGACATAGAATAAGGTGACGTGGGATCACCCCCGGGTATGTGCATGGTAGGGTGGAACAGTGATTTAAAGGCTTAAGAACAACTCTTGGCACGTTCAAGGACGAACGCATGTTTTAGTGGGGGAGGATGTAACGACGCGACCGGTCGTTTTGAGTATTATAGCCTCGTTCCCCCATTTACTGCTTATCATTTGTTCAATTATAATTATGTGACTCGTCGGAGAGGTTTCCGAATGAATTGGAACACTTAGTTCCAAGATTTAAAACTTAAGTTGAAATAGTTGAATGGATGTTGACTATGTGTAAACTCCCAGAATAGAGTTTTGATGATTCCAATAACTGTTTATGATGATTTTGGACTTAGGAGCATGTCCGAAAAATTATTTGGAAGTCTGTAGTTAAATTAGGCTTGATTTGGCTAAAATGGAAATTTAAGTTTGGAAGTTTAACCGAGGAGTTGACTTTTTGATATCGGTGTCAGAATCCAGTTCTGAAAATTTTCATAGGTCTGTCATGTCATTTATGACTTGCATGCAAAATTTAAGGTCAATCGGACTTGATTTGATAGGTTCGGCATCGAATGTAAAAGTTGAAATTTCTTAGTTTCATTAAGCTTGAATTGGAGTATGACTCATGGTTTTAGCATTGTTTGATGTGAATTGAGGTCAAGCCTAAGTTCGCATAATATTTTAGGACTTGTTGATATATTTGGTTGAGGTACCGGGGGCCTCGAGTGAGTTTCGGATGATTAATGGATCAAATTCGGACTTAGATGTTACACCCTATATTTGCGTACGTAAAACTGCGTCGTGAGCAAACTAATGTAGGACCCAAAAAAATGAGATCATCTTTGAAAATATATAAAGTAAGTTAATCATGTTACCTCGGAAGTTACAAATATTGAAGATCATGAACGACAAGTACAAAGAGGGTTGGAAGGTTCAGAAGCTAAAGGAATTGAAGAAAATAATGTTTCGTCGAAAGTCGACCAGTTGGGATTGTTATAGCATGTACTTTTGGGGTGAGACCAGGGTGTTTAACATGATAAGTAGGTTATGTTATGAGTTATGTTATTAGTATGATAGTCGTGTGTTATGTTTTGAAGTCAAGCGAGTGGTGGAACAAAAGTCGATGAAAGTCATCACAAGTTACGTTCATAAGTTTTACTGAAACTTTGGGTCAAATGTAACTGCAATTATATCCCAATATACTTAAAGTTATGGGTGTTCCACCCATAAAATTTAAGATCTATGAGTCTATTTTTCAACGCATTAAATCGTTTGTCAATATAATATCGGAGTAGAGCGATATGGGCATTTTTGCGAGACTACGCAGACTGTCACCTACTTGCTTAAACGAGAATCCAAAACTGGGCCAGTTCGGGTCATCCAAAAATGGGCCAGTTCGGGTCGTTCAAAGATGCCTTTTTAAATGCCTATCCCCTTCATATATTAGGCTGATAATAGGGCAAAATAACAAGGCTTAATCTCTGCAAAAATCCTCCCAAACATTTCCCACAAAACACCAATTGATTTTCTCTCCCTTTCAAGTTCTAATTGGAGATAAAGCTTAGAGTTTGAAGAACCAAGATAGGAGCTGAGTTATCCAACAAATAAGGTAAGTTTAATGCTCTCTTTCATCCATTATTTTCTGCTGTAGATGTATAGTAAGTTGTTCTATATTTGTAAGAACTCACGAGACGGTGATCGGAAGCCGTGGGTTCGAGTTATTCACTTGTAGTGGACTGTTTTGTGGATTGTTTTGTGGACTGTTTGGTGTTGTTGTTGGGTTGCATGATTTACTATTGTTTTGTGGAGTTTTGGAGGAGGAAGGGTGTGGAGAAACACCACATAAATGCAGGATGTTGGGCTGGTCGTTCGTCATAACATTTTCGGGTTGTTGACACTACTACGATGGTCGTTTTGTATATGAACAGATTGGGGCGTGTTGGGCTATTTTCTAGTATTGTGTGGTATACATAAGGTTGGAAAATAATGTATATATGTTGTTATTGTTGTTATTGTTGTTTTTGGTGTTGTTGGTGTTATCTTGAATTTGGAGGAAGTAAGGATTATAGGGGAGATGCTGTCCGTTTTAATACAAAATAAGCTTGTCGTTCGCTGTGTGATAGTTGTACCTTTCGTAACTTAATGATAGTATTATTATCATTGTTATAGATTAAGGTGAGAAGAGGCGAGTTCAACTTGGTAATTGGAAAGATTGTGATAAGGTATGTTAAGGCTAATCCCTTACTTCATGTTGGCATGATCTCGTAATTATATATGTTTGCTAACGAGGCATAAAGAGAAGTTCATAAACCTGAATTTATATACATTATCCTAGTCTCATAAATTATAGTATTCTCCTTATCGGGACTTCGTATTTAATTGAGTATTGTCTTCTTCCAGTCAAAAGAGCAGAGAGCCTATATATACAGTATTACAGTATTTTCATTACCATCGAGCTATAATCGATGGGCAGGCCCCTATTGGGCAACCTCTGATTAGATGGTAAGTTATATACCGAGCCTATTGTGGCCGAGAGCCTATGAGCGAGCCCAGCATGGCCGAGATACATAGCCTAGTTTGGCCGAGCGCCTATGAGCGAGCCTACTACGGCAGAGCAGTTATATATACCAAGCCTTATAAGGCCGAACAATTATTTTACTTACTATATTGAAGGAGTTGAGTCAGTATCAGCATGTAAGTATATCTCCAGATCATCTTTGACTCCCAATTACTTTCAGTTATTATATTATCAATTCAGTTTCAACTTTCAGTTATGTTATTGCCTTATATACTCGGTATATTATTTTGTACTGACGTCCCTTTTCAGGGGATGCTGCATTTCATGCGTGCAGGTTCAGATAGACAGATGGGTAGACTTCCTCAGTAGGTGTTTTTAGAGTTCAGCCTGATCGGTAAGCTCTACATCTTTCGGAGTTATAGGGTTTAGGTTTTCGTGTACATCTTCTATATGTATGTATATATGTTATGGGTGGGTCGGGGCCCTATTCCGATCATAATATATCCATCAGTAGAGGCTTGTAGACATATCCTGTCAGTTAGTGCACTATGTTGGGCTTGTAGGCCTGGTATGTATATTTTGGTGGTTTGTCAGTTGTAGTAGTTACGACGGCCTTATCGGCCCAACTTTACATTGATGTTTAGTCAGCGCTAGTTTCCATTCAGTTTTATATTTTGCTTCACAAATTGTCTTGCAAGGTGCCCCCATAGCCAAATTATGATATTATATGTTCAGAATCCTTTAATCACAATTTGGTATGCTAGGTTAGGTGAGGCACCGGGTGCCGGACTCGCTCCCAGGTTCGGGGCGTGACAAACTTGGTATCAGAGGAGTTCTATCCTAGGGAGTCTACAAGCCGTGTCTAGTAGGGTCTTGTTTATAGATGTGTTGTGTACCACATTATATAAGCAGGGAACTACAAGGCATTTAGGAGTTGTTTACACTTCTTTCAAATCTAAATTGTGATGTAGAACTGAGTTATAGGAAATTTGAGTTAAACTTGCGTGTTGGTGTTTGCATACACAGATGACGGTGACTAGGAAGACTACAGCTAGCCAGAGGGGAGATACAACAACAGGTGAGGGGACCAGCAGGGTACCCCCAGTAGATGGGTCCCAGTCTGAGGCCCAAGGCGATACCCCTACTCAGCCATTACCGACTCCTCCATCGTCTAAGGAGATTTTGTCACGACCCAAAATCTCACCCGTCGTGATAGCGCCTATCTCGATACTAGGCAAGCCAATAATATCAATAAACCACCATTTCTTTTAAGTTTGAAAGTATAATATTTAAATACAATACGAAATCCCACAAATATTGATACAAACTCTCCCAAAACCTGGTGTCACTGAGTACATGAGCATCTAATATAAATACAAGTCTGGAAAAGTATGATCTACAATAGTCTAAGACCAAAATACAGTGATACATAGATAGGGAAGGAGAGACAAGGTCTGCAAAACACGGCAACTACCTTTGAATCTCGGGAAAATCAGTTGTACAGAAGAATCAACACTCGCTATGTCCGAGAACACCTGGATCTGCACACGAAGTGCAGGGTGTAGTATGAGTACAACCAACTCAGCAAGTAACAATAATAACTAAGGAACTGGAGATAATGACGAGTTACACAGTTATAGTTCACTTTCAGTAATTCCATCAAAGAATAGACATGCTTTCAAATCCGGCAGTTTAAGTCAAATCAATTTTTATACAATTCAATTTCATGTAATCCGGATATAAAATATTTTAGAGATTTCACAACAATAATAGATAGCAACTAAGTGCATCAACCAATGAAAAACAAGTACAGCCTCTCATGACAACAATCACTCACTGGGCTCCCAGCCCTCAGCACTCACACTCAATGGGTACCCGCGCTCACTGGGGGTGTACAGACTCAGGAGGGGCTCCTACAGCCCAAGCGCTATAATATGCACGGACAACTCATGTGCCATAATATAAATATCTGGATCCGCACGGCCAACTCACGTGCTATAGTACAATATAAGGATCTGCACAGCCAATTCACATGTTGCACGAACAACTCACATACTGCACGGACAACTCACGTGCTATAGTATAATATAAGGATCTGTACGGCCAACTCACGTGCTGCACAGACAACTCACGTGCTATAGTATCAATATCTCACAATCAGGCCCTCAACCTCACTCAGTCATAAATCTCTCCAGTCTCTCGGGATCTCAATAATCATGAAATTAGCCCAAACAACAATTATATGATGTATCAATAATAATAACAGAGACTGAGATAAAATGTGCAAGTAAAAACTGAGACTGAGTACATATAGCATTTAGCAGGTAATTCAATAAGTACGCGACCTCTGTGGGTCCTAATAGTACTATCACATAGCCTAAGCATGATTTCTAACATGATTTACAGTCAAATGTTATCAACACATAGAGAGCATATAATTAACAACAAATTATTCAACTTTATAATTTTTCCGGGATGGACCAAGTCACAATCCCCTCGGTGCACGCCCACACACCCGTCACCTAGCATGTGTGTCACCTCCAAAATAATCACATGATACCAAAATCTGGGGTTTCATACCCTCAGGACTAGATTTATAACTGTTACTTACCTCAAACCGTGTAATTCTTTATTCCGCTATGCCCTTGCCATGAGAATTGGTCTCCGAAAGCCTCGTATCTAGCCACAATCAATTTGATTCAGTCAATACCAATTATTGTAATTAATTCCATAAGGAGATACTAATTTTCCAATAAAATCCGAAATTAACTCAAAAATTACCCGTGGGGCCCAAGTCGTGAAACCCGATAAAAGTTACAAAATACGAACGCCCATCCAACCACAAATCCAACCATACAAATTTCACCAAATTCCGACATCAACTCGATCCTCAAATCTTCAATTAAAGTCTTTGAAGATTTCTACCATTTTCAACCCAATCTTTACCCATTTGAACTCAATAATGTTTCCATAAACCTTATTGATATGTATAAATAATACTATTACACTCAATAATCATACTCTTAATCACACATCTTTACCCAAACTCGAAATTGAAGATTAGGGGTTAGAACCTTACCTCTTGGGTGAAGATCTTGTGATATTTCCTTGTTGGATTTCAAAGCTTGAATAAGATCTTGATGAAAAAAGCACTTGAGCTTCTTCCTCTCTCTAGAACACTCTCCCTTCTCTCTAAAAATGTCATATTTTTGCTCCAAAATGAGCCCCAAAACCTATTTATCAAAATGGGATCGGGTTATGAAAATAGAAAAATTAACCCTCCGGAAGCAGGTCTGCGGTGGCATAATGGACCGCAAAATGGGTATGCGGGATGCAAAGTTGATCGCGAAATCGGTACCTAGAACTGGGCTCTTTTGGTCCATTCTGCGACCAGTTTGCGGTCGCGGAAGCAGTTTTATGATTGCATAACTATTTTGCGATCGCATAATTGGTCGCAGAATTGCATTTTTCTAGCCTTTGGTAATTTGTCATAACTTCTTGTAAGAATGTCCAAATGACAAACGGTTTGAAGCGTTAGAAACTAGACTCAAAGATCTTTTATTTGGTAGGTCATACACCATATAACACTTCATATCATGAGAGTTATGCTCATTTGAAGTTGGGTCTTGTGCGAATTCACTTGAACTTTAGTCTATTATGAAATTTCCAACTTCTACATTCGATGTCGAAACCTTTCGAATCAAGTGCGATTTACCCCAAATTTTGCACACAAGTCATAAATGACATAACGAACCTATTCCAATTTCTGGAATCAGATTCCGACCCCGATATTAAAAAGTCAACCCCCCGGTCAAACTTTCCAAAAATTCAACTTTCGCCATTTCAAGCCCAATTCTACTACGGACCTCCAAATAATTTTCCGGACACGCTCCTAAGCCCATAATCACCATACGGAGCTATTGGAATCATCAAAACTCTATTTTGGGGTCGTTTATACATAAGTCAACATCCGATCAACTATTTCAACTTAAGCTTCCAACATGAAATTCATCCTTCCAAGCTAACTCCGAAATACCTTAAAACCAAAACCGATAATTCACACAAGCCATAATACCTCGTACGAAGTTATGCAAGACCTTAAATAGTTAAAAGGAGTGTAAATGCTCAAAACGACCGGTCGGGTCGTTACAGATTCCTACGGATACCGCACATCCAGTTCCCCATCCACTTCTATCAGATCGGGACTTGAGGAGTGTGGTACCTTTGTTGACACAATTGGTAGCTACCCAGCAACAAGCTAGGGCATCAGCTAGTGTAGGATCTTCTGAGGGGCCTGGAAGTTCAAGGGTTTGAGAGTTTATTGCTTTGAGTCCCCCAGAGTTCACAGGGATAGATCAGAGGGAGGACCCGCAGGATTTCATAGATCAACTTCACAGGATCTTTCAGGTTATGCATGCCACCGAGAAGAAGGCAGTTGAGCTAGCAACTTTTTGACTCCGAGATATAGCCATCCTTTGGTACGAGGGATGGGAGAGGTCCAGGACACGTGATGCACCTTCATCTAGTTGGGAGAATTTTTCAGATGCCTTCCTTGACCAGTACTTACCGCAGGAGATTCAATAGGCTCGGGCTGATCAGGTTTTAGCCCTCAAGCAAGGCAATATGAGTGTCCGATAGTATAGTCTCCATTTTGACTCATTAGCTAGATATGCACCATCCATAGTTGCTGCTATGCATGACAGGATCCACAGGTTTATATCAGGGTTAACCCCAGAGTTGACTGAGGCATGTTCCACCGCTGCATTGCATGATAGTATGGATATCTTCCAGATTCAGGAATTCGCTCAAAATATAGAAAGGGGTAGGCATCGACAGCATGGTACAGAGAGGATTGAGCAAGGGCAGCGTAAGAGGATGAGATTTCCCAGGTCTAAGGAGAAGTCTTAGGGTAGTTATTGTCCCCAGTACTTTGGACGGCCACCTAGGCCTCCGCCACCTTAGTTACAGGGTTACAGATATGACCGCTATACTGAGTCAAGACCAGGTGAGAGCTCACGGGCATCGGGTTTGTAGCGACAACGAGGTTCAATGTAGACATGGTCATTTCTGCTGCGGTGTGACATTTGTAGTAGAGGAAACTTGGGCTAATGCTGAGCAGGTTCTGATGCTTGTTATACATGTGGGCATCCGGGGCATATGATGTGAGATTGCCCAAATAGAGATTCTAGTGGTATGGCACAACCAGCAAGTTCAGCAACAGGATCATCTATGTTTGTGCATACCTCAGGGCGCGAGTCTCAGTTTTTGGCTGGTAGAGGTAAAGGTTCCAGTTTAGGTGTTAATCAGAACTGTATCTATGCTTTAGCAGGTAGACAGGACCAAGAGTTTTCACTAGACATTGTGATAGGTATATTGACCATTTGCTCTCACGATACATATGCCTTGATAGACTCAGGATCTACTTTATCATATATTACCCCATTTGTCGCGGGGAAGTTTGGTATAGTGCCTGAAATACTAAGTGATCCTTTTGCAGTATCTACACCGGTCGGAGAATCGATTATTGTTAGACAGGTTTACTGAGGTTGTACGGTGATAGTTTGTAGTCGTCAGACCTCAGACGACCTAGTTGAGCTAGAGATGATGGATTTTGATGCTATCATGGGCATGGCCTGGCTGGCAGCTTGCTATGACACAGTTGATTGCCGAGCAAAGGCAGCAAGATTTCATTATTCGGGTGAGGCAGTCCTTGAATGGATAGGTAATACAACGACACTCAGAGGTAGGTTTATTTCCTATCTGAAGGCGAGGAAATTGATTGCAAAAGGGTGTATTTATCATATTGTGCAAGTTAGAGATGCAGATAATGAGATACCTACACTTTAGTCTATTCCCGTAGTCAAAGACTATGCAAATGTGTTTCCAGATGAGCTTCCAAGTATACCTCCAGAGCGAGAGATTGATTTTAGCATTGATTTGCTTCCAGGAGCTCAACCAATATCCATCCCTCCATATAAAATGGCACCTGCCGAATTAAAGGAGTTGAAGGAGCAGTTAAGAGATTTTCTGGAGAAAGGTTTCATCAGGCCCAATACCTCACCTTGGGGTGCATCGGTACTCTTTGTGTGGAAAAAAGACGGCTCGTTGAGTATGTGTATCGATTATAGGCAGCTGAACAATGTAACTATTAAGAAATAAGTATCCACTTCCAGGGATCGATGACTTGTTTGATCAGTTGCAGGGGGATAGATTCTTTTCAAAGATAGATTTGAGATCAGGATACCACCAGGTCAGAGTTCGGGAGAAAGATATTCCGAAGACAGCCTTCATGACCCGATATGGCCACTTCGAGTTCCTTGTCATGTCCTTCGGGTTGATGAATGCACCCGCCGTATTTATGGACTTGATGAATAGCCTATTCCGGCCATTTTTAGATCTGTTCATGATAGTATTTATTAATGATATTCTGGTCTATTCAAGTTCAGAGGATGAGCATGTGGACCACCTGTGAGCAGTACTCCAAACCCTCCTTGATCGTAAGTTGTATGCTAAGTTTTCTAAATGTGAGTTTTGGTTGAAGTCTATAGCATTCTTGGGCTATATTGTATCCGATGAAGGTATAAAGGTAGACACTCAGAATATTGAGGTCGTGAAATCTTAGCCTAGACCTACCACTCCGACAGAGGTTCGTAGCTTTCTAGGCTTAGCAGGATACTACCGGAGGTTCATAGAGGGTTTTTCTTCCCTTTCGGCACTATTGATGAAGTTGACGCAGAAAGCAACTAAGTTTCAGTGGACGGAGGCTTGCGAGCGGAGTTTCCAAGAGCTTAAGAACAGGTTGACCTCAGCGCCAGTTCTAACACTTCCAGAGGGTCCAGAGGGTTATGCTGTGTATTGTGATGCCTCTAGTGTCGGGTTAGGATGTGTCCTGATGCAACATGGAAAGGTAATTACGTATGCTTCAAGGTAGTTAAGGAAGCACGAGAAGAATTATCCAACCCACGACCTCGAGTTAGCTGCAGTTGTCCATGCACTTAAAATATGGCGGCATTATTTATATGGTGTTCATATTTATGTATTTACAGATCATAAAAATCTGCAATATATATTCAAGCAAAAAGAGTTGAATTTGCGACAGAGGCGATGGCTTGAGTTATTGAAAGATTACGATGTTAACATTCTCTACCATCCGGGGAAAGCTAATGTTGTAGAAGATGCCTTAAGTCACCGATCTATGGGCAGCTTAGCACATGTAAAGGCCAAGAAAATACAATTAACTAGATAGATTCATCAATTGGCTTGTTTGGGGGTTCGGTTAGTAGATTCTGACGATAGTGGAGTTGTACTCCAAAATACTGCAGAATCATTTCTCATAGCTGAAGTCAAGGAAAGGCAGTATGAGGACCCAGAGTTGGTCGAGTTGAGAGTGCGAGTTCTGTTGTTAGAGCTCAAGGGAGATGAGGTTCTCAGATACATAGGTCGTTTGTGTGTTCCAGATGTAGCAGGGCTACGAGAAAGGATTATGTTAGAGGCAAAGGATTATGTTAGAGGCACATTATTCGTGGTACTCCATTCATCCTGGGTCGACAAAGATGTATCATGACATTAAGGATGTATATTGGTGGAACGATATGAAGAAGAGCATTGCTGAGTTTGTCGCCCAGTGTCCTAGTTTCCAGCAGGTGAAGGCAGAGCATCAGAAGCCCGGAGGGCTAATGCAGACTATAGAGATATCGACGTGGAAATGGGAGGCGATAAACATATACTTTGTCACGGGTTTACCTCATTCTCATCGTAAGTTTGATTCTATATGGGTGATAGTCAATAGGCTCACAAAATCAGCTCATTTCCTACCGGTCAGATCTACATATATAGCAGAAGATTATGCAAAGTTATATATTAAGGAGATAGTGCGGCAACACGGAGTACCAGTATTTATTATATCTGACTGTGGGGCCCAGTTCACAGCACATTTTTGGAGGTCATTTCAGAGAGGTCTAGGGACTCAGGTGAATCTCAGCACAGTTTTTTATACACAAACTGATGGGCAAGCCAAGCGCACAATTCAGATGCTCGAGGATATGTTACGAGCATGTGTGTTGGAATTTAAAAGAAGTTGGGATAAACATCTACCTCTTGTCGAGTTTGCATATAATAACAGTTACCACTCCAGTATCTAGATGGCTCCGTACGAGGCTTTGTATCGGCGTAAGTGTAGATCTCCGATAGGGTGGTTTGGTATTGGAGAATCTGGGTTGCATGGTCCAGACCTAGTTCAGCAGGCCGTAGAGAAAGTAAAGCTTATCCGGGAACGACTGTTGGCAGCTCAAAGTCGTCATAAGTCATATTCTGACGTGCGCAATGAGAGTTAGAGTTCGAGGTTAATGACTGGGTATTCTTCAAGGTATCCCCAATGAAGGGCGTGATGAGGTTTAGCAAAAAAGGCAAGATTAGCCCACGGTATATTGGGCCTAATAGGATCATTCGGAGAGTGGGCCAAGTAGCTTATGAGTTAGAATTGCCCTCAGAACTAGAGTCATTCCATCCGTCTTTTCACGTATCTATGCTACGGAAGTGCATTGGTGATCCTACCATAGTGGTACCCACGGGTGATGTACAGATTACGGAGGACTTTTCATACGAGAAAATTCCAGTTGCCATCCTACACTGACAAATCCGCAAGCTACGAAATAAGGAGGTAGCCTCCGTGAAGGTTTTATGGAAAAGCAAGAATGTGGAAGAGATGACATGGGAAGCAGAGGAAGAAATGAAGTATAAATACCCCTACCTATTTCAAACTGAAAATATGGCTTGAGATAGGATACTACAGCACAACTCTATTCAGGCTAGTAGGTCATCAGGTAAGCTCTTATTTCCTGACTTTCAGTATTTATGATTTACGCCTGTGTGAGGCAAAGTGTTGTTATTTATTGACATTGGCCACGTGTGGCATGCATAGTATATTTTTTGGTTGCATGCAGGTTGGCTATAGTCTAGTGAATGGGGGAAACTCTAGCAAAATTTTTCCAAAGTCTCTAAAAGTAAACATTCGAGGACGAATGTTCCCAAGGGGGGAATGATGTTACACCCTATATTTTCGTACGTAAAACTGCGTCGTAAGCAAATTAATGTAGGACCCAAAAAAATGAGATCATCTTTGAAAATATATAAAGCAAGTTAATCATGTTACCTCGGAAGTTACAAATATTGAAGATCATGAACAACAAGTACAAAGAGGGTTGGAAGGTTCAGAAGCTAAAGGAATTGAAGAAAATAATGTTTCGTCGAAAGTCGACAAGGTGGGAATGTTATAGCATGTACTTTTGGGGTGAGACCAGGGTGTTTAATATGATAAGTAGGTTATGCTATGAGTTATGTTATTAGTATGATAGTCATGTGTTATGTTTTGAAGTCAAGCGAGTGGTGGAACAAAAGTCGATGAAAGTCATCACAAGTTACGTTCATAAGTTTTACTAAAACTTTGGGTCAAATGTAACTGCAATTATCTCCCAATATACTTAAAGTTATGGGTGTTCCACCCATCAAATTAAAGATCTATGAGTCTATTTTCCAACGCATTAAACCGTTTGTCAATACGATATTGGAGTAGAGCGATATGGGTATTTTTACGAGACTGTGCAGACTGTCACCTACTTGCTTAAACGAGAATCCAAAACTTGGCCAGTTCGGGTCGTCTAAAAATGGGCCAGTTCGGTCGTTCAAAGATGCCTTTTTAAATGCCTATCCCCTTCATATATTAGGCTAATAATAGGGCAAAATAACCAGACTTAATCTCTGTAAAAGTCCTCCCAAACATTTCCCACAAAACACCAATTGATTTTCTCTCTCTTTCAAGTTCTAATTGGAGGTAAAGCTTAGAGATTGAAGAACCAAGATAGGAGCTGAGTTATCCAAAAAATAAGGTACGTTTACCGCTCTCTTTCATCCATTTTTTTCTGCTGTAGATGCATAGTAAGTTATTCTATATTTGTAAGAACTCAAGGGACGGTGATCGAAAGCTGTGAGTTCGAGTTATTCACTTGTAGCAGACTGTTTTGTGGATTGTTTTATGGACTGTTTGGTGTTGTTGTTGGGCTACGTGATTTACTATACTTTTTGGAGTTTTGGAGGAGGAAGGGTGTGGAGAAACACCACATAAATATAGGATGTTGGGTTGGTCATTCGTCGTAATATTTTCGGGTTGTTGACACTACTACGATGGTCGTTTTGTATATGAAGAGATTGGGGGCGTGTTTGTGATGACCCAAAGTGTTCTCTTGTGAATTAAGACTCTATTCCGGGCCCGTTAGCCTTAAAAACCTTATTTTCACTCACCTCGATTTGCGTGCATAGTCCGGGCGTAAATCCGGAAAGCCTTTATGTGAAAATTTATGAAGTAATAATTTTTGGGATTTAAAATTAATTTTTAGTTGACTTTGGTCAACATTTTGAGTAAACGGACTCGGATCCGTGTTCTGACGTTCCCGGAAGGTCCGTAGTAAAACATGGGACTTGGGCGTATGCTCGGAATCGAATTCCAAGGTCCCTAGCTCGAGAAATGAATTTTTGATGAAAATTATAAGACTGAAATTCTATGGATTTAAAAAAATTGATTAATGTTTGATCTCGTTGGTATCGGGCCCGTATTTTGGTTCCGGAGCCCGGTACAGGTTTTATATAATATATAAGTCATGTCTGTGAAATTTGGTAAAAATCGGAGTTGATTTGACGTAATTCGGACGTCCGATTGAGAAGATAGTAGTTTTGAAATGTTCTTGAGGAATTCATGAGTTTTGGTGCTAAATCCATAGCTTTAGGTGTTATTTTTGTGATTTGATCGCACGAGCAAGTTCGTATGATGTTTTTAGACTTGTGTGCATGTTTGGTTTGCAGCCCCGAGGGCTCGGGTGAATTTCGGATAGGCCACAGGATGTTTTGAACATAGAAATCATAGCTGGTGTGCTTCAGGTCTGCAGACTTCACAATTGCGAGGTCTGGCTCGCAAATGCGAGCATCGCATTTGCGAGCAATGGGGTTGGAAGGGGACCTTGGCATTTGCGAGATTTTCATCGCATTTGCGATGGTTGGTTCGCATTTGCGAAGGCAATAGAGATGCGAGGAGTTCGTATTTGCAATACTTTTCTCGCATTTGCGAAGCCCAGGTCGCAAATGCGACATCTGCAGCCGATCAAAATGACTTTTGGACGGAATTTTTGATTCATTTCCTAAATCTTCAAAACCTAAAACCTCAAGAGGCGATTTTTGGGCGATTTTTACGGGAAAACATTGGGGTAAGTGTTCCTTATCCTATATTGATTATATTTCATGAATTCATACTCATTTATATCATGAATCCGTGAATTTATGGAAGAAAAATTAAATTTTTCTAAAATCTTCCAAAAACGAGAAATTTAGATTTGAAGGTCCATTTGATATCGGAATTGGATAATTTTTGTATGGTTGGATTCGTCTCGGAATGAGTGTTCAGATTTCATAAGTTTTTCTGATATTTGAGAGTGGGTCCCACTACCAAATATTTTAATGAATTTTGAATTTTATCCGAAAAATTAATAAATTCATATGGAATTAATTCCTATGATTCGTATTGAGTATATTGAATTATTTGTGAATAGATTGAAGCTTTCGGAGACAAATTTAAAAGGAAAAGTTGTGGTTGAGTAATTGATTGGAATTTGCAAAGCGAGGTAAGTGGCGTGGTTAACCTTGACTTGAGGGAATAGAACCCTTAATTTAATTGTTATGTGAATTGCATGTGAACAACGTATAGGCAAGGTGGTGAGTGTCTATACATCGTCAAATTAATTGTTTGCCTGCTTACTTGAAAAATCATAAATTATTTTAAATCATAAATTAATTATTATAATAATTGTTTCTTTCCTATTCTTTATCAAATATTAATTCTTGAATTCCTGCATTAATTGCTACATGCTACTTGAATTATGTATTTTATTTGTTATTTGACATTTAGCTTATTAAATATTAAACTACCTATTTTCTCTATGATTTTCATAATAAATTGTTATTTGTCATTGTTTGGTTCATAAATATATTATAATTATTGTGTGCCTTCATGCTTAATAATTTCTCATTGGACGTGGTATTTATTGGAGTAAGTTTTATTACATTCATGAGTTATTTAAAAATTATATTGGGGGAACGGGTTGCACGCCGCAACGGAAATGAAAGTATGTGTATATATATATATATATATATATATATATATATATATATATATATATATATATATATATATATATATTGGGGGATCGGATTTCACGCCGCAATAGACTTATTTAAAAGTCAATATTGGGAGATCGGATTGCACGCCGCAACAGACTTATTTAAAAGTCTATATATATATATACTTGATTGAAATAAATATATAACAGACTTGATTAAGAGGAATATATTGTGAGAGCGGGTTACACGCTGCAACAGAATTGAATGTGAATATATTGTGAGAGCGGGTTGCACGCTGCAACAGAACCGAATGTGAATATATTGTGAGAGCGGGTTGCACGCTGCAACAGAATTGAATGTGAATATATTGTGAGAGCGGGTTGCACGCTGCAACGGAATTGATAGAAATGATAATTAGTTATAACTGCTGAGTGGGCTTCAATTATTATAAATGAGTTACCTGATTTATTTCTATTATTGTTGTTGTTACTAATATTACGTACAGGTAATGTAAGTGACCCGTCTTAGCCTCGTCACTACTTCGTCGAGGTTAGGCTCAGCACTTACCAGTACATGGGGTCGGTTGTACTGATATTACACTCTGCACTTCTTGTGCAGATTTCAGAGTTGGTCCCAGCGGCGTGCCATAGACTTGCTCGGATTTCAGCTACTCGGAGGAGACTTGAGGTATAACTACATGGCGTCTGCATTTCTGAAGTCCCCGTCTATTTTACTTTAGCTGTGTGTTTATTTCCAGACATCTTTAATTTATTCAGACTTTTATTTGTATTATTCTAGAAACTCGTGCACTTGTGACACCAATTCTGGGATGGTATTTAGACACTGTCATTTTTTATGGATTATTCACTATATTATAATACTATTCTAACATTGGCTTGCCTAGCAAGTGAAATGTTAGGCGCCATCACGGTCCGAAGGTGGGAATTGTAGTATTGTGTGGTGTACATAAGGTTGGAAAATAATGTATATATGTTGTTATTGTTGTTTTTGGTGTTGTTGGTGTTATCTTGAATTTGGAGGAAGTAAGGATTATAGGGGAGATGCTGTCCGTTTTAATACAAAATAAGCTTGTCGTTCGTTGTGCGATAGTTGTACCTTTCGTAACTTAATGATAGTATTATTGCCATTGTTGTAGATTAAGGTGAGAAGAGGTTAGTTCAACTTGGTTATTGTAAAGATTGTGATAAGGTATGTTAAGGCTGAGCCCTTCCTTCATGTTGGCATGATCTCGTAATTATATATGTTTGATAACGAGGCATAAAGAGAAGTTCATACTCCTGAATTTATATACATTATCCTAATCTCATAAATTACAGTATTCTCCTTATCAGAACTTCATATTCAATTGAATATTGTCTTCTTCTAGTCAAGAGAGCAGAGAGCCTATATATATAGTATTACAGTATTTTCATTACCATCGAGCTATAATTGATGGGCAGCCCCCTATTGGGCAACCTCTGATCAGATAGTAAGTTATATACCGAGCATACTATGGCCGAGCGCCTATGAGCGAGCCCAGCATGGCCGAGATACATAGCCTAGTATGGACAAGCGCCTATGAACGAGCCTACTACGGCAGAGCAGTTATATATACCGAGCCTTATAAGGCCGAACAATTATTTTACTTACTATATTGAAGGAGTTGAGTCAGTATCAACAGGTAAGTATATCTCCAGATCATCTTTGACTCCCAGTTACTTTCAGTTATTATATTATCAGTTCAGTTTCAACTTTCAGTTATGTTATTGCCTTATATACTCGGTATATTATTTTGTACTGACGTCCCTTTTCTGGGGACGCTGCATTTCATGCGTGCAGGTTCAGATAGACAGATGGGTAGACTTCCTCAGTAGGTGTTTTTAGAGTTCAGCCTGATCGGTAAGCTCCACATCCTTCGGAGTTATAGGGTTTAGGTTTTCGTGTACATCTTCTATATGTATGTATATATGTTATGGGTAGGTCGGGGCCCTGTTCCGATCACAATATGTCCATCAGTAGAGGCTTGTAGACATATCCTGTCAGTTAGTGCACTATGTTGGGCTTGTAGGCCTGGTATGTATATTTTGGTGGTTTGTCAGTTGTAGTAGTTATGACGGCCTTATCGGCCCAACTTTATATTGATGTTTAGTCAGCGCTAGTTTCCATTCAGTTTTATATTTTGCTTCAAAAATTGTCTTGCAAGGTGGCCTTATGGCCAAATTATGACATTATATGTTGAGAGTCCCTTAGTCGCAATTTGGTACGCTAGGTTAGGTGAGGCACTGGGTGCCGGTCTCGCTCCCAGGTTCAGGGCGTGACAATAAGGAAATGCTGGAATTTTTCTGTTGCTGGTGTCTTCGCTCCTGTGCATGAGTGACCGCAGATGTGGCTCGCAGAAGCATGAAAAGTGGTCACAAAAGCAACCTGGGGAAGGCTGGCTGGGAGGCATCGCAAAAGCGGCCCAACTCGGGCAGAAGTGCGACCGCAGATGCGGTTTGAATGTCGCAGAAGTGACCACTGTTGGCCAAGGCTTACTCGCAAATGTGAGCTTCTTCTGCAGAAGCGGAGGCCGCAGATGCGACTATGCAGCCGCAAATGCGGAAGACGTTAGGCAGAAGCTTTATGTTCTGGGTTTCGCTATTTTTAGCCATTTTTCGGATTTTGGAGCTCGGTTTGGGCAACTTTGGAGAGGAATTTTTTCACATAACTTGGGGTAAGTGTTCTTGACTCCCTTGTGATTATATTTCATGAATTAATCTTCATTTTTGGTGTATAATTATCGAATCTTCAAGAGAAATTGAAGGTAATTTCTATAATTTCATAAAATGAATTTTTGACTTTTGAATACCGATTCAGAGTCGGATTTGAGTGAAATTAGTTTGGTTGAACTCGTAATTGGATGAGTTGTCGAATTCTGTGAGTTTTATCAGATTCTGAGATGTGGGCCCCACTGTTGATTTTTCGAGCGGAGTTAGGAATTTTTATACAACAATAACAACAACCCAGTATAATCTCACTAGTGGGGTCTGGGAAGGGTAGTGTGTACGCAGAACTTACCCCTACCCTGGGGTAGAGAGGCTATTTTAGATAGACCCTTGGCTCCCTCCCTCCAAGAACTCCCCACCTTACTCTTGGGGTGACTCGAACTCACAACCTCTTGGTTAGAAGTGGAGTTAGGAATTTTTATAAATTATTAAATTGCAAGCATTGAAGTATATTTTGATTAATTTGCACGTTGTTTGACTAGCTTCGAATCATTTAGCATGGAATTGAGGAGATATGAAGGAGTTAGGAGGTTGATACGCACAGAATGAAATTTTCGGGGTATTGTTTAGCTTGCTCGGTATTGGATTCGTCTTGTTCGAGGTAAGTAACTCTTCTAATCTTGGAGCTGAGAGTATGAACCTTGACTATACGTGTTATGTGTTTGGTGTTGAGGTGACGCACATGCTAGGTGACGAGCGTGTGTGTGAACTGTGACTCCGTTATTTCTGTGGTACTGTGTAGTTACCTGAACTTATCTGTAATCATAAAATCTCTATGTACTATAGTTATCGAGCTGTGATTTATGTTAGAAACCATGTCTAGACTATATGTTTATCCTGTTTGGACCCACTGAGGTCATTACTGCTGTTGAGTTATTTGCTTATATTGCAATTGCATACTCAATCATGTTCATTCATTGCATATCATATCTCAGTCTCTGTTGTTATTTATTGATACGTCATATTATCATTTCGGGCTAATTTCATGACATTGTGAGCCCGAGAGATTGGACAGATTGATGACTCAGTGAGGCCGAGGTCCTGATTTTAAAATATTAATACTATAGCTCGTGAGTTATCCGTGCAGCACGTGAGTTGTCAGTGCGGATTCAGATATTTATACTTTGGCACATGAGTTATCTGTGCAGGACATGAGTTGTCCGTGCGGATCCAGATATTTATACTATAGCATGTAAGTTGTCCATGCAGCACGTGAGTTGTCTATGCAATTTATAGCGTTTGGGCTGAAGGAGCCCCTCCAGAGTCTGTACACACCCTCAGCGAGCGCAGGTACCTACTGAGTGTGAGTGCCGAGTGCGAGTGCCGAGTGATTGGGATGATTGAGTGACTGGGAGGACTGAGTGAAATGATACTCTGAGAGTATGCATATGGTTTTATTACTGAGTTGCATCGCATTGACATGCACACTTGACATACATACATAGAGATACATTTTTTCTCATTTGTACGATATTGTGTCATTCATGACTTCTTCTATATATTGACATGTATTTTCATGTTATTTAAAAATGAAACAATTACCTGTTGAAAGTTTTGGAAAAAATCACAGTGTTCAAATTTACTCATAAATTGGTGGTTTTGGTAAAGGATTTGGGTTTTCACTTATATATTTGAAAAGCAGGACTATTTTTCTGGAATTGTGAACGAGCTGAGTATTTTGTCTCTAGGCTATTTTTTTTATTACTTCTATTATGTTGTTATGAACTATTATTGGCTATTGGTGTTGGACCCTGACCATTGTTCCAGCTCGTCACTACTTTCAACATAATGTTAGGTTTGCTACTTATTGAGTACATGGGGCCGATTGTACTCATACTATGCTTCTGCACCTTGCGTGCAGATATTGGATGTTGATGTTGCTGTGATCGACGGGAGCTGGATTTGAAGATGTACTTGTATTCCGGTCGTAGCTGCCCCTTGTTCATGGTAGCCTTAGATTTATAAAAATCTGTTTATGAACATTTCGAACAGATGATGTATTTATTTCATACCAACTTTGTAAATTCTAATCTTAGAAACTCATGATTTATACTACTAGTCCTTGGGAAGTGTATTAGAGTCAGCTAAATATTAATTGAATTGGATAGTTGTTAATTGACTTACCTGATGGATTGAGTTAGATATCATCACGACTAGGTGAATTTTGGATCGTGACATATATGTTTTTCGAAACAAAGCAACTTTTATTAGTACCCACCACTATCTCAGCTTTTGTTTGTATTTACTTTTTATTCTTTTCAGGCTCAAATTTTTTCAGCTTCAATTCTACCACCTATTAGGCCTAATTTATTAATACATGCATACACTATTTCTTTTCTTGTTTCTTCAACTTGTGGATATACCATGTATCTATAATTATTATTACATTAAAAGACTAGGATTATTTAATTAATGACTAAAATTTATAACTATTTTATTTATTTGTTCTCCAAAACCAGTTTATCATAAATATAACTAGTCTTATTAAATAGGAACCACTAGTTTAGCTATTTTATTTCATTCAAAAATATAGGTGCAAACTGGTGAGCAAAGAATTGTAGTCTCACTACTCTGTAATTTGAAGGAACGTTGTTGGAGAGAATGTTGTTAAATGGAATTTGTCTACTACTGAGTAGTGCCTGTGTTGTTAAAGTGTGAGTTCTGTGCATTTTGTCTGTTATTGTGGATAACAATTACCAAGCCATCTGAATTTGTTGAAGACTGCTCTAAAGAGTTTTTCAGCGTGTTTTTTGCTCGGGAAAAAAAATTGGGTTCTTTTTTCTTTCTTTTAAATTGTGATCTATTCCTCAAATATCTTGTTACGTAAAACAAAAAAGAAACGCATAACCATACTGTTCCTATGAAAAATTGGAATCTTGCCCCTCTATTTCCTTACCAAGTACATACTTGAGTGATTGACCCTTGTCTTCTCTAAATTCTAAATGTTTAAATAAAATTATCTTATAAACATCTTAACCATAGTTAAGAACAAACTTTTGAAAACATCCAAAAATATTGGAAGCTATGAATATCTTTATTTTGGGATTATACGTTTCACATCTAGATATAAAAAAATTTAATAAATGAGATTAAGTACCCTTTTTTTATAGCAATAAAAAATTACCAAAAGACCAGACTTCACTGTTGCTAGAGTAGCTACATATTAAGATACACAATTTCACTGCTCTTAGAGTAGCTACATATAGAAACACAGTTCCACTGTTGATAGAGTAGCTACATATTAAGAAACACAGTTCTACTGCTATTAGAGTAACTACATACTAAGAATATCCTTTCCAAGAACTATATAAAACATAATAAAAGCACTCTTGCAAAAACTCTTCCAAAGACACTGTCTCTAAGATAATCAATCAATTTTAACTGTCATGTTTTATCCAGCTCAAAAATCGAGGGGCGCAACAAAAAATATTAACCATAAGTCAGCTTTTGATAAGCTTTTGGTCCAGTACACACTACGACTGCATTGTCCTTCAAGCTAATGAAAAGATCCAAATAAGTATAACCAAGTAAATCCGGAAATAGTACCAAGATTTCTAGTAAAGATCGATCTGCGAATGAATACTGATCACAATAAATACTAATATTGTCATTATGGTGCGTTTTATAATTACTTAGATATCTTATTGTCACGATCCAAAATCTCACCACAAACGTCGTGATGGCACTTAGTCTCTAAAATTAAGTAAGCCGATTATAATTATAATTCAAGTTAATTTTATTTTTTTTGATAATCGAAACCAACAGCGAAAATAATTACAAACAATCTTCCAAGACTGGTAATACTGAGTCACGAACTCTAACTGAATACATGAAATGATCTCAAAGATAGAATACTCAATACTGTTTGATTAATAATTAACAGTACAAGAAAATGGAAAGACTTCAAGGGATTGCGACGACCAAGCAGTTATACCTTGAATCCTTGCGATCACACTTTAACTCTGTCTGAGTCTGATAGCTCCAATACCTGGCTCTGCACAAAAATGTGCAGAAGTGTAGTATGAGTATACTACGGTCGGTACCCAGTAAGTATCAAGACTAAACTTAGTGGAGTAGTGACGAGGTACATTCAAGATACTCACTAGTCAAATAACATGTACCATATAAAATAATCGAAAACAAATAGCAGTGATAGCAACAATAATCAACTAGTGATATAAACAGTAAGGCACCAAGAACACCATAATTATTACTCAGACGAATAAGAAAATACAAGTACAACCAACTAAACAAGTACAACTAAAGCCAGTTCATGCCTGGCTTTTGCCTTGTAAAGCCTGGCTAAAGCCAGCTCACGCCTGGCCTTTGCCTTGTAAAGCCTGCCTAAAGCCAGCTCATGCCTGGCCTTTGGCCTGCAAAGCCTGCCTAAAGCCAGCTCATACCTGGCTTTTGCCTTGCAAAGCCTGCCTAAAGCCAGCGCATGCCTGGCCTTTGCCTTGTAAAGCCTGCCTAAAGGCAGCTCAAGCCTGGCTTTTGCCTTGCAAAGCCTGCCTAAAGCCAGGCTCCTCTTCTACACATTAATCTTGATGAGTGAGCACATGATTAATACTTGAACAAAATCAATCCACTGCATATGGAGATCATATAGTAGCGACACTTGGAGGACGATGCGGACTTCAACTCTGCGGTGGAGATGTTTGGAATTCATTTTATACTATGGACAATATACCCTGGCGCCTGGTGAGAGCTTGATAGGTGTTGCTTGGTATTTGCCAATGACAATTGGATTCACATACACTAATAGAAGAAGGAAGCATTCAACTTATCATGTTATAATAGTTAGTTCATTAGATTTTAGCTTTTCTATCTTTTTTAATAGCTAGTAGCTTTATGCAACTTCTATTTTGGTTTTTGGTTTGGACAGCTTGTAAGCATTGGATCCATTTTTGGGATTTTATTTATATATTAGCCCTTAGGCAAAAAAAAGAAAAAAAAAAAAAAAGACTTTCACATATAATTCATTCGAATAAATACCCCTCCAAAAATAGTTCTTCAAATAAATATCATTCAAATATAAAAGTCTTTCAAATAAATGTCACATATCACAATCATAACATACGATTCTCAGCCCCCTTTTCATATTCTCACGGCACCTCGTGCCCATATCTCTATCACAAACGCACAGACAACTCTCGTGCCAGATATATCAATACATAAAATCCGCACGATTAATTTATTTTCAATAAAGTAAGGTTATAATTTTTAAACTAAGTAAAAAAAAAATCAACAAAGAAATGAGTTTATTTTAGAAATAGTTTAAGTGAAGAAAAATGACATTTTAATTTAAATAAAACATCAGATAATCTACTGATTTGGATGTAAAACTTATCAATTTAAAACATAATAGTAACTTATTTTATTTAAAATGACTCAGTTATCGAAAATCGGTAAAAACACCAGGAATATAAATCTTCAGAGTCTCGTACTAAAAGCCCAAGCCAACACAATACAACAGGGAGTACAAATACATAGTAAAATCAAATAATACATCACGGAAGGTCACAAGAATTTACCTATCACGGAAATATAAAATAACCAAGGATGAGTGCAACCAAAGAGATATGTCAACAAAGGGCACTCCCGGGTTACCGTCTCGTAGTCCCAAAAGTAAATGCTCAACAGGGGATCTCCCGAGGTACCGCCTCGTAGTCCCAAAAGTAAATATGCAAGACAGGGGGATCTCCAGAGGTACCGCCTTGTAGTCCCAAAGTAAATATGCAAGACAGAGGGATCTCCCGAGGTACCGCCTCGTAGTCCCAAAGTAAATATGCAAGAACAAAAATGCCCCCATGCCATCATAATTCAATTCACGACATAGCCCACCTTGTCTCGCCACATGCGCAATAATAAAATAAATTGCCCGCCTTGTCTCCCACATGCGCATAATAATATTCCCACCTTGTCTCGCCACATGCGCAAACCCACACATATATATAGTCTGCCTTGTCATGCGCATGTGCATAAATCAATAGTAATAATAGCACGGCAGAAACCTCGTGCAAACACCCGAACAAACCTCCCAACAATATCACAAGTATTTTGTACATTATGCCAACTGAAATTTTTAACTTATCCAACTTTTGCCAAAATACGTTGAATTGTCCTACGAACTTCCAAATTCAAATCCGAACATACGCCTAAGTCCGAAATCGTCATACGAAGCTATTGCCATCATCAAAATTCAATTCTGGGGTCGTTTACTCAAAATTTAACTCTTCGGTTAACTCTTTCCATTTAAGCTACTAAATAAAAATTATTCTTTTAATTTAATTCCAAATCATCTGAAAACCGAACTCGACCACACCAGCGGGTCATAATACATGTTATGAATCTGCTCGAGACCTTTAGTCACTGAACAAAGCATAAATTCTTAAAACGAAAAGTCGGGTCGTTACATTCTCACATACTCGTTCACGCGATCGTGAAGGGTTAAGCACGTGGACCAGTTTCTGCCTCGTTTCCTCTTCGCGAGCATGGTCTTAGCCACGCGTTCGCATAGCACAGCTTGCCAAACCTACGCGATCGCGGACTTACCCACGCGATCGCATAGCATAAATTTTCCAGGTGCCCAATTAAGTCTACGTAATTGCAGACCTTCTCACGCGATCACATAGAAGGAAACCAAACACCAGATTTCAGCAACTCTAAGTGCAAAATTTTGGTCCGCTAACCGTCCGAAACTCACCCGAGGCTCACGGGCCCTCAACCAAATACACCAACAAGTCCTAAAAGATCATACGAACTTAGTCGAAGCCTTAAATTACATCAAATCACATCAAATAACATCAAAAACATAAATTTTACCAGAATTCAAACCTAATAAACTTTGAAATTTCCAAATCCTACAAACAACGTCGAAACCTATCAAATCACGTCCGATTGACATCAAATTTTGCACACAAGGCAAAAATGACATAACAGACCTATTCAAATTTTTAGAATCCGATTCCGACCCCGATATCAAAAATTCAACCTTCGATCGACCTTTCCAAAAATCTTCTATTTATCTAACTTTTGCCAAAATGCGTCGAATTGTCCTACAGACTTTCAAATCCAAATTTGAACATACACCTAAGTTCGAAATCGTCATATGAAGCTATGGCCATCATCAAAATTCCATTCTAGGGTCGTTTGCTTAAAAGTCAACTCTCCGATCAACTCTTTCCATTTAAGCTTAAAATAAGAATTGTTATTTCAATATAATTCCAAATCATCCAAAAACTGAACTCGACCATACCCGCGGGTCATAATACATATTATGAAGCTGCTCGAGACCTTTAGTCGCTGAACAAGGCGTAAATTTTTAAAATGATAAGTCGAGTCGTTACACTTATAACTCCAAAGGACCATTGATAAAGCCAGTCAATAGGCTGATGATTAAGGCACGGGACCATATTAGTGTATCCATTATTTCTTACTTTAGCATCCCAATTCACAAAAGCTTTTCTAAGAAAGTCCTTTTCTACGGTGTGAGGTTATTGGCATTTAACGGGTCGTTAAACATGTCAAAAAATACGCCCACTTTTAAGTAGTTCCAGAAACAAATTGTCCTGTAGATCCATCTAAAGACTAATTATATTTACCTTTTAAAAAATAGAAATGATATTACCTCCAACAATTTATTTTGCGACCTACTTCTGTTATTTTAAATTTAATGTAGTTATTTGAGGACCACTCACTAAATTTATGTGTTTATTTTGCGATAAAGGTTCCAATAGAAGCGAAAGAAGAAAAATAGATGGTTTCAGTGTAAATTGTGATGGGTCTATCCCATGAAATAAGGAAGATGTTTTTCTTCCTTTGAAAAAGGCTTCTAATGTCAGTAGTCTTTCTTGAATTGGCAGCCAACATTTTTTGAATTGTCCACATTTAAGAGTTTGAAGTTTGTTTCTTTCTTTTGATGTCACTAATGACATCTGGAGGAGTATTAAATCTCTATAAATAGAGATCTCCTAAGCCATTTGTATTACACCAACAAAGATAGAAACAAAGAGTGAGGCATCACAAACAGGGTATAAGAAAATAGTATGTGAGAAAAATAGAGAGTGAGCGATATTGTAGTGAGGTAGGAATATCAAAAGAGGGTTATTTCTTTTGAGTGTTGTAGTGGTCTTTGGAATATTTTACTCGGACCTACAAAATATAAAATTCCTTGCTATAGTGATATCAGTTGCTCGTCTCGGGGCCGTGGTTTTTTTTTCCTCATTCAAAAGGGTTTTCCACGTAAAAATCTTGGTGTCGTTATCACTATTTTATTCTTGTTACTTACCATATCTCTGTGCTACGTTATTATTCCGCTTTTATTACCATAAATATTATTTCTATGGGGGGTTTATTCCCAACAACTGGTATCAGAGCACAGGTTCTGCTCGTTGACAGAAATACTATTCACTGTCTATAGTACTATACTCTATGAAAAACAAAAATGTCTGGAGTAAAGTACGAGGTAACAAAATTTAACAGAGATAGCGGTTTCTCAACATGACAAAGAAGGATGAGAGATCTGCTCATCCAACAAGGATTACATAAGGTACTAGATGTTGATACCAAAATGTCAAATGTATATTAGAACGGTATTGTATATTCGAACAGTATTGTATATTTGATCCTTGAGATCATTGCATATATTCCGTTAGAGTTTGTGACTCAATATTACCAGTCTTGGGAGGTTTTCATATTTATTTCCGCTTTTGGTTTTGACACTTGTATTATATTATATGAATTTAAAAAAATGATTTGAAATAAAATTGTAATCGGCTTACCTAGTCTTAGAGACTAAGTGCCATCACGACGCCTGAGGTGGGATTTTAGGTCATGATAAGTTGGTATCAGAGCTCTAGGTTCATAGGTTCTACGAGTCACGAATGAGTTTAGTAGAGTCTTGCGGGAGACGTCTGTACTTATCTTCGAGAGGCTACAGAACTGTTAGAAAATTTTCACTTCTTTCATTCCTGTCTTGCGGATTTGTTGATCTTGGAATTTGAGTCTTTGTATCTATATTCTCTCACATATGGTGAGGACACGTACTACCGGGTCAGCTGAGCAAGCACCCGCACAATTTTCTAAGGCTGCAAGAGGTTGGGGCCGAGGTAGAGGCCGAGGAAGGGCATGTGCCGCAGCTAGAGCACCTGTCAGAGTAGCAGTTGAGGAGCCACCAGTAGCTCCAGTTGTGGGATAGGCACCAGACACACCTGTTGTTACTCCCCGATTTCAAGAGACTTTAGCACAGTTCCTGAATATGTTTGGTACATTAACTCATGAAGGATTGATCTCTGTTTCGCCAAATATTTCACAAATTGGGGGAGGAGCTCAGACTCCTATCGCCTGTACTCCAGAGGAGCGGGTTCATATTGGTCAGGTTCTAGGTGTAGTACCGATACAACCTTTTATTTCGGTTCAATCTGAGGTCAGGCCAGAGGCATCATAAGAAGAACAAAAGAGACTTGAGTGATTTAAGAAGTATAGTCCACCTACCTTGAGTCGCACAGCTACTGAGGATCCCCATGGATTTTTAGAAAAGTGTCACCATATTCTCCGCACCATGGGTATTGTTGAAGTGAATGGAGATGCCTTTACTATATTTCAGCTTACAGGAGCAGCGTATCAGTGGTGGCAAGTTTATGAAGAAGGTAGACCTGCCGATGCAATGCCACCAACTTTGGCTCAGTATTCGAAAATGTTTTTGAAGGAGTTTGTTCCCCAGACTCTCCGGGATGCGTGGCGCACAGAGTTTGAATGGTTGCATCAGGGCACCATGACGGTGTTAGAATATGCTATCAGGTTCAGTGAGTTAGCCCGTCATGCACCTATCTAGGTTCCTACAGTTAGATACCGAGTTCGCAGATTCATCCAAGGGCTCGATTATGATTTTCAAATATGTATGGCTCGAGAGTTGAAGACTGACATTCCATTTCAGCAAGTAGTAGAGATTGTCAGGATGTTAGAACGTGATCAAAGCGAGGAAAATGAGTCTAAAGGGGCCAAAAGGTCTCAGAACTCTAGAGGATTCAGTGGATTCTACTTTGTAGCTATGACTCATCATGATGGAGGCTCGGGCCATCGGTTAGCTCAGTCCGCAATTCCGAATACTCGTAGTGCTCGTGTAAGGGTGGCAAGTGGGCCGGGCCCGGTCCTAAGTGGGCCGGTCGTAAGTGGGCCGGTCCTATGCAGTCCGGTCCTAAACGGTCCCGGGCTTCGCGGACTTATTGCTGGAACCGGCTCGGGACCGGGACCACGAACTAACGGTCCCGGTATATATATATATATATATATATATATATATATATATATATATATATACTATACTATACTATATATACATCTTAAGATATATAAGCTATATTCGATTTATATACTATATATATATATATATATAGTATATAAGTCATATTCAATAGTATACATCTTAAGATATATATAATATATATAGTAAGATGTATATATATTATATTATAGTATAGTATATACTATATATACATCTTAAGATATACTATATATACATGTATATCTACTATATATACTATACTATATATATATCTAGTATATCTAGTATACTATATATATATATAGTATATCTTAAGATGTATATATAGTATAGTATAGTATATATATATAAGCTTATATATATATATGTATATCGAATATAGCTTATATATCTTATGAGATGTATATATAGTATAGACTATATATATAGTATAGTATATATATATATATGTATATGTATATCGAATATAGCTTATATATCTTAAGTTGTATATATAGTATATATATACTATACTATACTATATATACATAGTATATAAGCCATATTCGATAGTATACATCTTAAGATATACTATATATACATGTATATCTACTATACTATACTATATATATATATATCTAGTATATCTAGTATACTTAGTATATCTTAAGATGTATATATAGTATAGTATAGTATAGTATATATATAAGCTTATATATATGTATATCGAATATAGCTTATATATCTTAAGTTGTATATATAGTATATTATATACTATACTATACTATATTATACTATATGTATAGCTTAAGATATATAAAAAGACAAAAATATTGTAAAGAGATATTCAAATCAATGCGTTATATTTTTATTATAGCATTAAAAATCATGGCAATATCTTTCTTAGTCTTCCTCCCCCCTATGGAATGAGCACAACAAGGTGCTAATACCACCATTGAGAAGAAAAAGAAACTAATCAAGATGTGCCAAAATACAAGTTACATATTAATTTACATGGTATCTCTTACAAATTTCATAAATCCTTCAAGGTCTGGAGGAATTTCCGTTGGTAGTGGCGGAAATGAAGCTTGGTCATCACCGCTTCCAGGCGAAGCATCATCCTCCACAAGTTCAGCTAGCATTTCTTCGTAAGCTTCGTCTACCTCTGGTTGTGATTCAGCAAGTCCAAAATTTCTTCTTTCCGAATGGATCCAATCTCTAAAAAGTACTGATTTTTCCAAGCTCTCCCTTATAGACGCTCTATAATCACCGAGTTGAAGTCTTGCTTGACTGAAAGCGCTCTCTGATGCCACTGTTGAAGCTTGAATAGTTAAAATATCTCGGGTCATCCTTGAAAGAATCGGAAAGTATTTTTCTTTGTCCTTCCACCATTCCAAAATATTAAAGGAGCCGTCGGGATTCACTTCCTCAATTCCCTGTGATAAATAAACTTCAAGCTCATTTAGTTGTGAAAAATCACTAGTACTAGAACCTTGAGAACCCCTGAACCCTGCCCAAGCACTAAGTGCTCTTACTCCCGCAGTTCTTTTAGATGATTGAGAACTAGAAGAAGAAGGAGTTGGAACATTTGGTCTAGCATGATCTAATGCAACTTGATAAGCATTATAAATAGTTTGAACATTTATTTTAATTGAGGCTATTGCGTTCGGAAGTTTAGACAACTCCTCATCTTCAAGTGCTAAACCATTATAAACAGTTTCATACCAAAATTGAGGACCTCCTAATTTCATAGTAGGATTTAAAAATGCAGCAATACCATAAATAGGGGGAATAGGGAAAAAATATTTTTTAAACTTTTTTCTCATGGAATCAATAGCAAGTTGATAAATTTCCCCACCCTCTGAAAAATGATCAAACAAATTTGCAAGTTCTGCAATATAAACTAAACAGTTAGAAATAGTAGGATAATATTGTCTAGAAAATTCATTTGTAGCAATATGAAATTTTTCTAAAAAATCTACAAGCATTTTAACATTAGCCCAATCCGCATTTGTAAGGTGCTCATCATCATCACTTACATGAGCATTAAACGTTGAGTTTATGGGGTTTCTATATTCATATGCAACAACTAAACTTTCATACATGTAATTCCATCTAGTTGGACAAGGTTTAGGAACCTTTCTTTCTCTTAGGCCAAATTCATCGCATCTTTTAAAATATTCTCTAAGTCTACTTCTACGGTTTGAATAAAAAAGCCAATTAAGAGCCATTTTAACCTTTTCAATTTCAACATTTAAAATTCTCATACTATCACCCATAATTAAATGGTAAATATGACAAATACATCTAACATAAAAAATGTTACTAAATACAGGACTTAGTGTAGTGGTAAGCAAGGCTACAGCATTTGTGTTACTAGTAGCATTATCCATTAAAACTGATATTATTTTATCACTAATGCAAAAATATCTACAAATATCCGCAAGCGTGCTAGAAATAAACTGCCCTGTGTGACGTGAATGAATTATTCTATAAGCAATAATGCGCTTTTGCATTATCCAATGCTCATCAATCCAATGACTGGTAACAGTAAGGTAATCACAGTCATTACCACTTCTACCAATATCAGTTGTAATAGCAAGATGACAATTTATATGAGTAAATAAATAGCGCAAATATTGTTCATATTCATGTTTATATTTATAAATATCACTCTTTATGGTTGTGCGAGGAAAACCTTTATAAGTAGGATTATAAACTTTTCTAATATAATGCACAAAGTGGGGGTTAGAAGAAAAACTATAGGGTAAGCACATAACAGTAACCATTTTTGCCAATTCTTCCCGATCTTTTTTGGATCATAATATAAAATACCACCGGTAACAGTGTTAATTCCCGGTTGAAATTGATTTGACCCGGTACTAAAGTCATCCTGACTAGGTGCACTTGTCCCATCAGCCAAAGCTTTCATACGAAAATATCTAGCTTTATCTTGAGGGTGTAGCAATATGTGTCTAGTCAAACTCCCCCCCCCTCCCTGGCACAGAAGCGGGCTTTGGGGGGGCGCCTGCGAGACCGCAGAAGCGGCCAAGTTGCCGCAGATCCGGAAGGCCAGGGCAGAGTCTTTAATGCGGGACTTCGAGATTTTTCACCATTTCTAACATTTTGAGCTCGGATTTTGGAGGTTTTTGAGAGGATTTTCAAGGGGATTCTTGAGGTAAGTTCCTTGTGTTCATTTTTCTTCAATAATTATATTTCCGCACTGATTTCCCACCTAGATGGTGTGTTTTTGAAGTGTAAATTTAGGGGTTTGAGGCTAGGGATTTAGAGAGTTGGTTTTAAGGATCGAATAACCATTTGGTGTTGGATTTTGGTAAATTTGGTATGGTTAGACTCGTGAGTAAATGAACTTTTAGATTTTGTGATTTTTGTTGGGTTTCGAGATGTGGGACCGGGGGCGGGTTTGGACCAATTTCGAATTTTGGCTATAATTTCGTATTTTTGTGGAATTGATTCCTTTAGCCTATATTGATTGTATTGTACTGCTTGTGGCTAGATTCGGGACGCTTGGAGACCGATTTGAGGGGCAAGGGCATTTTGGAGTAGAGTTTATCCCGGATTGAGGTAACTAACACTTTCAAACTCTCGAAATCTCGAATTATATGTTATGTGATGGGTATTGAGGTGACGCACATGCCAAGTGACGAGCGTGCACCATGAGAATTATGGCCTGGTTGACTCAATGGTACTGTATAGTGGTTCTATCTTGTTGATAACCGTGTTTTCATCTGTCACTCATGCTAGATATCATGTTTAGGCTTTATGTTGGTACTGTTGGGGCCCATAGTGGTCGTTTCTTGTTGTTGTCCTATTGATTTCATTGATATTTCGTACTCAGTCATATTCATTCATTTCATATCTTATCTCAGTCTCTGTTATTATTTATTGATGCATCATATCATTATTTTCGGGCTAGTATCATGACACTATGAGCCCATGAGAAAGAGAGACTGGAGAGATTGATGACTGAGTGATGCCGAGTGCCTGATTATGAGTGACATTTATGGGATCGGGCTGCACGCCGCAATGCTTATACTGATTTATGATAGCGCTTGGGTTGAAGGAGCCCCTCCGGAGTCTGCACACACCCCCAGTGAGCGCGGATGATATTATTGAGGGATGAATCTTCCCTGGACATGGATCTTGTCCGAAGCATTTTATACCTGGAGATGGATTTTCTCCACGGGCTAGATTTGCCCTACTCGGTATTGGGTGACTGATGGTCAGTGATGTATATATTCCAGGATGGATCTTCCCTGGGCCGTTTTAGGCCATATACAGTACCGAGTGATTGAGCATTTGAGAGTGTGAGCACATGAGGTAGTCAGCATGGTACATCACATATAGCATATGCATTGGCATAGTAGAAGTAGAGGAGTTATATTTTTCATATCATTCAGATTGATCCAGTTTACTATTTTAAGATATCTATCGAACTGGAAAGTATGTCTACATTTCTACACTGTTATTTTCTGTATTGAATTGTGCCGGTTGAGTTCGTCACTATTTTTGGCCCATAGTTTGGGCTTGTTACTTACTGAGTTGGTTGTACTCACGCTACACCCTGCACCTCGTGTGTAGATCCAGGTACTTCTGGTTACGGCAGCTGTCGATTGAGGAGACGGGATCTCGGAGACTATCGAGGTAGCTTCATAGCATTCGCAAGCCTTGACCCTCCTTCCTTATCTTTATATGTACTTCAGTTTTTAGTCCCTAGACATTGTAGTAGACTGTATTCTGATATAGATTCTCATGTACTC
The DNA here is from genome assembly GCF_000390325.3 of Nicotiana tomentosiformis. NCBI lineage: Eukaryota > Viridiplantae > Streptophyta > Magnoliopsida > Solanales > Solanaceae > Nicotiana > Nicotiana tomentosiformis. The sequence continues at coordinate 137,158,585 of NC_090815.1, read as the reverse complement.
GGTGACACCCCGATTTTGGGATAGATTGTATTATGTTGCGGGTTTATTTCGGTTCCAAAAAGGGGTTTCTTAAATATTAATTATTTCCGCCTATATTTTCAAATGTTGTTAATGAGTTGAGATAGTTGAGTAGTGGCTTGCCTAGTTCCACGATAGGCACCATCATGACGGTTGGTTTTTGGGTCGTGACAAGTTGGTATCAGAGCCTAGGTTACATAGGTCTCACTAGTCATGAGCAGGTTTAGTAGAGGCTTATGGATCTGTACGGAGACATCTGTACTTATCTTCGAGAGGTTGCCGAACCCTTAGGAAATTATACATTCTTGTATTCTTGTCGTGCAGATTTGTTGATTCCGGTAACTAAACTTCTGCTATTCTATTCTCTCACAGGTGGTGAGAATGCATTCTACTGGGCAGGATGGACAACCACTAGTACCACCAACTAGTGTCGCGAGAGGCCGAGGTCACGGTAGAAGCCGCAGAAGGGGCGGAGGTGTAGCTCGCACAACAGCTAGGGCAGCATCTGCGGATACACCGGTTGCCCCAGTTCTGGAGCAAGCTCCAGTTGTGGACGAGTCTGTGGGACCAGCTCAAGCACCAGCTGTGCCCATTGTGATTCTAGGCCTTTATGAGGCTTTGGCCTAGATATTGACAGTTTGCACTGGACTTGCTCAGGTGGTTTCGGCTCAGGCCGCACCTGCCACTTCTCAGGCCGGGGGAGGTACTCATACCCCTGTTTCCCGTAATCCAGATCAGGTAGTGTAGGGACTTCAGATACCGGGGGAATTACTAACCCAGCCAGCTGCAGCTGCTCAGGCCCCGGTAGTCCCCGTTATGGCAGATGATGAGTATAGGAGATTTGAGAGATTTGGGAGACTTCTACCTCCAACATTTAGTGGTGCTGAATCAGAGGATGCTCAGGATTTTTTGGATAGGTGCGAGCAGATTCTTCGGACAACGAGTATTCTGGAGATCAATGAGGTCTCGTTCACTACTTTTTAGCTTTTTGGGGCTTCCTTCAGATGGTGGGATGCTTATGAGAGGCACAGGCCGGTCGATGCATGACCACTTACATGGTCGGAGTTCTCCGTTCTCTTCTTGGAGAAGTTTGTGTCACAGTCTCGTAGAGAGGAGCTGCGTAGACAATTTGAGCAGCTTCGTCAAGATGACATGTCTATGACGCAGTACGAGATGAGGTTTTTGGAGTTGGCTTGTTATGCAGTTTGGCTAGTTCCTACTGATATGGAGAGGATTCAGAGGTTCATCGATGGCCTCACATATCAGTTACGGTTGCTTATGACTAAGGTGAGGGTATCTGGTGCTACTTTTGATGAGGTTGTCGACATTGCTCGGTAGATAGAGATGGTCCACAGTCAGGAGCGGGGTGATAGGGAGACCAAGAGGCCTCGTGGACTAGGTGATTTCAGCGGTGTTCCTTTAGGGGGTCAGTTCTACCGCGGTAGGGGTCTTCCTTACAGGCACGCTCAGACCGGTCGTCCAGCCCACTATGGTGCATCATCCAGCCATGGTTCATATAGTTATCATCAGGGTCAGTCATCTCTCAGTGCCCTACCAGCTCAGAGTTCATCCCATGCACCTTCAGTTCAGGGATCATCGGCACCGGGTTCTTCTAGCGGGTATTCTGGTGCTCGAGGCTCCCTCCAGTCCCTACCGCCATTCGCAGGGAGGGGTTGTTTCGAGTGTGGAGATATGGGTCACATCAAGAGGTATTGTCCCCGCCTTATGGGAGGTCCAGCTCAACAGAGGAGTCATCCTACGACTTCATCTCTCGTTACTTTACCACCCACTCAACCAGCTCAGGGTGGAGCTCAGTTAGCTAGGGATCGCCCTAGAGGGGGAGGCCGATTAGGTGGCGGGCAGGCCCGATTCTATGCTATTCCTTCCAGATCATATGTTGTTGCTTTAGATGCAGTGATCACAGGTATTGTCTTACTTTGCCACAAGGAGGCATCTGTACTATTTGACCCTAGTTCCACTTATTCATATGTATCATCGTATTTTGCCTATCATTTGGATACGCCTTGTGAGTCCTTAGTTTTATTTGTGCATGTCTCTACACCGGTGGGCGATGCCATTATTGTAGACCGTGTATATCGGTCGTGTGTAGTGACCATTGGGAGTATGGACACTATAGTTGATCTTTTGTTGCTTAGCATGGTTGATTTTGACGTGATCTTGGGTATGGATTGGTTGTCTCCATGTCATGTTATTCTAGATTGTCACACTAAGACTGTGACATTGGCGATGTCGGTATTGCCAAAGATTAAGTGGAGAGGTTCTCTAAACTATGTTCCCAGTAGGGTGATTTCGTATTTGAAGGCCCAGCGGATGTTTGGGAAGGGTTGTTTATCTTATTTGGCTTTTGTGAGGGATGTTAGTATTGATGCTCCTACTATTGATTCTGTTCTGGTGGTGCGGGAATTTTTGGATGTGTTTCTTGCAGACTTGCCGGGCATGCCGCCTGACAGGGATATTGAGTTGGTGCCGGACACTCAGCCTATTTCTATTCCACCATATCGCATGGCACCAATTGAGTTGAATGAATTGAAGGGGCAGCCTCAGGAACTCCTTGATAAAGGGGTTTATTAGGCCTAGTGTGTCACCTTGGGGTGCAACGGTGCTGTTTGTGAAGAAGAAGGACAATACTATGAGAATGTGCATTGATTATAGGCAATTGAACAAAGTTACAATTAAGAACAAGTATCCTTTGCCGCATATTAATGATCTGTTTGACCAGCTTCAGGGAGCGAGGGTGTTCTCCAAGATTGATTTGGGGTCTGGGTATCACAATGGTGAAGATTCGGGACTCGAATATTCTAAAGATAGCATTCAAGACCCGTTATGGTCATTATGAGTTCCCTGTGATGTCTTTCGGGCTGACCAACGCCCCAGCAACGTTCATGCATCTGATGAACAGTGTGTTTCAGCCTTATCATGACTCATTTGTCATAGTGTTCATTGATGACATCCTGGTGTACTCTCATAGTCAGGAGGAGCATGCCCAACATTTGAGGGTTGTATTGCAGCGGTTGAGGGAGGAGAAACTTTACACCAAGTTCTCCAAGTCTGAGTTTTGGCTCAGCTCAGTGGCATTCTTAGTACATGTGGTGTCCAGTGAGGGTATTCAGGTAGATCCGAAGAAGATAGAGGTGGTTCAGAGTTGGCCTAGACCGTCCTCAGCTACGGAGATTCAGAGCTTTCTCGGCTTGGTCGGTTATTATCGTCGCTTTGTGGAGGGTTTCTCGTCTATTGCATCGCTCTTGACTAAACTGACCCAAAAGGTTGCTTCTTTCAGGTGGTCGGATGAGTGTGAGGAGAGTTGTCAGAAGCTCAAGACTACCTTGACCACAGCTTCAGTTCTAGTGTTTCCATCAGCTTCAGGCTCTTATACAATGTATTGTGATGCTTCTCGGATCGACATTGGGTGTGTGTTGATGCAGGAGGGTAGAGTGATTGCTTATGCTTCACGCCAGTTGAAGCCTCATGAGAAGAACTACCATGTTCATGATTTAGAGTTAGCTGCCATCGTTCATGCATTGAAGATTTGGAGGTATTATCTCTATGGCGTGTCTTGTGAGGTATTTACTGATCATCGTAGCCTCCAGCACTTGTTCAAACAAACGGATCTAAATTTGAGGCAACAGAGATGGTTGGAGCTACTAAAAGACTATGATATCACCATTCTGTATCATCCCGGGAAGGGCAATGTGGTGGCCGATGCCTTGAGTTGAAAAGCGGTGAGTATGGGTAGTCTTGCATTCATTCCCGTTGGGGAGATACCTATTGCAGTTGATGTTCAGGCTTTGGCAAACCGGTTTGTGAGATTGGATATTTCGGAGCCTAGTCGGATTCTAGCTTGTATGGTTTCTCGATCTTCCTTATATGATCATATCAGAGAGTGGCAGTATGATGATCCTCATTTGCTTGTCCTTAAGGACATGGTTCAGCACGGTGATGCTAGAGATGTGACTATTGGGGGTGATGGAGTATTGAGGATGCAGGGTTGGATTTGTGTGCCCAATATGGATGGGTTACGTGAGTTAATTCTTGAGGAGGCCCACAGTTCGCGTTATTCCATTCATTCGGGTGCCGCGAAGATGTATCGGAACTTGAGACAACATTATTGGTGGAGGAGAATGAATAAGGATGTAGTAGAGTTTGTAGATCGGTGCCTTAACTGTCAGCAGATGAAGTATGAGCATCAGAGACCGGGTGGATTGCTTCAGAGATTAGAGATTCCAGAGTGGAAGTGGGAGTGGATCACCATGGATTTTGTAGTTGGACTCCCACGGACTTCGAGGAAGTTTGATGCTATTTGGGTGATTGTGGATCGGGTGACCAAGTCCGCGCACTTCATTCCAGTTGGTACTACCTATTCTTCGGAGCAGTTGGCTGAGATTTACATTCGAGAGATTATTCACCTTCACAGTGTACCTGTTTCCATCATTTCAGATAGAGGCACGCAGTTTACATCGCAGGTTTGGAGAGCCATGCATCGAGAGTTGGGCACCCAGGTTGAGTTGAGCACAACATTTCACCCTCAGACGGATGGACAGTCCGAGCGCACTATTCATATATTGGAGGACATGCTACACACTTGTGTCATTGATTTTGGGGGTTCTTGGGATTAGTTTCTGCCACTCGCGGAGTTTTCTTACAACAACAGTTATCAGTGGAGCATCCAGATGGCCCCGTATGAGGCTTTGTATAGGAGGCAGTGTAGATCTTCGGTGGGTTGGTTTGAGCCCGGTGACGCTAGGCTTTTGGGTACAAACTTGGTTCAGGATGCATTGGACAAGGTTAAATTGATTCAGAAGCGGCTTCACACGGCGCAGTCCAGACAGAAGAGCTATAACGACAGGAAGGTCTGTGATGTGTCTTACATGGTTGGGGAGAAGGTTCTATTGAAGGTTTCACCCATAAAGGGTGTTATAAGGTTCGGGAAGAAGGGCAAGTTGAGCCCTCGGTTCATTGGGTTTTTTGAGGTACTTCAGAGGATTGGGGAGGTGGCTTACAAGCTTGCCTTACCACCTAGCTTGTCGAGTGTGCATCCAGTATTTCATGTTTTCATGCTCCGGAAGTATATCGGTGATCCATCTCATGTTTTGGATTTTAGCACGGTTCAGTTGGATGGTGTTTTGACTTATGATGTTGAGCCAGTAGCCATTTTGGATCGGCAGGTTCGGAAGTTGAGGTCAAGGATATAACTTCAGTGAAGGTGCATTGGAGAGGTCAACCCGTGGAGGAGGCTACTTGGGAGACCGAGCGGGAGATGCAAATCATATATCCACGCCTATTTGAGACTTCAGGTATGTTTCTAGACCCGTTCGAGGACGGACGTTTATTTAAGAGGGGGAGGATGTAACGACTCGGCCAGTCATTTCGAGAGTTGTGGCCCCGTTTCCCCATTCACTGCTCCATTTGTGCTTTATAGTTGTTATATGACTTATCGGGTTAGTTAGTTCGTGTCCGGAGAGAATTCAAAGTGAAATGAGATACTTAGTCTCTTAAATAGATAGCTTAAGTTAGAAAAGTCTACCAGATGTTGATCTATGTGTAAACAGCCTCGAATTTGAATTTTGATCATTCTGTTAGAGCCGTTGGGTGATTCTGGACTTAGGAGCGTGTCCGGAATGTGATTTGGAGGTCGGGAGTAGAATTAGGCTTGAAATGGCGAAAGTTAAATTTTTGGAAAGTTTGACCGGGGGGTTGACTTTTTGATATCAGGATCGGATTCCGATTCTGGAAGTTGCAGTAGGTTCGTGAGGTCAATCAGATGTGATTTGATAGGTTTCGATGTCGTTTGTAGAATTTGGAAATTTTGAAGTTCCTTTGGCTTGAATCCGTGTGTAATTCATGTTTTCAATGTTGTTAGAGGTGATTTGGAGATTCGACTAAGTTCGTATGATGTTTTAAGACGTGTTAGTATGTTTGGTTGAAGTCCCGGGGGCCTCGGGTTGATTTCGAGTGATTAACGGGTCAAGATTTGAAGTTGTAAGGCTGCTGAAGTTTAGACTCGGTTGGTGTAATCGCACATGCAGAAGTATCATCGCAGGTGCGTAACCGCAGAAGCTGGAGGTAAGCCGTAGAAGCGGCCAAGGGAATGAAGCAGCAGAAGGTTGCAGTTGCGATGGTTTTCCCGTATCTACGTGACCGCAGTTGCGGCAAAGGACCGCAGAAGCGGATTTGGCCTTGAAGCTTGACTCTGCATGAGCGAAGGTTTATATCACAGAAGCGAGTGCGCTGGTGCGGAAAAATGGGGTGCGTGTATGGAGTTTGGCACAGAAGCGGTCTTTGGGGCGCGCCTGCGAGACCGCAGAAGCGACCAAGTTGTCGCAGGTGCGGAAGGCCTGGGCAGAGTCTTTAAATGCGGGACTTCGAGATTTTTTACCATTTCTAACATTTTGAGCTCGGATTTTGGAGGTTTTTTAGAAGCTTTTCAAGGGGATTCTTGCGGTAAGTTCCTTGTGTTCATTTTTCTTCAATAATTATGTTTCCGCACTGATTTCCCACCTAGATTGTGTGTTTTGAGGTGTAAAATTGGGGGTTTGAGGCTAGGGATTTGGAGAGTTGGTTTTGAGGATTTGAATGACCATTTGGTGTCGGATTTTGGTAATTTTGGTATGGTTAGACTCGTGAGTGAATGAGCTTTTGGATTTTATGATTTTTGTCGGGTTTCGAGACGTGGGCCCGGGGGGTTTGGGCTGATTTCGGATTTTGGATTTAATTTCGTATTTTTTGTGGAATTGATTCCTTTAGCCTATATTGATTGTATTGTACTGCTTGTGGCTAGATTCAGGATGTTTGGAGACCGATTTGAGGGGCAAGGGCATTTTGGAGTAGAGTTTAGCCCGGATTGAGGTAACTAACACTTTCAAACTTGATTCTGAGGGTTCGAAACCCCGAATTATGTGTTATGTGATGGGTATTGAGGTGACGCACATACTAAATGACGGGCGTGCACCGTGAGAATTGTGGCCTGGTTGACTACATGGCACTGTATAGTGGTTCTATCTTGTTGATATCCGTGTTTTCATCTGTCACTCATGCTAGATATTATGTTTAGGCTTTATGCCAATACTGTTGGGACCCGTAGTGGTCGTTTCTTGTTGTTGTCTTACTTATTTCATTGATATTTTGTACTCAGTCATATTCATTCATTTCATATCTTATCTCAGTCTCTGTTGTTATTTATTGACGTATCATATCATTATTTTCGGGCTAGTATCATGACACTGTGAGCCCGTGAGAGAGAGAGAGAGACTGGAGAGATTGATAACTGAGTGAGGTCGGGTGCTTGATTATGAGTGACATTTATGGGATCGGGATGCACGTCGCAGCGGTTATACTAATTTATGATAGCGTTTGGGCTGAAGGAGCCCCTCCGGAGTCTGCACACACCCCTAGTGAGCGTGAATGATATTATTGAGGGATGGATCTTCCCTGGACATGTATCTTGTCCGAAGCATTTTATATATGGAGATGGAGCTTCTCCACGGGCTGGATTTGCCTTACTCAGTATTGGGTGACTGATGGTCAGTGATGTATATATTCCGGGATGGATCTTCCCTGGGCCGTTTTAGGCCATATACAGTACCGAGTGATTGAGCATTTGAGAGTGTGAGCACATGAGGTTGTCAGCATGGTACATCAGATACAACATGTGCATTGGCATAGTAGAAGCAGAGGAGTTAAATTTTTCATATCATTCAGATTGATCCATTTTACTATTTTAAGATATCTATCGAACTCGAAAGCATGTCTACATTTCTGCACTGTTACTTTCTGTATTGAATTGTGCCGGTTGAGTTGTCACTATTTTCGGCCCACAGTTTGGGCTTGTTACTTACTGAGTTGGTTGTACTCACGCTACACCCTGCACCTCGTGTGCAGATCCAGGTACTTTTGGTTACGGCAGCTGCTGATTGAGGAGACGGGATCTCGGAGACTATCGAGGTAGCTGCATAGCGTTCGCATGCCTTCACCCTCCTTCCTTATCTTTAACTGTACTTCAGTTTTTATTCCCTAGACATTGTAGTAGACTGTATTCTGACATAGATGCTCATGTCCTCGGTGACACCCCGATTTTGGGATAGATTGTATTGTGTTGCGGGTTTATTTCGGTTCCAAAAAGGGGTTTCTTAAATATTAATTGTTTCCGCCTATATTTTTAAAAGTTGTTAATGTGTTGAGATAGTTGAGTAGTGGCTTGCCTAGTTCCACAATAGGTGCTATCACGACGATTGGTTTTTGGGTCGTGACAGTAGACATGCAAAGACATTAAGACAATCCCAACACAATCACACAACAATCTTCATACTTGTCTCATGGAACCATTACCAGTTGTTTGGCTAACCTGCCCAAAAATACTCTTAACATGGTGTGATACTATCGGGTTTGGGCTAAGATGAAGAGATAAATCTTGGATAGCGAAGCGAGGTTCGCTTTGCCAGACCGGAGCAGAAGAAATCAACTTCTCCAATCCGAATTAAGAGAAGCCAAACTCGCCCAACTCAACCCTATTTTCATATAAATATGATAGTTAGACACTACTTTGGAGGGAGAGAATACTTTGCGGAGGCAAGAACACGCTTGGAGCAAGGAGAATATTTCAACTTCACGTTATTTTCTCTTTCTTTCTAATTTTTTATTGTTATGAATTCTAGTGTTGTATTTTTACATACTAGCATGAGTAGCTAGTTTTTGATCTAGGGTTTTGATGGAACCTTTTGGAGGATGAATTCTTGTTATGTTTTTATATAATTGAGCCTTCAAATTTCTCTACTTGCTCAACTACGTACTTATTTTAGTTTATTGAAGAGCTCTCAATCGATTGTCCCTACTTATTATGTATTGCTTGGAAAATGGTACATATTTAGGTAGTTGTTAAACAATATCACTCCTAACGTATATGAGGAATCAATACGGAGGTTTAAAGGTGGGATTAAGAATAACAAAACTTTGGTGATCGTAGTGAGCGGTGAACTAGTGCCAGCTAGCGTCGTTCGAAAGAATACGTCTAGTAAATTGTGATAGATGCTCGGAAAAGAATTACGACACCTGAAGTACTCACAGTCGGTAGAAAATTCTTAGGAGAATTTATGGGAGACGTAGTTTGGAGGATTTTGACGATTGGGAAAATCGTAACCGTAGAACTTTCCAATCTTATCTCCAACCCTTAATCTTGCTAGTTGATAATTTTACTGCTTTTAGTATTTGCTAGTTAATTAGTTTAAAATAAAAATTACAATCTTTATAGTTAGAAAATTATTTGAACTTGTATTTTTTAGCAATATTGAACAGTTGTAACTCAACCTTAGTTCTCTGTGAAATTCGACTCCGGACTCTTAGAACCGATTATATTTGCAACGACCACTTAGTCCTTTTTATAAGTCATAATTGGGCGTCATCACCATTCATAATGTATGAGATCCCTTTCACCTTTAATTAGAGATTTTGAGTTTTGAGATAGAAGAAATTCACAATAAGTATGACCCGTAAATTCAAATTAAATGGACTAGTAAATTCCGCAAATGATTATAAAAAATGGAAAGAAATAGGTGGATTAGTGAACAATATGGTGGAAACATCTATGATTAATAATTTTGCTTCCATCAATCCTTTGCCAGAGCCACGTTTTCTCCTGCCTTTATTGCAAAAAGAATAAGAAATACACAGCTCAAAATTTAGAGTGTTGCCATTCCCTCCCCCAACTTGGCTACGAAAGATGACTGAAGCTCAGGCTCAGCGCGCTTGGAAATGCAACTGAGCCACCGTATGAAAGCTCCTCCTCGGCCGCTCTCCGTAGCCTTCGCGGTCAGTCAATAATTTATTTTGTGTAATAACCAAATTCTACATTGAAAAACTAATCTTTACCCAACTTTGTTTCTTTCATGTTTTCTTCGTATTCTCTTTCTATAGCATTGTCAACTTATTAATTATGGAATCTCAACCCTTAAATTTGGAAAGCGATGCAATAGAGTTCGATGTGGGTTCTGGTGAAGAAGAAGAAGAAGAAGACTACAAGCACAACTCATCTGGTTTGGATTCAGGAGAGCGGTGCTCTTCTTCCGACCTAGAACCCTATGAGGGCATGGAATTCGAATCTGAGCAGGCTGCTCGAATTTTCTACAATTCCTATGCACGCAGAGTCGGGTTTGGGACTCGGGTCAGTGCTTATCGACGTTCACGTCGCGATAACACTATTAGTAGCCGCCAATTCGTGTGTTCCAAAGAGGGTTTTAATCCTAGGCCTGATGAACAACACAAACCCAGGCGCCAGCGAATTGTCTCTAGGGTCGGTTGTAAGGCTCACTTGACTGTCAAAAAACAGGCTTCTGGCAAATGGGCTATTACTAAATTCGTCAAAGACCATAATCATGAGCTTGTACCCCCTGATCAAGTCCACTTGCTTCGATCACATAGGCATGTCTCTGGTCCTGCCCGCAGCTTGATTGATACCCTCCAAGCTGCTGGATTGGGTGCCACTCGCGTTATGTCTGTCTTAATTAAGCAATCTGGTGGCATTAATAATGTTGGTTTCACTAAATCTGATTGCCAGAATTATATGAACCAAACCAGGCAGAGGACTCTAGGTACTGGTGCTCACTATATCCTTGAATATTTGAAGCAGAAGCAGGCTGAAGATCCCGGTTTCTTTTATGTTGTTCAAGGTGGTCCATCGGGGAACATTTTTTGGGCCGACTCAACCTCCAGAATGAATTATTCTTATTTTGGAGATACTGTTACATTTGATACCACTTATAGGACTCACCGATTCCGGGTGCCTTTTGCCCCATTTATAGGAGTAAACCATCACTTTCAACCAGTTTTATTTGGCTGTGCCTTGCTTCTCAATGAATCTGAATCATCATTCATTTGGCTATTCCAAAATTGGCTTGCCGCAATGTCTGGTCGCCATCCTGTTTCTATAACTACAGACCACGATAGGATCATCAGGTCAGCAATTGCAGACGTATTTCCAGGCGCTCGTCACCGCTTTTGCAAATCTAATATTTTTAGACAAGTACAGGAGAGGCTGTCGCATTCACTCCAGTCATTTCCCCTTTTTGAAGCAGAATTCCAGAAATGTGTCAATTCGACTGAGACAATTGAGGAGTTTGAATTACGCTGGGAGTCCCTTCTTGGAAGATACAATCACAAGGATGACGAATGGCTTCACTCAATGTATGATGCTCGACAACACTGGGTTCCAGTTTACCTTCGAGATACATTCTTTGGGGAGACATCTATTGCTAAAACTAGTGACAGTACAAACTCATTCTTCGATGGATATATAGATGCATCAACTAACATTCACATCCTAATGACTCAGTATGAAAAAGCTACTGCCAGTAGACATGAGAAGGAGGTAAAGGCGGAGAATGACATCATAAACATTGCTCCTATATTGAAGACCCCATCTCCCATGGAAAAACAAGCAGCTAATGTTTATACAAGGGAAATATTTTTGTTGTTTCAACGAGAATTAATGGAGACTCTCGCTTACCCTGCAACTGTAATTAATGATACAGGACCAGATGTAGTGTATCAAGTGGCAAAGTTTGGAGAGGACCATAAAGTTCATTATGTCCAATATAATGTTTTTGAGAAGAAAGGTAGCTGTAGTTGCCAATTATTTGACTTTTCAGGTATTCCATGTAAGCACATTTTAGCTGTTTTTAGAGTGAAAAATGTTCTGAGGCTTCCATCTCATTATATACTGAAACGTTGGACAAGAAAAGCCAAGAGCGAGGTAGTATTGGATGAAGACGATCTTGGATTGCCAAGTAGTCATAATGAGTCCTTCACTGCTCGTTTTGAAAAGTTAAGCCTAGAAGCAACTAAATATGTCAAAGAAGGAGTGGATTCGGAAAAGGTGTACCAAGTTTCTATGAATGCTCTACGTGAAGCTTCCAAGAAGGTTGCAGCTGCTATGTGCAGTACTCCAGCACCACCGCAGAATCTAGACATGAACAAAGCAAAGAAACTCAGCTTGAATGGAAATCAAGATGACTGTCGTGTCTCCTGCTTGGTGGTAATTTCTCTCTTTGAAAATTTTCAGCTCCACCAGAAATTAGTGGGATATTTTTTCTGCTGGTGTATATCATGCGTACTATTTCTGGGATTTTACTAGGTTGTTGTTGTTGTATATCATGCGTATTGTCTTCACTGCAAGTTTATATTGACTTTTTTTTTTTCTCCTTCTTGATGATTGAGCATTGTGATTGTGCAAGCTTTTGGTACCATGCGATTATTATTGTAGGTAACCTAGTTTCTGTTGGATCTGCATTATCACTCTGATGATCATTAGGACACATCGTCCATAATTCATATAGTTGACTACTGCTTGAGGTGTCATGCCGTCTACTCCCAATTAGAAAAGTAAAAGCATGGCTGTGAATGGATCCTCTTTGTTAATTCTGCTTCTATATGGAAAAGCTCAAATACGTGGTGCTATCAAATCTAATTGTATAGAAGTTGAAGTAAATCAGATCATTCGTCTTTCCTAGAAGTTTTAGCTAGATTGTTTGTGTAACTTTGTAATGTTGCTTTCTACACCGTAAGGGCTCGTTTGGTATGAGGGATAAGGAATAATTAATTCCCGAATTAAATTTAAGAAGAGTTTATCCCTTGTTTGGTTGGGAGAAAATTGCGGTATAATTAATTCCGGGATTAATTATCTCGGGATTGTAGTGTTCTTCTATCCCCATGGAAAGGTGGAATAACTAATCACGGGATAACTATTCCCGAGATAATTAATCCTTGGATAACTTCTTTCCAACCAAACGACCCCTAACTTCCTTAAATTAGTTACCCCATTGTGAATCTGTGGCATTCGCTGCACCCAAAGGCATGACCTAGCAGTCGATAAAGTGTGAACTAAAATCATGGGAGAATAGGGTATGAATCCCAGAAGAAGCAAAAATTTTGGTGATGTCTTCCCATCTATCGAAGCCTTGGCGGACGGAGTTACTTTGTATTTGTACTAATGGAAGGGTGCATGTATCTCATGAAATAGCCAAGGTGCTAGCAAGTTGGTCTAACCACCATCCCTATTAAAAAAAAAAGGGGAACAGTGACATTCCCAAGATTTATTGCCTAGGAAAGGGGGGTGGGGGTGTCAGGGAGCAGGAAGGTTCTATCGGAAAACGACTAGTGGAAATTTGATAAAGATTGGGGGAGGTCAAAATTTTCTTATTTCTTAAAGATGTTATTTCGAACTTTGAAAAAATTAGGATGCAAAATCATGAAAAATAATACTTTTTTGGGGGGTGGGGTGGGGGGCCCTCAATCCGTCCACGTTGAGAATTTAAAGAGGTCAAAATGCTAACTAGGAAAACGAAATTGTCATTCTTTGTCCCTTTTCTTCCCCCCCCCCCCCCCCCAAAAAAAAGTAAAGGGAAATGAGTATTGTAAATTTAAGCTCCTTGAAAAACATTGTTTGTGCTTCAAATTCCAGGCTCGTGCCTTCCATAATAGTTGAACAACTTACTTAATTTCACTAGTTCTTTGTTGTTCGCTCTACATTCTTCTCTTTCTATTAGGATAATCAACTCTTTCTGTTGCTATATGTTACCATTGAGCTCTCAAGTCTTATGGCTCCTCGTAATGTGTTGTTCATAAGTCATCTGCTTGTGCTTGGTCTTCATCTTTCATTGTTCGTGTTATTTATTATGATCTGTTCGGTTTTTTTTTTCCTTAAAAAATCTCAGTTTGCAATTAAAGGGATGTTGAATCCGTCATAGCTGCTGACAAGGGACTCTAGGGCAGCCCGATGCACTAAGCTCCCGCTATGCACGGGGTCCGGGGAAGGGCCGGACCACAAGGGTCTATCGTACGCTGCCTTGCCCTGCATTTCTGCAAGAGGCTGTTTCCACGGTTCGAACTTGTGACCTCCTGGTCACATGGCAGCAACTTTACTGCTGACAAGGGACTCTAAGCGAATTATTTCTTTTGTCTCCGGGAGCCCATACGAAATGATTAATGAATTTAGCTTCTTGCGTCGTGACACCTTGTAGATATTCACTGGTCACATCTTCACATGCATTATTTTTATTTGGTGTTACTTGACCTTGAGAGGATTATTAAATCTGAATTTCCTTGAGTGTGAATTAGTCTAATGAATTAGCATTGTGAGTGTTTCAGAGTCTAGATGAAGTTTGTTTGCCATTTCTTTGTCCTCTCCTATATACTATGGTAGAATTTTATCTTCTCATATCTATCTGGGAGGAAGAGCTATGTTAAGATGATTTTTTTTTTGGGGTAAGTTGGGTGTTTTTGGATGCTGCTCTCTGATTCTATCACAAGGTACTACTTCCCCTAAACCCTAAAACCTGCTTTTACTGAAACCAATAGCAGCTGGCTATTACTTTTGTCTCCACACCTAAATCTTAGTTTAAGCTTTATAAATGGGGTGATTATCCCGAGTCAATCTTAGGTCGCTCATATATCTGCATTGCCTTGGCTCTTGAAGCCTTCTAACGCTGCCCACCCTTTTTCTTTTCCTCCCACAACCCTCCCTGCTAATGTTGATCCTTTGCCATCCTATTCTTGCTCACCATGTATGGTCATATTCATCTTTTGCTCTCCTTTTCAGCAGTCCTATAAACTTGCTCTTCTTCCTTTTTATGTTTTAATTTTCTTTTCTGTATTACTTCTATTTATTTAAATTGTACTCTAATCTCTTGTATTACAGCCAAGGAGGAATTCTAATCAGGTTTATGTGAAACTAATGCTAGCATTTAGCACCGAAGTTTTGTCCAGTTATATGCCCAAGTCACTCCTATGATTTTTTACGAACATTAAAATTTGCGTTAGTCTTAGCAATTTTACTGCATGATTCCTGGGGACTGGATCTGATCTATGGCTTTAGAAAGGAAATCCTGCCAGCCCCTTCACCCCAAGTCAAGAAACAGCCATATCGTGGATGTGACCCATGAATATCTTATAACTCGATATCATGGTTGGAATAGCTTTTTCTTCAGCACAATGGCCTGCTGCTGGTACTGTTGTTGTAGTGTGTTTTTTCTGTTTCCTTCTTTTTTTCTTTTTTCGGCGTGGGAGAAGTATGTTGATCAATCATAAATTCAGAGTACAACAAGGAGATCATTTCACAAATAGATAGACTTGAGACAGTGAGCTCGAATTTTAATTCACATTGTTGGGCAACTAGGTTTCCTTAGTAGAAGTTCAACTTATTAGTTTTCTGATGCTCTTTTAACTATTCATGCGTCAATGATTTCAGTGTGCAACTGACACAATATGCATTTTTTGTACCTTTTCATGAATATGATTCATAGGTTAAGAAGGAGATTGTTTGACTAGTAGAACTGCTTGAGACTGTGGGCTCTAATTTTCACTCACATTGTCGGGAGACTAGCTTTCCTAATAGAAGTTCAACATATAGTTCTCTGATGCGCTTTTAACCAGTGCAACTGACACAATATGCATTTGTTGTACCTTTTGTAGAGTCAAGATGAGAAAATTCAGGAATTAACGACTGCTGTGGTAAATGCAACTGAGATATGTGAAGCTTATCGAGCAAAACTGTTGAGTATATTGAGGGAAATGGAGGAGCAGAAGCTGAGAATATCTTTGAAGGTACAAAGTATGAGGCTTAATCAAATGACTTGAACTATAGAAGGCACTTCAAATTCTTTTTATATATACACTACCGTCGGAGAAACTTGTGACTCCCAAGTATACCGAGCACTTTTTGCCTCTCAGGATTGCATGTGTTATCGTCTTGCTATGGAGGAAGGATTACAATGCACCAGTTTCCGTCTATATGGTTGAATTAGATCTGATACGAGAGCTGTATTTAGGTAGGGGTAACTAGGCGTTGTAAGTGTATGAACTGCTTTTGTATCTGCTACGCGGCTTTTTGTTCTTTACAAGTGAGGTATTGATTAATGTCGAGGACTTGTGTTATGTATATACATCTAATGATATGTGCAGGCAGTAACACGGTATTTTCTGAATCCTTATGCAAGGAATCACAACAATAGTTCTTTCAACAAAGATGTGAACAAGGAGGGATTGATCGAGAAATATGAAGCTATCCAATTCAAGCCTGCTTGTAGGGGCTTGGGGTTTCAAATGCAAAGACTTAACACGGAGGATGTTACTTAGGAAAGCAAGAAATCGCATTCATCTTGTGCACTTTAGCTCTACTAAGTATAAATGCAGGTTGTTTTTCAAATAACCAGTAGGATAGGGAAAATACTTACCTCACCGGGTGTTTATACTAATCAACAAATACATGGAATGTGTCTGTTATACATACTTTTATATTGTCAACTAAATCTATCACCTAATCATGGTAAATTTAATGTGGTTTTGGTAAAAATGTCGAGCATGAGTAAATTTTTCCAATAGGATATGCGTTTTTATCCTGCCTCACTTTATAAGGAATAGCATTGTTTTTACTTCTTAACATGAGTCTGGACATCCAACTTATGGATTGGTGATAAAAGTGCACTATTGTTGGACAGGGATGAGTTTCACTTGTCAATAACCAGTAAGATGTGTAAAAAATTTGGTCCGCCGGATAAGGGAGGATAAGATGTGGGATTAAATTGATACCGTATTTGGTTGGCGGTATAAATTTATCCTGAGATAATTTATACCGCCAACCAAACACGATATAAATTTAATCTCGAACTTAATTCTGGATATCTCATCCTATCCTATCAAACTTGGGATTATTTTATCCCACCTCCCAGGTAGAAATTATACAGGATTATAATCCCGGGATAATATAGTCTGCATACCAAAGGATCCCTTTAATGTGTATTAACACCACTAGTTCAGCAAAATAAATGAATTTAGAAGGAAAAAAGAAGAAATGCGAAAAGGAAAATAGAGGAGAACTCAAAAGTAGGAGGGATTCGAAAAAACAGAGGGGCAGTAAAGGAATTAGAAATGAAAGTAAATCTCTCGTTTGAAATTCAAAAATACTGCCGTTGTGCGACGAGAAGACGGTTATGTTTTGTATACTAATATATAAAGGCCCATTGAGGCGCTCCGTCAAAGAAATCATTTACACAAAATTCAAAAACCATAAACAGAGCAGAGAGCGATTGAGAGAGAGAGAGAGAAATGGAGACTGTAAAAAAGAGTGCATCGGCAATGGAAGCATTCGAGAAGCTTGAGAAGGTAGGGGAAGGTACTTACGGAAAGGTGTACAGAGCGAGAGATAGGGTTACTGGCAAAATCGTAGCACTGAAGAAGACGAGGCTTCACGAGGACGAAGAAGGTGTTCCTCCCACTACTCTCCGCGAGATCTCTCTTCTGCGGATGCTCTCTAGGGATCCTCACATTGTCAAGTATGTATACCCTCACTCGCATTTCTCTATTCTCTGCCTAGGGTTTGTTAGTTTTACCTAATTGCTTGAAATTTCTTTTGCAAATTTGTTTCTCTGCGATTAGGCATTATCTCTATTTCAATTAATCTGTCCTTTTCACTTTAGTTTTGTAATTTGTTATTGACGTTTGATATCTGTATCTTGTAAATCAGACTGATGGATGTTAAACAAGGCCAGAACAAAGAAGGAAAGACGGTTCTCTACTTGGTCTTTGAGTACATGGATACTGATGTCAAGAAATTTATTCGTAGTTTCCGCGCAAATGGAGAAAACATTCCCCCTAAAACTGTCAAGGTTTGTAGTCCGAATGTTTAGAGCGATATGCTACTACTGCCTCATTTATTACTCTGCAATTTAACAAGTAATTGATAAGTCTGTTCTCTTTGAAATAGAGCTTGATGTACCAACTGTGCAAAGGAGTTGCTTTCTGCCATGGTCATGGCGTGTTACACAGGTAAAACCACTGCTGTACCTTACACACAAGTCATAAGAATGCCTATTTTCATGGTTTGTTAGTCACCTCTTTAATTGTTCGACACTTGTTGCTGCAGGGATCTGAAACCACACAATCTTCTGATGGACCGTAAGACGAATGTGCTCAAATTAGCAGATTTTGGACTTGGCAGAGCTTATACTCTGCCCATCAAGAAGTACACGCATGAGGTACTTTTGCTATTCTGCGGCAGCAGCTTTCATCATTTATGTATGGCTTGTTTAAATCACTGTGTGTTCCTTTTTCTTCAGATATTAACCCTATGGTATAGAGCCCCTGAGGTTCTTCTTGGAGCTACTCATTACTCCACAGCAGTTGACATGTGGTCTGTTGGTTGTATCTTTGGTAAAATTCCTGTTCATCCTTTGTCTTCCGAATGGTCTTTTCTTCCTTTTGGGTTGTGTAATATGCTAACATGGAGTGTGGTTTGCTTTTAACCTCAGCTGAACTGGTCACAAAACAAGCCCTCTTCCCAGGAGACTCTGAGCTGCAACAACTGCTTCACATTTTCAGGTTTGGAGCTAATAGTCACCTGCTTTGAGCTCTTTTCCTCACCTGTTCCACTATTCTAATCTTGACAGTAACTGGGTTGCAGATTGCTAGGTACTCCTAATGAAGAACTCTGGCCCGGGGTGAGCAAGCTAGTAAACTGGCATGAATACCCCCAATGGAACCCCCAGCCACTCTCAACTGCTGTCCCTGGTCTAGATGAAGATGGGCTCCACCTTCTAACTGTAAGTGTTTGACTTTTTGAGGACTTCTCTGGCTTAACTAACCTGTTAGAATGAGCGCATGATTTATGGTTTGGCAACATATGTGCTTGCAGGAGATGTTGCATTATGAGCCAGCTAAGAGGATTTCAGCAAAGAAAGCTATGGAACATCCCTATTTCGATGATTTGGACAAAACTCCTCTCTGAAGTCCCGCTCATGACCCATCTGTTGAAAAATTGCAAATTTCTCATCACCGGAGATCAACAAACCCATCTAACCCCTCATCGCAAGCTTTTATTGCTTTTCTCAAGCATCTTTTAATAGTATCAATTAGTATGACTAGCTTCACCTAAAAACTTTGTCTTTCTATATCAATTGGATCAGTGTAGCACAATTATGTGGAATGATAGATTTTGCTATCGAATTGCTTGAAGTGTTTTAGCTGCATATTATCTCCAAAGTTTAAGTATCTCCGTCCCTGCTTTTTTTTTTTTTTCCCTTCTTTGATTATCTCTAATAGTGCCTTGTTCTGCTGAAAGCAACTGCAATATTAGAGCCACAGTACAAGAATGTCTTCTCTACTCCAATAGTGTTATTATGACTATATGACAACGAAAACATGGTTATAACTTTAAATTCCAGTTTTTGCGAATTTTGGTTTGTTATGAGTCTGTGATTTCGACAAAATAGAACATTGCACATGCCATGTAAACTTGAATAGGTCTGATATAAAAATGAAGTCAAGCTACAAGCCACATGAAGAATGTAGTCCACAGAGTAAGTGATACTGAAGCCAATGCATAAGCCCAAAACATAATTACTGAACACTCGCTCTCACCAGCTCCAAATAACTGTGTTATGGTTCCTGCCAAGTGAAACAAGAAACTGTGTCATCCCATATAGAACCTTTGTATGTAGCATTCATATTTGAAATAACAATTTGCAAGTGCCTAACTGGGAGAATCATGATAGTGTAAAGCTTTGAAATAGCAATTTCTTAAAATAGATATGAGTCTATTTAATGCTGCTGAGCTAACAGAGAGGGATCTCTGAATTTCTGAAACTGTGGTCAGGCAAAAAAGTTAAGAAACATGAAATCAATAGGACAGATAAACAAGTAGAAATTTTCAACAAGAGCTGAACATAGTTGAATTGACTTACCAATATTCATTGCTGGTGGAAGTGCAAATTGAAGTAGAAGAACAAATTGATATAACGGATCATGTTGCACCAAGCCCAAGTGAATAGCTCCTTTGACTACAGCAATACCTATCAGAGGCAGGGCAATATATCTGACACCAATAATGCCAACCAGCAGGGATTTCTGAATTCCTGAACCCGTCAAACCCTTCAAAAGGTTACCTCCCATGATCAGCGTTAGAAGTGGGATGGCTCCATCCCTGCAATCATTTGAATAAGTCTAAGATGCTACACACTCGGTGCGCGATCAAGCAGCACAAGTTTTGACAACTTGGTAGACACATATAGTATTAGATACTAGCTAGCAACTGCAGACTACTCCAATCTAATGTCGCCATTCGCTAAAATATGATCTTGTGACATATCAGTATACTTTACTATCTGCAGCTAGGGCAGCCCGGTGCACTAAGCTCCCGCTAAGCGCGGGGTTCAGGGAAGGGCTGGATCACAAGGGTCTATTGTACGCAGTTTTACCTTACATTTCTGCAAGAAGTTGTTTCCACGACTATCTGCAGCTAGAAACCATATATATATGGCTCTGCGTGAGGAGTAAGGACATTCTAAAGCCATTGCATCGCATAAAGGTGCTCTCAAGATATAGCAGTTTATTTCTTCATTATTCTCAAAAAACGAACCAAATGTTGTGGTCTATTCAAAGAGACTAGGAGATGTGTCATACCCAAGTAAAATAGCTGTATCTTCGATCACATGAAGAGGTGCTACATCACCAATCATCAGCTTTCTTATCTGAGGTATTAGTCCAACTATAAAACCTGCAAGCTGTAAAAAAATTGACCACTGGTCAGTGAACTGGTGCACAGTTGAAGAGCGAGCCCACAAATTTGCGAAGTTATTCAGCAAATAGATACTGTGACTGCTAAGATCTAGAGGATCTATAAAATGCTAAAATAAAGTAGGCTGCTTATCCCCAAAAAAGGAAAACAAAAGAAAAGCCTTAACCTAAATTCATGAATCTCATTGTGGTTTCTGAACCACGTATTGACAGATGATATCAATGAACTACTCCAATGAGGTGTATGCATGCTCATGCTGCTACAGATGCCTATCATAATTAGAGATTTTTAGAACCTAGAACACATTGGAAACCACCCTACGAATTACAAACAAAGAACTAGCATTAATGGTTGCTAATATACAACCTCTCATAAGAAGAATTCCTTAAGGACAGAAAAAATTAAGAAAGCCATTTTTCAGGGTGGACAGGTTTAAGACGTGCCTTGCTATTACTCCTTAAAAAATAGGTTTGAGGTTTTATGTCATTGATAAATAGCAACTGCATGACGAAAGAGTTTCAGCATATCTTCCTTTTAGCCTAACGTATTAGAAGCGCTAAAGTAGAATTAGGAGAATTGTGCAATACAAACAAGTTCAGAAAAAGGAATAACAATAGAATTGTACCGCTCCAGTGGTAGAAGGGGCTAATAACCTCTTCAGGTTGATCTTTCTCGAAATAATCTCCATGTACTGCTTAAATTTAGTCCCAGGCTGCATCTGTTAACAAAATTCAAACACCAATATAAAATTTGATGCATAATTGTGTTTATTAACTTAGAGAAAGAAAATTAAAAACGGTGCATAAATAGAGAGCATCTTCATGTCTTGCGAAAATTTAACATCGAGCAAATTGATGTGATAACTTTTAACACAAAATAAGTGAAATCTTGAATGGATATGTGTGAAAGTGAAATTCAGCTGGAATCCATTCTTAGAACACAACTAATCAAACATGAAACCAGAGTGAATCACCTAAAACTCAAAACCGAGGTTACCTAGTACAGCGTAATCTCAGCAGAAACGCAGCGTAATCTCAGAAGAAAGCAGAACATTAATGTTGCATAACGTAATGTGTTAAAGCTCATGTGATGACTCCTTCACAACAATTTCTGGCTATAAGGTTAACCCTATCTCACCCTCTCCATTTACCAGTCCTAGAGGGCCTCTCTTTCATGTTATTCATATGCATCAGCTCAGTTTTCCTATGTAACATCTTTCCTCTCACTTGCTAATTACTCCCCTCCATCCCAATTTATGTGATGGTACTTCCTTTTTAGTTTGTCCAGAAAGAATGACACATTTCGATTTTAGAAACAATCTAACTTTAAACTTCCCATTTTACTATTAATGATCCATAGCCACACACAAATATACTTATTTTAGACCACAAGTTCCAAAAGTATTTTTTTTGTTTCTTAAACTTCGTGCCCCGTCAAACATCATTACATAAATTGGGACGGAGGGAGTAGTTTTTTCCTGCGTCTGTGGGGTGGGGGGAAGGAGTGGAAAAGGACTTCAATTGCTGTATAGCTTGGAGCATCCTAGATTGAAATGTGGATCAATAATTAACCTGAGTTTTGTGATCAAATCTAGTGGAAGGCAGCTCAAGCTGTTCAGGTGGGGACTCGGATCCATTGAAGGCCTTCGATGGAAGTAGTGATTCTGTTGATGTCCCAAGTTGCGATATAGAGCTTTCTCTCGGAGATCTACTGGCGGAGGAATCATTAATCTCAACTTCCTTTGAGCTCTTACTTGACGATATTCTCACGATATTATAAACATAAGACCACAGGTAAATCGCCCCTACCTGAAAAAGAACAGTCACCGGGAAAGCATTAGATTTTCCTCGCATGCCAAAAAGGGAATTATTATGGTCATCATTTTAATGTTGGATACCCTTCCAATCATGCAATAAAATCCTTGTGAAACCAACAAAAGTAGTTAAGAGACACATACCGCCATCGAAAGCGAAGCATAGCCCATTCCATATGTGTGACAAACACCAGGATCCCCGAAAGGGCTCCCTTTCTCTTTACAAACGGCTGGAATGATAATGAGAAGCATGTTGCCCAAGTTTCCTGTCCGTGAAAAGGAAAAATCATTATTTTTGATAACTTGGATACTACTCATCGTGCAAGAGAGCTCTGTTGCATCTTTTATTCATCCTATTTCTACAAGAATTACTTGTTACTTGAAATAAGCTAGTTGATTTCTTCCTTTGTCTCAATTTTAGTTCTGGGATACTCGAAAGTTCTTATGCATGTCCTATAAAATCCATTAACACCTCCTGGCCGTTTCCTTTTTTTTAAATACTCAGATTATGATCTGAACAGAAGAAAGCATTGAAATGCACCAATAGATCAACACAACGACCAGGAACACTTTTATAGGCATACAGATTAACTTCCTTTTGTTGAATATTTCTCATTTCACCAGGACTCAAAATGTGCTTTTACCTAAAGAAAAAATCTACCTACATTATATATTGCACAGGAACCAGGGACATCTATAATCTACCTACTGTCTCGATTCGAGGTAAAGTTATTTTGCCTATCACGTTGGTTCTACAGGTATGTGAAACATAATCGATTTGCTTGGCCTTCCATCACCAACATCTCTCTGGTGAAATTTGAATGATCTCCAATTCCTTTCTCTACTTAAAAAGGTAAAATGGTATCACTTCCAAAGCAAACTCTCCAACCAACACACCTTTTAGACAGAGCAATTCATATAAGATCTCGAGAGACTTATTCTTATCTGAATTGCAGAGTGGCAGCATCATTAGGCTAGTCATACTATGTTGTATATTTACTTTAACCTTGATGAGGAAATTGATATCAATTGAGTTGATACAGTACAAAAGAGATTCTCATAACTTCGAATGGATTTGAGATCTTCATCACTGAGGTTCTTGCTGGTCTACATACCTGCAGCACAACAGCCAACAACCAGTCCACGTAGATGTTGAGGAGGCCTTGTAATTTGAATGACTGCCCAACCAAGAATTGAACCAATAATAAAGGTGAAGAGGATATTCAAAGGCATGAACCACCTACAATTGTGACAGAGTGAATAGGAGAGACTTTTTGAAGCACAGAGTGTTAAGTGAATTAAATGGACATGAGAACTCACAATTTTTTCATGCTTTCAGATGTGATTGTTTTGGCTAAGTTGCTGGAGACAAGGGCTGGATTGAATACAAAAAAGACGATCTGCTTGCAGGAGGTGCATCAGCATTACAAAACAAATTAGCACACCATATGAATGCTACCTCATTAACAAAAAGAAAAAGTAATAGAAGACACTTACCATCTGGGCTAAGGTTTCACTTAGACAGTCGATTGAGAAAAGGTAAATGGTAGTTTAGATAGTCTACGATTTGATACAATGAACAAATAACACAAGACCCACTTCTACCTATGAACTTGCAGATATTGATGTAGTTGGTGCAATCAGTGAGAACATTTGGAGCCTCTGTAACAAAAGCTATAGTTGTCCCATTTTTTGCACAGTGCTTTTTCTTAGAAGTATTTCATCCTGTCAGAGTACACTAAAAAGTTATAACTACTTCTGGAACTCTTTAAATTATTGTTCTATAAGTTAAACACTGCAGATTCCAGACCTTGTAACTTCAATGAACTTTCTCTATCTAAAATTGTTCAGATACTTTCCTAATCAAAGTCCTTGGAATCCTCATTAACATGCATATTCTACTACTTTAGACAAATCAAAATGAAACGTTCCAGAGTAATTCTAGGCTATGCTATTCACCAAAATCTCAGCCCACATTAAAATATTTTAGCTTCGCTTAAGTCCAATAAATCAAACTTTCTCTATCTATGTGATGTGCAATAAGTTATCAACAGTTAACATGAAGATATCACCAACAACATTCAGTTATTAATCAACTGCAGTTTCAGCGAGTTAAAATTTAGAAACCAGCAAGAAATTACTAAAAGCCTCGGATGTTATGCATGGTTCAACCAAAAAAATGTAGATGCAAGACTAAAGATTTATGAAAAGGGAGTATATTAAGTTAAAAATAAACGACAAAGTGTTTATCCTTCAAAAAAGAACAAAGGCGCGCCAAATGAAGATTGTGTCAATAATACTGCAGCCAGTACTAAAATTATCCAATGCAATTAACTACTTTGAAACACCACGTACGGTTACCCCATATTGTTTCCTTATGTTGCTAGAGGAGTGAACCCCAAGTTTCAAGATTTAAGTGAAACGACAAATGTAGCTTGAGACATAATCAATCAAACCATAAAAATGGAAGAGCATTTTCCCTAGTCACGTGAGTCCATATTAAGCTGGTCAAGTCAGTAAAGAAACATAAGCAGTCAATCAATCATCTTCTACCTTGAATTGGGGGACAAAGAATAGTTGAAATACTCATTTAGTAAGAATTAATGAATAGCGAAAGCCAAAAAAAAGTATAAGCTCACATTATTCAAATGTTTTCTTGCATCTTCTCCCAATAAGTCGATACGATCCAGAGCAAGTACTAATCCAAGTGCCGTAATCAAAAGCACTTTAAGGACCGGCATTGATGCAGCGATGAAGAGATCCAAAAGCCCCATCTCTTGTTGGAAAATTGTGAAATTACGGGCAGAGTATTTCAATTGAACCTCAATTCTATTCACACCAGAAAAAAAAAATCAAAACAAAAGGCAAAAGATATATAAAACATGTGAGGATGAATTAAAAAACAGGACAGAAAGCAAAAGTTAGCACGGCACATGTGAAAATGAAAAGAAACGTCAAAAAGGCAATGCAATGAAACAGTAAAGTCGCCGCCTTTTCGTAGTAATAAGATAAAAGAAACCAACTAGTGCTGAATGGGTGGTATAATTAGGCAAATTTTAATAGACACAAGGAAAAAATATTCGATTTTGAAAAGCAACCTCGAGATTCTTTGGACAATATTTGTGAATCAAAAACATCAACTGTCCTCTTTCCCTTTCTTTCAGTGTTCAATTTAGGTAGCGACGGAGGGGTAGAAGAGGGATATGGGAGGGGAGAAGAAATGATATACTCTATATACGACAAGTGGAAAGGAGGTGACTGTAGTTTCTGAAACGAGACAAATAAGGGAAGCAGTTGAAGAGATGAAATAAATGCACAAAAACGCATGCATTACGCTTACGTATATGTTACTAATGAGCTTTTGGAGCTGACGATGGCGGTGCACTAGAAATGCTATATCAGGTATGAGAAATTAAATGATAAATAGTGAATTCGTTTAAGCTTTGGTTACCAATTCGTTTGCCAGCTTCAATATTTATTTTTTGGTATTAGAATCGGAAGCAGGGAACTACCATATGAAGCAAATAGTTGTACTCTTTTTTGCTTCTCCTACCTCTCCTTAATTTTTACTTTTCCAAGAAATTACAATAGTAGGTATTAGTCACGTCATCAATGAGGACCCACGGCAAAGGCAAATTCTCAATTTAAATTTATAATTAACATTAAACTCATGATATTTTTAAAAATTATGGGTTTACATCGACTACTTATTATAATTTTGATGAATTTTACACATAAATTATGTTGTGTGCCAAAAGTATTGGGGTCATCGAGTTCAGATGAACCCGGCAACAATACGTTGCATCCGTAAAAATAGCACGGGTTAGCCAGTTTTCGGATCGGTAATTAAAAAATAGTCAGCGTTTGCAAAGTCATTGAAAAACAACCATTATTTTGCTACAGCACGAAAAGTTCCAGCATAATATACTGGAGATTGGTGCACATGTGTATGAACTTCCTCCAACACACGAAAAGTTCCAACACAATATACTTGAGATTGAATCACCTGTGTACGAACTTCCAACATATTATGCTGGAGCAATATATTATACTGAAATTTCAGTATATTATGTTGGAAGTCCAGTATATTATGCTGGAATATTTTTCAAATTTTGAACAGTATTTTCGTTCATATTTATCTTTACATGAAAAATAGATAAATTTCGATTACTTTTGAAATTGTGACTATTTTTCGATTATCATTTATAAATCTGACAATTTTTGAATTTCAACCGTTGATCCGCCTCTGCCCCACTGGCTTTCCTTTTTTTGTCCAACCTTTTTGCTGACGCCAGTGCTGTCGTCGCATAATTCGTTCCCTCTAGCTTCAACCAGTCATTAATCATTGGTAGAGGCGTGTTCCTTTTTTCTTATCAGTTCCATTTGACTGATATTGCTAATTTAAGTATGTTTTTCGCCAATAGAAAATAAGAGGGAAATTTCGACTTCAACAATGTCAAGTAATACTATGCATGTACATAGCGCTGTATTTATTTGCATTATATGACCAAATCCTTCATCATGAAAAAACGAACAATATATTTGCCCTACTGCCTGGCCGCCACCCTTTTTCTTTTTCGTTTTTTGGTTTCTCCTGCATTAGCCGCCAGTGGCAGAGGCGGATATAGAGTTACAGCATCGAGTTAATTGAACTCGGTATTTTTAACACGAAATATAATTTTATATATAAAAATTTACTAAAACTATAAAAAAATAATAGGTTTAATTTTAAAAATATAATGAGTTCATGTCAAACACCTTCAAAGTAGTAGTAGGTTTTATTTCTTTTTTGCATTTGTAACTTCTTTTTTGCTGATTTAGTATTTAAAATGAGACCCACAAATAATACATATCAAGTAATAAATAGTCTAACATATGATGTGTTGTACATGTCAACACAATTGATATACACACTCTACAGGATGTATTTATTAGTATTTATTCCGTCACGTTGGAGTGTTCACATGAAAAACTGTAAGTTTATGTATCTGGTTTGCAAACTGGTTGTCACGACCCCAAATTCCCTCCGTAGGATGTCGTGATGGCACCTAATCTCTAAAACTAGGTAAGCCTATCAATGCGGAATAACAATAGAAATCTGAAATAAATAATCTTCAAATTCACATAATTACAACTCCCAAAACCCGGTAGAAATAAGTCACAAGCTTCTAAGAATTTATCCTCAATGTTTCTATATATATCAGGGTCTAAGAAAAATAAGGAAGCAACATAATAATCATAGAAGAGGACTCCGGAGTTTGCGGACGCTGGCAAATATACCTTGAAATCTCCGTACACAGGTAGCTTACTAATGTATGGACTGGTAGGATGTACCTGGATCTGCACAAAAAGATGTGCAGAAGCGTAGTATGAGTACACTACAACAGTACCCAGTAAGTGCCAATCCTAACCTTGGTAGAGTAGTGACGAGGTCAGGCCAAGCCCTACTAGTATAATAAAAGACAAGGTTAAATGTTTAACAATATAATAAAAATAAAATGACAATGGAAATGAATCAAGTAAGTAGTATGTCACCAATTAACTACGTAAAATAATGGCAAATAATACCTCGTGGAAACAAAACAGAATTCTTTTTTAACTTTAAGAAAATCACAACAATAATCAAAGGCAACTGCGGCCATAAATCAATATCAACAAGGGCACTCCCGAGTTACCCCCTCGTAGTCCCAAATCATAAATAAATTCACAATATCTCATTTCCTTATATCACCGCGGGATCCTTCACATTTAATTTTAAAGAAAAATATTTTTCCCAAAATAGCATCCCGCGTTTTAGCCACCCTTGTCACGCCGCATGACTTCTAGTAGTTCCCCTACTAGCCAAGCGTATCAAGCCACCCTTATCTCACCGCATGCGTTTTAACACCCACATCTTATACCACCGCATACGTATCAATATCACAATATATCACAATTTGCACCTCAAGTGCCCAAATAATTTAATTTGCCAAAATAAACAACATCAATAATTTTTCCACAACATGGAGCTCACGGCTCAATCACAATGAGTACAAAATCTCACAAAATATTCGGGAATAAATAACTCAGCAAAATAATATTTACAAAATTTTAATACGTTGCCTCAGTTCCAAATATAAAATATCAAATAATTCATATTAATAATATTTAAATTAAAGAAATTCCACCTTCAAATAATGCACAGAATAAAAGAAACCAAGTTTCAGCTAAACAGGTAAAAACAATTAGCAGGAGAAGGTCAAGCAAATTTAAAGTATATAAATCAGATCAATGATGGAGAATATAACAAGATTTAATAATTTAATTAATATGCAACATTGATCTACACAATTTAAAAACATAATCTTTCACATTTAGCCCGTGTACACACTCGTCACCTCGTATACACGACTTTCATCACATTACAATTATCACAGCAATACCAATCCTAGGGGAAATTTTTTCCACACAAGGTTAGACAAGTCACTTACCTCGACTTGCTCCAATTTAATCAAGTAGTATGCCTTTTCCTCGATTTTTCGACTTCAATCGACTCGAATCTAGTCATAATTAATTCGATACAGTCAACAAAAATTATAGAATTAATTCCATAAGAAAATACTACACTTTTCAATAAAAATCCGAAATTAACTCAAAAATCGCATGTGGGGCTCACGTCTCGGAATCCGGCAAATATTATGAAATATGAACGCCCATTCAACCACGAGTCTAACCATACTAAAATGACTAAAATCCGACTTCAACTCGACCTCCAAATCTTCAAATCTTATTTTCAAATCCCTAAGTTCAAATCTCCGATTTACACCTCAAAAATATGTAATCTAGTCGGATTATTCGATGATAATTCAATATTATGGAGTAGAAATGATCACGAGGGACTTACCTTAAGTTTCTCCGTGAATTCTCTCTGAAAAATCGCCCAAAATCGTGTTAAAAATGTCCAAAATGACAAAAATGTTGGAACCCCTCTGTTATATAATCTGGTCAGTGCTTTCGCACCTGCGATGCACGTGACCGCATCTGCGCTTTCGCAGATGCGAAGAACTCCCTCGCTTCTGCGACTAGCTTCGCTTCTGCGATCCCTTGTCTACATTTGCGGTCCCGCAGATGCAGTATTTTCCTTTGCACATGCGGCCACTGCTCCACTCTTCCTTTTACGCTTTTGCGCTCTCACGCTCGCACCTACGAGCCAAATTCCGCAGGTGCGCTTGCATCAGCAGGCAGCAGCAAGTTTCAATTGTTCTAAGTCCAAATTTGATCCGTTAACCATCTGGAACTCACCTGAGGCCCCCGGGACCTCAACCAAACATACCAACAAGTCCTAAAATATCATACGAACTTAGTCGAATCCTCAAATCACATCAAATAACGTTAAAATCACAAATCACACCCCAATTCAAGCTTAATGAAACTTAAGAATTTTCAACTTCTACATTCGATGCCGAAACCTATCAAATCAAGTCCGACTGGCCTCAAATTTTGCACACAAGTCATAAATGATATAACGGAGCTATGAAAATTTTCAGAACTGTATTCCGATCCCGATATCAAAAAGTTAACTCCTCGGTCAAACTTCCAAACTTAAATTTCCTACTTTAGCCATTTCAAGCCTAATTTAACTACGGACTTCCAAATAAAATTCCGGACACACTCCTAAGCTCAAAATCACCATACAGAGCTGTTGGAATTATCAAAATTTTATTCCGGGGTCGTTTGGACATAAGTCGGCATCCAGTCACTATTTAAACTTAAGCTTTAAAACTTGAAACTAAGTGTTCCAATTCATTCCAAAACCTCACCGGACCTAAACCAATTACTCCAGCAAGTCATATATCAGTTATAAAGTACAGAATGAGCAATAAATAGGGGAATGGGGCTACAACTTTTAAAACGACTGGCCGGGTCGTTATATCCTCCCCCTCTTAAAACAATCGTTCGTCCTCGAACGAGCATAGAGACATACCTGAAGTGGTGAAAAGATGAGGATAATGGCTGCGCATATCCTGCTCGGTCTCCCAAGTCGCCTCCTCGACCGGATGACCCCTCCACTGAACCTTCACGGAAGAAATGTTCTTTGACCTCAGCTTTCGAACCTGCCTTTCTAAAATAGCCATTGGTTCCTCAACATAAGATAGATCCTTGTCCAACCGAACTGAACTGAAGTCTAACACATGAGACGGATCGCCGTGATACTTCTGGAGCATAGAAACATGGAATACCGGATGAAATGCAGAGAGACTAGCTGGTAGTGCAAGTCTGTAAGCCACCTCTCTAACTCTCTCAAGAATCTCAAAAGGTCTGATATACCTCGGGCTCAACTTGCCCTTCTTTCTGAACCTCATAACACCCTTCATAGGCGAAACCCGGAGCAAGACCCGCTCACCAACCATGAATGCAACATCACAAACCTTCTGATCCGCACAACACTTTTGTCTAGATTAGGGTGTACGAAGTCGATCCTAACTCAATTTAACCTTTTCCAAGGAGTCCTAAACCAAGTCTGTATCCAATAGTCTATCTTTGCCTGGCTCGAACCAACCCACTAGAGACCGGAACCGCCTACCATATAAGGTCTCATACGGAGCCATTTGAATGCTTGATTGGTAACTGTTGTTGTAAGCAAACTCTGCAAGTGGTAAGAACTGATCCCAAGCACCCCCAAAATATATCACACACGCACGAATCATATCCTCCAATATCTGAATAGTGTGTTCGGACTGCCTTTCTGTCTGGTGACGAGTGTGTACACGGGCTAAATATGAAATATTATGTTTTTAAATTGTGTAGATCATTGTTGCATATTAATTAAATTATTAAATCTTGTTATATTCTCCATCATTGATCTGATTTATATACTTTAAATTTGCTTGACCTTCTCCTGCTAATTATTTTTACCTGTTTAGCTGAAACTTGATTTCTTTTATTCTGTGCATTATTTGAAGGTGGAATTTCTTTAATTTAAATATTATTAATATGAAGCATTTGATATTTTAAATTTGGAACTGAGGCAACATATTAAATTTTTTTAAATATTATTTTGCTGAGTTATTTATTCCCGAATATTTTGTGAGATTTTGTACTCATTGTGTTTGAGTCGTGAGCTCCCTGTTGTGGAAAGTATTGTTGATATTGTTTATTTTGGCAAATTGAATTATTTGGGCACTTGAGGTGCAAATTGTGATATTGATACGCATGCAGTAGTATAAGTTATGGGTGTTGAAACACATGCGGTGAGATAAAGGTGGCTTGATACGCGTGGCTAGTAGGGAAACTACTAGAAGTCATGTTGTGTGATAAGGGTGGCTAAAACGTGGGATGCTATTTCCGGAAAAATATTTTTCTTTAAAATTAAATGTGAAGACTCCCGCGGTGATATAAGGTAATGAGATATTGTGAATTTATTTATGATTTGGGACTACGGGAGTGCCCTTGTTGATATTGATTTATGGCCGCAGTTGCCTTTGATTATTGTTGTGGTTTTCTTAAAGTTGAAAAGAATTCTATTTTGTTTTCACGAGGTATTATTTGCCATTATTTTACGTAGTTAATTGGTGACATACTGCTTACTTGATTCATTTCCATTGTCATTTTATTTTTATTATATTGTTAAACATTTCACCTTGTCTTTTATTATTCCAGTAGGGCCTGACCTGACCTCGTCACTACTCTACCGAGGTTAGGCTTGGCACTTACTGGGTACCGCTGTGGTGTACTCATACTACGCTTCTGCATATCTTTTTGTGTAGATCCAGGTATATCCTACCAGTCCAGACATCAGTGAGCTACCTGTGTACGGAGACTTCGTGGTATATCTACCAGCATCCGCAGACTCCGGAGTCCTCTTCTATGATTATTATGTTGCTTCTTTATTTTCCTTAGACCCTGATATATATATATATATATATATATATATATATATATAGAAACATTGGGGATAAATTTTTAGAAGTTAGTGACTTATTTCTACCGGATTTTGGGAGTTGTAATTATGTGAATTTGAAGAGTATTTATTTCAGATTTCTATTGCTATTCCGCATTGATAGGCTTACCTAGTCTTAGAGACTAGGTGCCATCACGACATCCTATAGAAGGAATTTGGGGTCGTGATAAGTTGGTATTAGAGCTTTAGGTTCATAAGTGTTATGACTAATGACTCACAAGCAGGCTTAGTAGAGTCTTGCGGATCGGTACGGAGACGTCTGTACTTATCTTCGGGAGGTTATGGAACTGTTAGGAAAATATTCGCTTCTTTGATTCCTTATCGTGCGCACTGTTGACTTCAAATTTCTAAACCATTGTCTTTTTATTCTATCACAGATAGTGAGGACACGCACAACTGGATCCGATGATGAGACATCCGTTCCCCCTGTTGGAGCCGCAAGAGGCCGAGGTCGGGGCAGAGGCCGAGCCAGAGGTCGAGGAAGACCACGTGGTGCAGCCAGAGCACCAACACGAGCTGCTACAGAGGAACCACAAGTAGCTCCAGTTAGAGAACAGGCACCTGAGATGCCTGTTACTACTCCTGCACTTCAGGAGACCCTTGCCCAGTTTTTTAGCATGTTTGGCACTCTAGCTCAGGCAGGGTTGATTTCACTTGCTCCTGCCACATCTCAGGCCGGGGGAGGAGCACAGACTCCCGCCGCTCCTACTCCCGAGCCACAGACCCAAGTTGACTATGCCCTAGAGGTTATACTAGTGCAACCAGTTGTCCCAGTTCGGCCCGAGGTTAGGACAATGGTTTCAGAGGGGGAGCAGCTCAGGCTCGAGAGGTATAAGAAGTACCACCCTCCCACATTCAGCGATTTGGCTTCAGAGGATGCTCAGGGTTTTCTAGAGGAATGTCACCGTATCCTCCGTACTATGGGTATTGTGGATTCCAGTGGGGTTTCTTTCACGACATTTCAGCTTAGAGGAGCAGGCTATCAGTGGTGGTGGGCATATGAGTTGGATAGTCCGGCTGAGACAGCTTCACTTACTTAGACTCAATTTTCAGATATGTTCTTAAAGGAGTATGTTCCTCAAAGTCTTAGAGATGCATGGCGCGCAGAGTTTGAGCAGCTGCGCCAGGGTTCTATGACCGTGTCGGAATACGTGGTCTGATTCAGTGATTTGGCTAGGCATTCCTAGCCTTAGTTGCTATTGTTCGAGAGCGGGCTCACAGATTTATTGAGGGTCTCCACCCTAGTATCAGATTCAGTATGGCCCGAAAGCTAGAGATGGACATCACATACCAACAGGTGATGTCAATTGCTAGGATATTGGAAGGTATGCGGATCCGGGAGAGGGAAGAGAAGGAAGCTAAGAGACCCTGAGATTCTGGCACATATAATAATTCTCGTGCCCCAGCTACAGCCCGTCATGGTAGAGGTTATGTGAGCCATCCTATTCATTCAGCACTTCTAGCTTTCAATGATATTCCGGCTACTCCCATACCTCAGGTTCCATATTATGCACCGCCAGTGTCTTATGTACCTCCTGTACGGGGTGCCTTTAGCGGGCAGTCTAGTCGATCAGGCCCGAGCCAGTCCCATCAGCCACGTCCTCCGAGGGCTTGTTTTGAGTATGGTGACACTCGTCACATCATGAGGGATTGCCCCAGACTTAGGAGGGGTGTATCTCCACAGATTTCTCAGGCCCCACCCATTCCAGAGGGCCCTCAGGCTTCTTAGGTCATGATTACTGCACCAGTTGCCACTCCACCTACACAGCCAGCTAGAGGTGGAGGTCGGACATGTAGAGGTCGCCCTAGAGGGGGAGGCCATGCCAGATATTATGCCCTTCCTGCTAGGACAGAGGCCGTTGCATCCGATTCTGTTATCACAGGTATTATTCCGGTCTGTCATAGAGATGCATCAGTCTTATTTGATTTAGGCTCCACTTATTCTTATGTGTCATCTTATTTTGCCTTGTATTTGGGCGTATCCCGTGATTCCTTGAGTTTTAATGTTTATGTATCTACACCTGTGGGTGAATCTATTATTGTGGACCGCGTGTATCGGCCGTGTTTAATTGTTATTAGTGGTTTTGAGACCAGAGCTGATTTATTATTGCTTAGTATGGTGGATTTCGATATTATTTTGGGCATGGACTAGTTGTCGCCCTATCACATTATTCTTGATTGTTACGCCAAGACGGTGACGTTGGCTATGCCAGGTCTACCGCGGCTAGAGTGGAGAGGTACCTCAGATCATGTTCCTAGCAGGGTTGTTTCATTTCTTAAAGCTCAACGAATGGTTGAGAAGGGGTGTGATGTATATTTGGCCTATGTGAGAGATGTTAGTATTGATACTCCTACAGTGGAGTCAGTTCCTATAGTAAGGGATTTTCCTGATGTATTTCCAGCGGATCTTCCGGGTATGCCACCCGACATAGATATTGACATTGGCATTGATTTGTTACCGGGTACTCAGCCCATTTCTATTCCACCATATTGTATGGCCCCAGCAGCGTTGAAAGAATTAAAAGAACCGTTACAGGAGTTGCTTGATAAGGGCTTCATTCGGCCCAGCGTATCGCCTTGGGGTGCTCCTGTCTTATTTGTGAAGAAGAAGAATGGTTCTATGTGGATGTGTATTGATTACTGCCAGCTGAACAAGGTTACAGTGAAGAACATGTATCCATTGCCACGTATTGATGACCTATTTGATCAGCTACATGGTGTCAGGGTATTCTCTAAAATTGACTTGCGTTCAAGCTATCATCAGTTGAAGATTTGGGAACCAGATATCCTGAAAACTGGTTTTAGGACTTGGTATGGTCATTATGAGTTCCTTGTAATGTCATTTGGGCTAACCAACGCCCTAGCATCATTTATGTACTTAATGAATAGTGTATTTCAACCCTATCTTGATTCTTTCGTCATTGTATTTATTGACGACATTCTGGTGTATTCCCGAAGTCAGGAGGATCATGAGCAGCACCTGAGGACTGTGCTTCAGACTTTGAGAGAAAAGAAGTTATATGCCAAATTTTCAAAGTGTGAATTGTGGCTTGATTCAGTGGGATTTTTGGGCCATATAGTTTCGTGCGAGGGGATCAAGGTAGATCCGAAGAAGATCGAGGCAGTACAGAGTTGGTCCAGACCGTCCTCAGCTACGGAGATCCAGAGTTTCCTTGGTTTGGCAGGGTATTATCGTCGATTTGTAGAGGGTTTCTCTTCTATTATTGCACCTATGACCAAATTGACCCAAAAGGGTGCTCCGTTCAGGTGGACCGAGGAATGTGAGGAGAGCTTCCAAAAGCTCAAGACAACTTTGACTACAGCCCAGTGTTGGTATTACCTACAGGTTCAGGGTCTTATACTGTGTATTGTGATGCATCGCGTATTGGTTTCGGTGCAGTGTTGATGCAAGATGGTAGGGTGATTGCCTACGCGTTCAGACAGTTAAAGGTACATGAGAAGAATTATCTGATCCATGACCTTGAGTTGACATCTATTGTTCATGCCTTGAAGATTTGGCGGCATTATTTGTACGATGTCCATTGTGAGGTCTACACCGATTACCAGAGTCTACAACATTTGTTTAAATAGAAGGATCTTAATTTGCGGCAGCGAAGATGGTTGGAGTTGCTTAAAGATTATGATATCACCATTCTCTATCATCCCGGGAAGGCCAATGTAGTGGCCGATGCCTTGAGTCGTAAGGCGGAGAGTTTGGACAACTTAGTATATTTACCGATAACGGAGAGGCCATTAGCCTTGGATGTTCAGGCCTTAGCCAACCAGTTTGTCAGGTTGGATATTTCTGAGCCGAGCCGAGTTTTGGCTTGTGTGGTTTCTCAGTCTTCTCTTTATGATCGTATCAGAGAGCGTCAGTACGATGACCCCATCTGCTTGTCCTTAGGGAGACAATTCAGCACGGTGATGCCAAGGAAGTCACTATTGGACATGACGGTGTATTACGGATACATGGCATACTATGTGTGCCTAATGTAGATGGTTTGCGTGAGTTGATTCTCCAAGAGGCTCACAGTTCGCGGTACTCCATTCATCCGGGAGCTATAAAGATGTATCAGGACCTGAGATAACACTATTGGTGGAGGCGGATGAAGAAATACATAGTAGAGTATGCAACTTGGTGTCTCAATTGTCAGCAGGTAAAATATGAGCATCATCGGCCAGGTGGATTGCTTCAGAAGTTAGAAATTCCGGAGTGAAAATGGGAGCGGATCACTATGGATTTCATTGTTGGGCTTCCACAGACTCAGCGGAAGTTTGATGCAGTTTGGGTGATTGTGGATAGGCTGACCAAGTCAGCTCATTTCATTTGTATGATGACTACCTATTCTTCCGAGCAGTTGGCTCAAGTCTATATTCGCGAGATTGTCAGACTTCATGGCGTACCAGTATCTATCATCTCTGACCGGGGTACACAGTTTACCTCACGGTTTTGAAGGGCTGTACAGTGAGAGTTGGGTACTCATGTGGAGTTGAGTAAGACTTTCATCACATTATAATTATCACATCAATACCAATCCTACGAGAAATTTCCCCCACACAAGGTTAGACAAGTCACTTACCTCGACTTGCTCCAATTTAATCAAGTAGTATGCCTTTTCCTCGATTTTCCGACTCCAATCGACTCGAATCTAGTCATAATTAATTCGATACAGTCAACAAAAATTATAGAATCAATTCCATAAGAAAATACTATATTTTTCAATAAAAATCTGAAATTAACTCAAAAATTCTCGGAATCCGGCGAAAATTATGAAATATGAACGCCCATTCAACCACGAGCCTAACCATACTAAAAAGACTAAAACCCGACCTCAACTCGACCTCCAAATCTTCAAATCTTATTTTCAAATCTCTAAGTTCAAATTCCCGATTTACACCTCAAAACATGTAATCTAGTCGGATTATTCGATGATAATTCAATATTATGGAGTAGAAATGATCATGAGGGACTTACCTCAAGTTTTTTCATGAATTCTCTCTGAAAAATTGACCAAAACCGTGTTAAAAATATCCAAAATGACAAAAATGTCGGAACCCCTCTGTTTTCTAATCTGGTCAGTACTTTCGCACCTGCGATGCACGTGACCGCATCTGCGTTTTCGCAGATGCGAAGAACTCCCTCGCTTCTGCGATCCCTTGTCCGCATTTGCGGTCCCGCAGATGCGGTATTTTCCTTCGCACCTGCGGCCACTGCTCCTCTCTTCCTTTTCCGCTTCTGCGCTCTCACGCTCACTTCTGCGAGCTTGCACCTGCGAGCTAAATTCCGCAGGTGCGCTTGCATCAGCAGGTAGCAGCAAATTTCAATTGTTCTAAGTCCAAATTTGATCTGTTAACCATCCGGAACTAACCCGAGGCCCCCGGGACCTCAACCAAACATACCAACAAGTCCTAAAACATCGTACGAACTTAGTCGAATCCTCAAATCACATCAAATAACGCTAAAATCATAAATCACACCCCAATTCAAGCTTAATGAAACTTAAGAATTTCCAACTTCTATATTCGATGCCGAAACCTATCAAATCAAGTCCGATTGGCCTCAAATTTTGCACACAAGTCATAAATGACATAACGGAGCTATGAAAATTTTCAGAACTGGATTCCGATCCCGATATCAAAAAGTCAACTCCCCGGTCAAACTTCCAAACTTAAATTTCTTATTTTAGCCATTTCAAGCCTAATTTAACTACGGTCTTCCAAATAAAATTTCAAACACACTCCTAAGCCCAAAATCACCATACGGAGCTGTTGGAATCATCAAAATTTTATTCCGGGGTCGTTTGCACATAAGTCGGCATCCGATCACTATTTGAACTTAAGCTTTAAAACTTGGAACTAAGTGTTCCCAATTCATTCCAAAACCTCACCGGACCTAAACTAATTACTCCGGCAAGTCATATATTAGTTATAAAGTATATAATGAGCAGTAAATAGGGAAATGAGGCTACAACTTTTAAAACGACTGGTCGGGTCGTTATACTGGTGCAAATTTAAGTGGCAACTAAGTCATTTAGCCCAACTTAAATCATGTTCCGCCTCTAAATAGTGGCCAGTGGCCACCACCTTTTGAAAGGTCTATTAATCTTTCAAAATGGACACTACTCCTACAAATTATATGAAGCTCAACCATAAGCAACAACTACTATTAAAAGCAAACACAACTTGATGTGTAGATACAAATTTCAAGCAACCATACATTAGAATGACTATTTTAGTGTTTTTTTTTTTCGTTTATAGATATGCAATGTACAATACAATTATTTTTATTGTAAGTACGTAGTGTATAGTAGGCAAGTGTAATAAGGGATCAAATATTGGTCTATTTCAATAGGTATCACAATCCAGTAATGATTATATCTTTGAATTTGAAGTGTTACAAATGTGTCTATATGTGAACAGTAGAAATTTTTAAGCAATTAACTAAAGGTAATTCAAGCGAGGATTAATATAATATACTCCAATTAAATAAAAGTACAAGTTTTTGAAAAAATAGTTTCTCCAAAAATTCTCGTAAAATCTCCAAATAGAATTTAGTCTTCAATAATCTTTTTTTTAAATTTAAATAAGCTTAACAAAACTAAAGATCAAACTCCTTTTACACTTTATACACTTGATATCGCTCTTAACAGATAAATTGGCTAACATAAAAGTGATATACTAATGATTTTTTTTGTTTCTTCTACCGTGAAAGAGAACTATATATTGGAATTCGTTTAATACAAAATTTTGGATATCAGACGGGCATTGCCCAGGGAAAAGTGTCACGGTAGAAAGACATCTTTACACAAATAGCTGGTCATATCCATTGTTTACTTTTTTCTAGCCATATACATTGATTATACATTAATTATACTCAATTATACACATATAATACATAAAACATGCATATATTATACATACACCGGCTATTTTTAATTTAAGTGGTTAAATGAGCGGCTATTTGGGTTAATTCTTCTAGTAGAAATGGCACCAAGTAGCCACTTGCTGTTGTTTACAACACAGCCAGCAGTTGCAATGTATTTGAAATTTAATCATAAAATATTCATGAAGATTAAAGTAGAAGCATGAAAGTAACGTTGAACCAATTCAAGTTTAAAAAGTGAATGGACCTTGGATCTTTAAAGATCAGCTCGCCGCATTGTTGAAGACTTTTGAAAGACCAAGGGCCTCAAACTGGAACCTCGCACCACCTTGTGTTATTGACAGAGTTTTGCAAACTTTGGTACGAAAGCTTTTGAGTACAATTAAAGAAAGTTATCAAAAATTCATTCAATATTGATTGAAGTTCGAACTTTAATACTTATATACTTAGGCTCGAATTTAATAAAATGAAAATAACAATTGGAAGGATTCACGGGTTCACAAAAGTGAAAATAGAGGAGACAAAATCATGAAGAGACCATTGTAATAGACAAAATGGTAACTCAAATATCAAATACTATAAGAAAGGAGGTCAAAAAGGGATTAACCTCCGATTACCACCCTATTCTAGGCATGACCTTTCAATCATTGTTAAGAAACAAAGGTTCACTAGACAAAGAAACAATAGCAATGTATCCCTTTTTTATGGTTCTTATTATCCTATAACAGCTCAATTGTCACAGAAGCAAACTAGGAGAAGAATAACAGTGAACAATTGCAGATCAAGTGGGTCTCCGCTCAAATCTGGAAGTGATTACATGTTATGACTATATTTTAAATACTTTGCAAATACTAGCTAAGTTTTAAAAGTGGCTAATGGTACACTTGTCCCCTTCACTAAATTTATGAAAATAGATACTTATTAGAAATGTAAAAGTTTAGAGCAAAAAAGTTTTTTAATACTATAAAAAGATGTAAGTATTTTTAGACCATCTATTATAAACGGCCCCTTAAACTCGGCTCCGCTTTTCATTTTGACACCTTTACTTTGGCCTTTTCCATTTTGACACTCCAACTTTCCCTCATGTGCCACTTAAACACAAAACGCATGGCCTTTTTTAAAAGTCAAGCGCGTGTTCATAAGCGCTTCCCACGTGTAAAACGAGCCAATTATTCTCTGCCACTTGGATATATCATCCACCTAGGACCCCCAACCCGGATCAATTAACTCCGATCCGGTGAGACTAACCTACGACGGGTTAAAACAAAATAACTCCTTTCATTTTTACCTAAATCAATCTGCTTTCACTTGCCCCGTCAACCAAAATCCCAAACCCTATTAGATGAAACCATCGATTTTCAGTGGATTTTCGTTCTTGTGAAGGATATACTGCGAACATCGGCTTGAATTTTTTTGCTCTATTTCATCTGGTTGTTGCTGGTAAGTTCTTACAGACCCCTATTTTAAAGGTATTTTTTTTACCGTTAGGGTTTTTATATCTTGTTTTCGAATTTTCTGACGTGTGACCTTCTTTTGGCGTTTTTCCTTTTCATTGTAGGGTAAAGTTGATATAATGTCAGTTGAAGAATATATTCTTGCCCGTTTCCACCATGTTCGTACTTTTATCGAAGATTCTGTCGCCAAATACATTGGTAAGAGTGAGGTAAAAGAGTATTCAATAGATAAAGACCATTTTTCATTGGTTGAATTTCTGTATTTTACAAGGCAACTAGGTATGTTACTGTTAGTTTTTTTTTTTATGTATTTAACCCTAGGTCAAAAAAATTAGTGTTGGTTGAAAATGATGAACAATTGTATAATATTGTTTGCTACTATAAAGAGGGAGTCCTGGACATATTTGTTAATCATGTTATTGAAAACCCATCTTTGGATGGTCCTAGCTGCTCTTATTTGTGGGCCTGAGGTGGTTGAAGCCGCTAATAATGAGTCTAGGGCAACTTTAGATGGTGATTTAGGTGATATAAATGTAGAACAACAGTATGGTGATGAAGCTGGGGAGGCTGTAGTAGACAGAGTTGCTGAAAACACTAATGTAGATGGTGCTAAAAATTCAGAGCTAGATTTGTCATATTTGCTTAGTAGTGACACTAATTTAGATGATATATTTGAGGGAGATGATAGTGAATTAGATGAGGAGTCTAGAGATATAAAAATAGAAGAAAAAAAAAGAAAAAAAAGAAGAAGAAAGAATCTGCAGAAAGAAAAGGGGAAACAAAGATTGAAGAAGAAGAGGAAGCCACCTACTCCAACAGAGGAGGTTGAGCTAGGGGAAGCTGGAGCAGACAAAGGTTTTGATGACATTGGTAGGCCAAGTAAGAGAGATAAATATGCTGGTAAATTAGGGTGGATGAGGATTACTATGATAGTAGTGACATAGGAAGTGATGACAGTCAAGATGAGCTAGATGTACTTGTTGAACCTGGTGTTGACTTACCAGCTAGAAGAAGTAGTAAGAAGCTCAGGTTTGACCCAGAATGTTGGCTTACTATTTTTGAAATTGGTATGATCTTTGAAGGTGTTGAAGAATTTAGGAAGGATGTTTAATCCTATGTTGTTGAAAATAAAGTCCAGCTTACACTTAGGCCTAATGAAAAACATAGAGTTAGAGATAGAGATTATAGACATTTCATGGTGAAGAAGTTCCATCCACGGTATAAGTGTACTAATAAAAATAAAAACAAGTTGTACATTTCTAAATACATTGCCAGGAAATTCAAGGACGGGATAGTATTTCAGCCAAACATTAAACTATGAGAGATTCAAGAATGGGTTAGACAAAAGCTTGATTTATATGTTGGGAGGACTATAGCATACAAGGCTAAGTCAATTGTAATGAAAGAGTTTATGGGGGACTGGAAGCTAGAATTTTCCAAATTGGGTGATTATGCTGATATGATTAGGAGGACAAATCCAGGGGAGTTCTTGCTGGATCATAACTGACAGGGACAGTTTGTCACGACCCAAATCCGCGTGACCGGTACCCGGCATACTACTCGATCCGAGTGAACCAACCCATATGTCAAGACCAAGTATAATTGCGGAAGCCAATTAAAAATCTTATGCATTTTCAAATCAAGTTACAATATATTTTTTTATTTCCAAAATCATACATGAAACTTTTCATAAAAATGATATAATCAAATTAAATGATTATTCCTTTATGCATGACGTTCACAATTCTATTTTTTTCAATCCAACACAACTATCTATGGAGCCTCTATACCAAAGAACAGAACCAACACTTGGAGTAATTCTAACAAAAGAAAATAAGAATATACACGATAGCTACCACGAAATAAAAGTGGTGCTTCATAATACCTCGAAAAGAGAGTCATCCTAGCTCTGACCGTATGCCACGTATCATACCTCATCCTGAAACATGTAAAGTAAGCGGGATCCTGGAGGGGGGCCCTAAGGTTTGAGTACACCACAATGATACTCAATAAGTGTCATAGACTCTCTCTAACTTAAGTTCTTGGGAAAAACTTTATAAAAAAAATAATGCATCAATATTTGATATAAAATGATAAAAAGTTTTATCAATGTATGATACTTGTTATTTTAAATAAAAGACAAGTAAAATATAAATAACAATATAAACTTTTACAATATTTACATCAATCCAAGATTTTGGATAAAATCATACAAAATCATTTCATTTTTTTAAAGTCATTGAACTAACTTTCGGCTCCTTAGGCCTAAACAAAATAAAATCATTCTTACCTTTCACTAGGAGTATTATACCATCATCGACATAAGAGGGTCCACTAGGTTATGTACCTAGCGGCAAGTATCATACACCCTACTTGCTCAGGTCGTCTCATCGTAGTGCCATACGAATCAACTCAACCATGCTAATGATAGCATAAAATAGCACTCGAGAGAGAGAGAGCACTCTGCCGTAGTCTATACCACAAAGTGGCCATCTACGCCTACACCGGCACGTGTAGTTTCATGACGACGAACACAATATATCCGAAGTCAATCTCGGTGAACACAAGTAACTCCCAAAATATTTGATACTTCAAAAATAGATTCATAGCATAGTAGCTTCAAATGATTTATTTTTATCAACTAATAGCATTTATAAAAAATCTAAATCATTTAAATAA
Source organism: Nicotiana tomentosiformis (assembly GCF_000390325.3). Classification (NCBI taxonomy): domain Eukaryota; kingdom Viridiplantae; phylum Streptophyta; class Magnoliopsida; order Solanales; family Solanaceae; genus Nicotiana; species Nicotiana tomentosiformis. Next base: position 137,115,226 of record NC_090815.1, on the reverse strand, counting down.
AAATTAAATAAACAACATTTTACATGCTACAACCTTAGCAATTTCACATCAATCTTTAAAAGATACCACAAGTGCAATTCTGTTCGTCAATTTCCAAAAGAAGTACTTTTCATGAAAACTTTATCTTTAGCACTCAAATATGTATACTCTTGTCAATACGTAAGTTTTGATAAAAACGTATAACATTTACCTTGAGTGTCATTTTGCCAACAAGATTTAAAATAAAATTTTATAAAACGGCATGACACTACATATGCAACATAATATTCTAGTACATGGAGACATCCGTACTTATTTGTCCCCACAAGCATGAAAGCACATTTGCAAGTAACTTAAGTATTAACTTGAAACATGCTTTTAGAGAAAGTCCTTCAAGAAGAGTAAGTTTTAATCAACTTACCTCGCTTTCACTTTATTAACTCCCACAAGCTTTCAATTATCTTCCATCATTCTAATATTGATTAAAATGCCCAAACATCACCAACAAGTCGATATCTATAATTAGATATCCTAATTATATCAAAATATGACCTAAAATATTAATCAATATCCATATATGGCTCATAAGTTGGTTACAAGCCTCCAACAACTCAAATTGCCCAATAGATTTACAAGCTAGACCATTCAACTTCATTCTTATATTTTAATACCCATTCGAAATCATTAATGATACTACATCAATTGTCCAATGCCACCAAATTACTATTCATTATCTTTCATAATCAACACTTGCAAAATATACAATTCGGGTGATTACTTAGTTGATCACTTCCAACTTTTGCTAACAAATAACTCCATAGGTTCATTGTATTCATCAATTTCATCGCCGAGATTAATACTCATCTTCTCTCTTATTTTTTCAAAAGTACTATTCATGCCATGAACTAGAGTTTTATAATCTAATATTTTAACCATTAAAACTTGTAACAAATGCTTCGTATACTTCTAACTACTCATAATAAATGAGTTTGAAGCATTGAAATTACCTCTAGTAGCTCAATCTTGAAAAATTACAACTTTGGTGATTTTAGTATTTTTGAGGATTTGATCATGAAATCTAGCATTTGGATGCAAGAATGATGTTAGAACTCATGTATATTGAGTAAGAATCAACCCAAAACATCATTAACAACTTACCTTGGTTGATTGGACTTGATTTGAGCTTAAAATCGCCCCTTCACCTCAAGAACACTAACCCCCAATACTTAAAATACTCTCCTCCCCCGACTTTATATTTATAGGCCCAGATTTCTGGGTTTCGGACGCGTCCTCGGATGCTTTGTATCCCTAGTTCACTCCTCTTCGAAGCTCGGATATGGACCTGGATGCTATGGCAGCATTTCATTGCCAGCCTTTCTTTCGGACGCGGCCCTGGATGTTTCACATCCGCAGTTCACTCCTCTGCTAGCCTTTGGTAATTTTATTATAACTTCTTGTAGGAATGTCCTAATGACAAACGGTTTGAAATGTTAGAAACTAGACTCGAATATATTTTATTTGATAGGTTTCCCATCACATAAATCCTTATATATATGTAAATATTCTCATCCAAAGTTAAATCTTGTGCGTACTCATTTGAAACTTTAGTCTATCATGTAATTTCCAACTTGATTTGTCCCAAGGGCTCTCCTTATGCACTATATCACTTCAAATACACCTCGTACACTTATTATCATATCCAATTAATAGTCCTCGTCTATACACAAAATAATATAATTAGCACACATCAACTTTCTTAAATGCACTTAAGTATTTCGAATTTTTTTTTCTGGGGTGCTATATTCTCCTCCACTGAAGAACATTTGCCTTCGAATGTTTCGCAAGTCACTTCTAAGCATAGAGTTACCATCCTTTTATCTCTAACCACCATGCATATACACTTATTGACTTTATATGGGGTCTTATATGTCACGATGCCAATTTCCCTCTGTAGGATGTCGTAATGGCACCTAGTCCCTAATACTAGGTAAGCCTAACAATTTGCGGAATAACTGAATATAAATTATACTCAAGCCTCAACACATGAAATATAAATACGAACTGCGATTCAAATAACTACAACACCCGAAACGCGGTAGAAACAAGTCACAAGCTTCTAAGAGAAAATACTAAGTGTCTTTATACATTAGAGTCTAAAGAGAATAAGGAAAAACAACATAAAAAGGATAGAAAGGGACTCTGAGGTCTGCAAACGCTGGCCATGAGTACACCACAACGATACCTAGCAAGTGACAAGTCTAACCTCAATAATGACGAGGTCAGGTCAGAGCCCTACTGGAATAAAAAAGAAACATGGCAGAAGATATAACAATATAATGAAACGACTTAGAATTTAACAATGAGAAATTTCAGAAAGGTAACAACACAACAAATAGAGGTAAACAACAGGGGTACTCCCGCGGTACCGCCTCATAGTCCCAAATGTAAATATTCAACATGGGGAGCTCCCGAGGCACCGCCTCGTAGTCCTAAAAGTAAATATGCAGCAGAGGAAGCTCCTGAGATACTATTCATAAAAGTAAATATACAACAGGGGCGCTCCCGAGGTAGCACCTCGTAATCCCAAAAGTAAATATGCAACTGGGAGCTCCCGAGGTACCGCCTCGTAGTCCCAAAAGTAAATATGCAACGGGGAGCTCCCGAGGTATCGCCTTGTAGTACCAAAAGTAAATACACAACTCATAACTTATGGAACAACGAATTTACAGCAAGAAATCATATAGTTAAAGACTGAATACAAAATCAAGGAAGCAGGTAATTCAACTAAGCATGTTGCACAAATTGCAAGTAAGAGTTAAGACATGTAGACATGCGATACTAGGCTAAATATAATAACTACTCATGCTGAAACAACTCAGTCAAGGAATTAAAAGAAGACTACTCAGCAAGAGCCGAAATTTCTACATTTAGCCCATGTACGCACTCGTCACCTCGCGTGCACGGTATTCACATATCACAAATTTTTAAAACAGTACCAAATCCTAAGGGGATTTTCCCCACACAAGGTTAGACAAGCCACTTACCTCAAACCAAACTCAACCAGTCAATAAGAATGCCTTTCCCTTGATTTTCCGTCTCCGAACCGCCCAAATCTATCCAAAAGTGATTACACACTATAAATACAACTAAAAGAAACTAATTTAAGCAATGAAACTATGACTTTAGTAAAGAATTGAAAAATCACCCCAAAAAGTCGACCCGGCGAATCGCCTCGAAATCGGGTAAAAGTTACAAAATACGAATACCCATTCGATATCGAGTTCACCCATACCAACATTACTCAAATACAACCTCAAATTGCTTTTAGATCCCCAAAATTTCGGTCTAAGAACTTCCACCATTTTCCCTCAAATTTCTCAACCCAAATCCTTAATTAAATAAAATAATAATTGATAGATTAGTTGACATTAATCAAAAACAAGTCAAGAATCCTTACCCAAATATTTTCTCTCGAAAACCCTCGAAATTTTGCCTCAATTCAAGCTCTCTAGGTTCAAAGATGGAGAATGAAATTAAACCCTCGGAATTAGCCTTTTCTGCCCAGCGATTGCGCTTTTGCGAGGCCTTAGCCGCATCTGCGGAAATTCCATCGCAGGTGCGGCCATTACTTATGCCACAAAATCTCGCTTCTACGGCACCCTAAGCGCACATGCGCGTGCGCTTCTGCGAAGGGACAACTGCATCTGTGCTCCCGCTTCTGCGATCACCAGGCCTCCCTGGCCTTTCCGTTTCTGCACTTATTCCTCTGCAGAAGCAGATCCGCTTTTGCGACCTTCACGTTACACTTGCAACCATAGGCCACTTCCTCCAACCCTGCATCTGCGCCCAATGGATCGGTTCTGCGAGCTCGCACCTGTGGTCAATCTTGCGCATGTGCTATTGCACTAGAACTAGTGCCTTCAGCCATTCTCACAAGTCCAAATTTGATCCATTAACCATCCGGAATCCACCAAAGTCCCCTCAGACCTCGACCAAATATACCAATCATTCCTAAAACATAATACTTAGTCGAGCCTTTAAATCACATCAAACGATGCTAAAAATACTAATTGTGCATCGATTTAAGCCTAATGAACTTTAAAACTTCAAACTTCTACATTCGACGCCGAAACCTATCAAATCAAGTCTGATTGACCTCAAATTTTGCACACAAGTCTTCATGTACATTACAGACCTACTCTAACTTCCGGAACCGGAAATCGACCCCGATATCAAAAAATTCACTCCAGGTCAAACTTTTCAACAATTATCCAAATTCCAACTTTCGCCAATTAACGCCGAAATGACCTACAGACTTCCAAATCAACATCCGGACATGCTCTTGAGACCAAAATCACCTATGGGGATATTGGAACCATCAAAATTCTATTCCGGAGTCGTCTTCACACCATTCAACCTACGGTCAATTCCCACGACTTAAAGCTTCTGAAATTAGAATTTCCCATTCGAATCAACATTGAACTTCCCAAAATTCGATTCCGTCTATGCGTACAAGTCATAAAACATGAAGTGAAGCTACTCAAGGTCTCAAACCACCGAACGACACATTAGGTCTCAAAAAGACCGGTCGGGTCGTTACATTATACTTCCTTTCCAAAATCTCAACTTACTTAAGGCCCTCAAAATTTGGCTACCTTTACAAATTCTTAAAAATTTTGGCAGAGCTTCCCTTGTAATTGGGACTATCCAAAAAATATTAACCTATCCAGAACAAGCCGCCACACGGGCACCAATAATAATATAGCTCAACAACCAACAATATACAATATAATGTACCATCTTGGCCCCACTAGGCCGTACATATACCACAAGTGCATCAAGTGTGAATCTTTGAAACTTTTAACTAGTAACATATATGAATACCATTCAATATCAATAATAGGTACTACACATAGCTCCCACATGACTATTATACATGCATGAATTTTCTTTAGTTATGCATACGTCAAGTTGTACCTGAAAAGTATCCTCAAATAAACCAAAATTCTCTCTATGATTGGACTTCCTTAATAAATATTTTTTTTGTCTTGAGATAAAGAATAACTGATTATCATCCCCCATTAATTTCTTAGCTTACTCAAGGCAATATCTCATAGTTTATGAGATCGAAGTTATATTGTCCACTTGGTATCGGCAAACCTTGTTCATTCCGACTCGTAGTCTCAAAATTTTCTTATAACGAACACTTTCAAATTAGTCTATTGTCCTTTATGAATCTTGTTTCCAGGAAAAGTCTTCCCACTTAAAATTTTTAATATTCACTAATCATCAAAACTATTTTGGAATATTCTTTTATTCCATCCAAATATTAATAAGATATTTATCTTACTTAGGTTCATCCATCATGTGAGTGATTTACACCTTCACTTGCACTTGTAACTTTTGAGTTTCCTTTAGATCTCAATTTGATAAAGACCATAGGTAACAAGTTCACTACGCCAATATTCATTCTACTTCCTCCTTGTGGCTCAAGTTTACCATCCATTCCTGAACATCAGGGTATATATTTCTATTATCTTAACCTTAACCAACTCATAGTTACCACCATGTCCTTTGTGATATTTTTCTACCATACATTCAGATTGTATTTGTTATTATGCCTACCATAGGAATATTATTATGGATTGTAGACTTCCAACTCCCAAGTGACAATGCTATTAGGATATACTTGCACCCTTTAGTTTCTTTTTCTTTTTTGACCCATGATTCTTACAAGAGTACATTGTTTTGGTTTGCAAGAGTATTTCGTATTTGGGAATATGCATAATATAATATTTTCTTGCCTCGTTTCATGCCAAGTGTTCACATACTTTATCCTTATTTATATCATTCATTTGTTCTACTAAGTCCAACTAATGACCAAAGTATTTCCTTATTTTCACCATTGCTTGATTTTAATTCATGTGACACATGCTCCAAAGTTATAAGAATCTATTCAAGTAGCCCATTAAATATTTGGCTATTAGATAGTACCTTTTAATAATTCCAATGTTGAACACTGTAATTATTGCTCGTGATAAGCATGTGATCCCTATATCAGTACTATACGACAACTTTACTCATTTTATCAGAAATCTTACCGGAGATTTATTTTCTCCTTAATCTGCCTTTTATGAATAAAACTTCTCTTTTCCCAATCATCACCTTTAAAGTTACTCTTACATGTTCTGACGCTCCCCCACTTAAGCGTAAAACCTAATTCTTAAGCTCGAACCTAACACTCCAAGACTTCATTAAATTCTTACCTCGTATGTAAACTTACATCTAATTATATACATGCTCACATGCTGCCACAAGATTTTATTCCCCAACTCGAAATCTCATTTCACCATTTTTTCCCATCAAACTCCAACCTTATTTCATCATTACACTGTATTGCTTTTTTGTTTTGAAAATAGGATAGAATAGTTATTCTCGTTAAAGATTTCCTTGTTCCTTTCCATACTAAAGTATCATCATACTTATAACCGCAATTCATATTGCTAAGTATCATCATTTCCTTCTCTTACAACAATAATATGGTTTGCATATCCCCTTTCAAGTTCGTTTTATCTTCAGAATCCCTTTTCTGACATTATACCCTTCAATCCATGCTGAAATACCTTTCTAGAAAGTACAACTACCTTATACCTCGTAGTCCATACTTATGTATTTTAACAAGTACGACTCCTTCATACTAAACCCATATAACACTCATACAATTCTCCATAACATACACCACTTTCATAATGCTATATATAAGAAGCATACAATCCATCTTCATGTCGCCATCCTAACAATTTTTTTTAACTATAGTTAATATCCCATCTTTACATCATCATGCTTCGTGCAATTAATATAAGTACTTGTATGTGTTCCATTATTCATGTAATCTAATTCGTGGGTACCCACTCGATCATCATACAGTAATTTCTTTTGTACCTCCATAGTATCTTCAATCCCATCCTCGTGCATAATATGTTAGGGATTCCTAATGCATCACTCTATAACATTTGGACACTTGTAACCTCTCAACTCCCACACGTACCCTTACCATTTTCAAGTTCTTGGGCCTTAAGCGATCAGATTGCTCTGAGAAAGATAAAAGTAAACTCTTATAGTTTGGAGCCCAGTTCCCACAACATATATAGTATTGACAACTTGTCATAAATGATTAATTTGCCTCACATTATTTCAAATGTTCATTTCGCATAAATTATAAGGGTCCATCAACTCCTAATTTAATCGCTCCACTTGACACATGCATAAGTACTTTGGAGCTTACATTTGAAAATTCTCAATTCCCACAAGTTCAAAATGGACGAATCTTAACTAGTAAAACCCAAGGTTGTCATTCCACATTATTTTACCTTCTCTGGTAACCTATGTTGCTTCTTGTACCTTTTCAAGATACACCTTTGTGTATATCATGCCTTAATTGTACTTACTTACCCATTTAAGTCCACCTATCTCATCCACGCATATATTGGTATGCATCATTGAATGTTATCATCTGTTAGTATCTCAATCGTTAACTGTGAGGCATTCAAGGTTCACCTACACCTTTCATACTTATGATATGCTTCGAATACCCTGAATTTGTGCCCATACATGATACTTTATTTCTACAATTTACTTCCTTACATATGACATTACCATAATGACAACTTCATCATGTCGAGAGTCTCCCAATCCATAGCGAGAGTATGAATCATCTCTTGTATCTTGACTTGTCCACTTTCTAAAAGTCTTGAGGGTTTCCTTACACCCCCCCCCCCTAATTAGATGTTTTTGGTCATTCTTGATATTATCGCAAATAAGCCTTCATTCTTATAAGTCACAATGTGATTTCTACTAACTTGGTTGATTCACATTCTCTTACTAATTCGATTTTTTATCATTACTCGACATCTCATCACGATAATTTGAGATACAATCTTCCTATTTATCTTGCAACTATTGTGTTTTCTTCTTTGTACCTTTGCTGTACTCATTAGTGGTGACAGTCACAGTGACCGATCATTTTAAAATCTTGACTAAAAATTTAAATTCTAGATTAGGGCCTTACTCTTTTGAGGTTCCCTCTTTCACCTCCTTTAAAATAATCTTTTGTACGCTCTGGCTCTATTCTAACAACACTAGCTGACATCAAAATCTCAATCTCTTTTCCATGAACCATCAATATTCATTTGAAAATTTTTATTCACCAAAGTCATACGTGTTGACTATATTAATCCCAATTCATTCTCGACTTATCTTTCCATTTGAACAAATCTGACACTTTCGGGCTATTAGCCCAAACATCTTGTATTATAACTAGAACCTTGAGCTTTATTCTCGTCACTTCTATATCTTCCACGACTGGTAATTAATAAGATCGAGAATATGTATTCTCACTTCAGGCACAAACGCACGATCTAGAGTATGAAGAAAGTGAAACACCCTAGATGTCATTGTATCCTCCTCGATATATGTGTGGCCGACAACACACCGATAAAAGGGACTCTACTTAACACGGATCCATAGACTTCCTAGAACTCGACTTAGAACCTAGTGCTCTGATACCAAGTTTGTCACGATCCAAAATCCACGTGAACGGCAGCTGGCACACTACCCAACACGAGTGAACCAACCCATATGTCAAGACCAAGTATAATTGTGGAAGCCAATTGAAAATCTTATACATTTTCAAATCAAGCCACAACATATTTTTCATTTACAAAATCATACATGAAACTTTTCATAAAAATGATATAATCAAATTAAATGATTATTCCTTTATGCATGACGTCCACAATCCTATATTTTTCAATCCAACACAACTATCTATGGAGCCTCTATACCAAAGAATAGAACCAACACCTGGAGTAATTCCAACAAAAGAAAATAAGAATATACATGATAGCTTCCACGAAATAAAAGTGGTGCTTCATATCACCTCGGAAAGAGAGTGATCCTAGCCCTAACCGCATGCCACGTATCATACCTCATCCTGAAACATGTAAAGTAAGCGGGAGCCTGGAAGGGGGCCCTAAGGGGCTGAGTACACCACAACGGTACTCAATAAGTGTCATAGACTCTCTCTAACTTACGTTCTTGAGACAAACTTTATAAAAAAAATAATGCATCAATATTTGATATAACATGATAAGAAGTTTTATCAATTTATGATCCTTGTCATCTTAAATAAAAGACAAGTAAAATGTAAATCATAATATATACTTTTAAAACATTTACATCAATCCAAGATTTTGGATAAAATCATATAAAATCATTCCATTTGTTTTAAGTCACTGAACTAACTTTCGGCTCTTTAGGCCTAAATATAAGAAAATCATCCTTACCTTTCACTGGGAGTACTATACCATCACCGATATAAGAGGGTCAACTAGGTTATGTACCTAGCGGGAAGTATCATATACCCAACTTGCTCAGGTCGTCTCATCGTAGTGTCGTACGAATCAACTCAACTATGCTAATAATAGCACAAAACAGTACTCTCTCGAGGGAGAGCACTCTGTCGTAGTCTATACCACAAAGTGGCCATCTACGCCTACACCAGCACGTGTAGTTTCATGACGACGAATATAATATATCTGAAGTCAATATAGGTGAACACAAGTAACTCTCAAAATATTTGATACTTCAAAAATAGATTCATAACATAGTAGCTTCAAATGATCTATTCTTATCAACTCATAGCATTTATAAAAAATCTAAATCATTTGAACAAAAATTAAATAAATAATCTTTTGCATGCTATAGCCTATAGCAATTTAACATCAATTTTTAAAAGATACCACCAGTGCTATTCTTTTCGTCAATTTCCAAAAGAAGTACTTTCCATGAAAACATATCTTTAGCACTCAAATATGTATACTCTTGTCAATACGTAAATTTTGATAAAAACTTATCACATTTACCTTAAGTGTCATTTTTCCAACAAGATTTAAAATAAAATTTCATAAAGCGGCATGACACTACATATGCAACATAATATTCTAATACATGGAGACATCCGTACTTGTTTGTCCCCACAAGCATGAAAACACATTTGCAAGCAACTTAAGTATTAACTTGAAACATGCTTTTAGAGAAAGTCCTTCAAGAAGAATAAGTTTTAATCAACTTACCTCGCTTTCACTTTATTAACTCCCACAAGATTTCAATCCTCTTCCATCATTCCAATATTGATTAAAATGCCCAAACATCACCAACAAGTCGATATCTACAATTAGATATCCTAATTATATTAAAATATGACCTAAAATATTGATCAATATCCATATATGGCTCATAAGTTGGTTACAAGCCTCCAACAACTCAAATTGCCCAATAGATTTACAAGCTAGACCATTCAACTTCATTCTTATATTTTAATACCCATTCGAAATCATTAATGATACTACATCAATTGTCCAATGCCACCAAGTTACTATTCATCGTCTTTCATAATCAACACTTGCAAAATATACAATTCGGGTGATTACTTAGTTGATCACTTCCAACTTTTGCTAACAAATAACTCCATAGGTTTATTGTATTCATCAATTTCATCGCCAAGATTAATACTCATCTTCTCTCTTATTTTTTCAAAAGTACTATTCATGCCATGAACTAGAGTTTTATAATCCAATCTTTCAACCATTAAAACTTGTAACAAATGTTTCGAATACTTCTAACTACTCATAATAAACGAGTTTGAAGCATTGAAATTACCTCTAGTAACTCAATTTGGGAAATTCACAACTTTGGTGATTTTAGTGTTCTTGAGGATTTGATGATGAAATCTAGCATTCGAATGCAAGAATGATGTTAGAACTCATCCTCCCCCGACTTTGTATTTATAGGCCCAGATTTCTGGGTTTCGGACTCATCCTCGGATGCTTCGCATCCCCAGTTCACTCCTCTTCGAAGCTCGGACGCGAACCTCGATGCTATGGCAGCATTTCACTGCTAGCCTTTCTTTCGGACGCGGCCCCGGATGCTTCGCATCCGCAGTTCACTCCTCTGCCAGCCCTTAGTAATTTGGTTATAACCTCTTGTAGGATTGTCCAAATGACAAACGGTTTAAAACGTTAGAAAATAGACTTGAAGATCTTTCATTTGATAGGTTTTTCATCACATAACTCCTTATATGTATGTTGATATTCTCGTCCAAATTTAGATCTTGTGCGTACTCATTTGAAACTTTAGTCTATCATGTAATTTCCAACTTGATTTTACCCAAGGGCTCTCCTTATGCCCTTATCACTTCAAATACACCTCGTACACTTATTATCATATCCAATTAGTATCTATCATATTAATAGTCCTCGTCTATGCACAAAATAATATAATTACCATACATCAACTTTCTTAAATGCGTTTAAGTATTTTGAATTTTTTTTTCCGGGGTGCTACATTCTCCTTCACGGATGAACATTTTCCCTCGAATGTTTTGCAAGTCTCTTCTAAGCATAGAGTTACCATCATTTTATCTCCAACCACCATGCATATACACTTATTGACTTTATATGGGTCTTATATGTCACGACCCCAATTTCCCTCAGTAGGATGTCGTGATGGCACCTAGTCTCTAAGACTATGTAAGCCTAACAATTTGCAGAATAACTGAATATAAACTGAACTCAAGCCTCAACACATTAAATATAAATACGAACTGCGATTCAAATAACTACAACACCCGAAACGCGGTAGAAACAAGTCACAAGCTTCTAAGAGAAAATACTAAGTGTCTCTATACATCACAGTCTAAAGAGAATAAGGAAAAATAACATAAAAAGGATAGAGAGGGACTCCGAGGTCTGCGGACGCTGGCAGATGTACCTTTTACTCTCCACGCACAGGCTATCTCACTGGTATCTGTCCTGGTAGGAAGAACCTGTATCTACACAAAACTATATGCAGAAGAGTAGCATGAGTATACCACAACGGTACCCAGTAAGTGCCAAGCCTAACCTCGGTAGAGTAGTGACGAGGTCAGGTTAGGGCCCTACTGGAATAAAAAGGAAACATGGCAAAAGATATAATAATATAATGAAATGACTGAGAATTTAACAATGAGAAATTTTAGAATGGTAACAACTCAGCAAATAGAGGTAAACAACAGGGGCACTCCCCCGGTACCGCCTCGTAGTCTCAAATGTAAATATGCAACAGGGGGAGCTCCCGAGGTACCGTCTCGTAGTCCTAAAAGTAAATATACAACATGGAAAGTTCCTGAGGTACCGCCTCATATTACCAAAAGTAAATATGCAACAGGGGCGCTCCCGAGGTACCGCCTCGTAGTCCCAAAAGTAAATATGCAACGAGGATCTCTCGAAAGTACCGCCTCGTAGTCTCAAAAGTAAATATGCAACGGGGATCTCCCGAGGTACCGCCTCGTAGTACCAAAAGTAAATACACAACTCATAACTTATGGAACAACGAATTTATAGTAAGAAATCATACAGTTAAAGACTGAATACAAAATCAAGAAAACGGGTAATTCAACTAAGCATGTTGCACAAATTGCAAGTGACAGTTAAGACACATAGACATGCGATACTAGGCTAAACATGATAACTACACATGCTGAAGCAAATCACTCAAGGAATTAAAAGAAGACTACTCAACAAGAACCGAAATTTTCACATTTAGCCCGTATGCGCACTCGTCACCTCGCGTGCACGGTATTCACATATCATAAATTTTTACAACAGTACCAAATCCTAAGGGGATTTCCCCCACACAAGGTTAGACAAGTCACTGACCTCAAACCAAACTCAATCAGTCAATAAGAATGCCTTTCCCTCAATTTTCCGACTCTGAACAACCCAAATCTATCCAAAAGCCATTACACACTATAAATACAACTACAAGAAACTAATTTAAGTAATGAAACTGCGAATTTAGCAAAGAATCAAAAAATCACCCCAAAAAGTCGACCCTGGCCCACACCTCGGAATCGGATAAAAGTCACAAAATATGAATACACATTTGATATCGAGTTCACCCATACCAACATTAGTCAATCCAACCTCAAATCGCTTTTAAATCCCCAAAATGTCAGTCTAAGAACTTCTACCATTTCCCCCCAAATTGAACAACCCAAATCCTTAATTAAATAAAGAAATAATTAATAAATTAGTTGACATTGATCAAAAACAAGTCAAGAATCATTACCCAAATGTTTTCTATTGAAAACCCTCAAAATTTCGCCTCAATCTAAGCTCTCTAGGTTCAAAAATGGAGAATGAAATTAAACCTTCGGAATTAGCCCTTTTCTGCCCAGCGATTTCGCTTCTGTGAGGCCTTAGCCGCATCTACGGCTCTGCACCTGCGGAAATTCCATCGCAGGTGCGGCCATTACTTAGGCCACAAAATCTCTCTTTTGCGGTACCCTAAGCGCACCTGTGCTTGCGCTTCTGTGAAGGGACAACCGCATCTGCGCTCCCGCTTCTGCAGAAGGTCTCTGCTTCTGCGTTCACCAGGCCTCCTTGGCCTTTCCGCTTCTGCGCTTATTCCTTCTCAGACGCGGCTACACTTTTGTGCCTTCATGTCACACATGCGACCACAGGCCACTTCCTCCAGCCCCGCATCTACGCCCAATGGATTGCTTCTGCGAGCTCGCACCTGTGGTCAATCTTACGCAGGTACGATTGCACCAGAACTGGTGCCTTCAGCCATTCTCACAAGTCCAAATTTGATCCGTTAACCATCTGGAATCCACCCGAGGCCCCCGGGACCTCTACCAAATATAACAACCAGTCCTAAAAGATCATACGAACTTACTCGAGCCTTTAAATAACATCAAACAACACTAAAAATATGAATTGCGCATCGATTCTAGCTTAATGAACTTTAAAACTTCAAACTTCTACATTCAACGCCGAAACCTATCAAATCAAGTCCGCTTAACCTCAAATTTTGCACACAATTCTTCATGAACATTATGGACCTACGCCAACTTCCAGAATCATAACTCACCCCGATATCAAAAAGTCCACTCCCGGTCAAACTTTCCAGCAATTATCCAAATTCCAACTTTCGCCAATTAACGCCGAAATGACCTACGTACCTCCAAATCAACATTCGGACACGCTCCTGAGACCAAAATCACCCTACAGAGCTATTGGAACTATCGAAACTCTATTCTGGAGTAGTCTTCACACAATTCATCCTACGGTCAATTCGCACGACTTAAAGCTTCAGAAATTAAAATTTCCCAACCGAATCAACATTGAACTTCCCAAAATTCGATTCCGACTATGCGTACAAGTCATAAAATATGAAGTGACACTACTCAAGGCCTCAAACCACCGAATGACGCGTTAGAGATCAAAATGACTGGTCGGGTTGTTACATTATACTTCCTTTCCAAAATTTCAACTTACTTAAGGCCATCAAAATTGGCTACCTTTACAAATTCTTAAAAATTTTGGCAAAGCTTCCCTTGTAATTGGGACTATCCAAAAATAATTAACCTATCTAGAACAAACCCCCACACGGGCACCAATAACAATATAGCTCAACAACCAACAATATACAATATAATGTACCATCTTGGCCCCACTAGGCCGTACATATACCACAAGTGCATCAAGTGTGAATCTTTAAAACTTTTAACTAGTAACATATATGAATACCATTCAATATCAATAATAGCTACTACACATATCTCCCACATGACTATTATACATGTATGCATTTTCTTTAGTCATGCATACGTCAAGTTGTACCTAAAACGTATCCTTAAATAAACCAAAAATCTCTCTGTGATTGGACTTCCTTAATAAATATTTTTTTTTGTCTTGAGATAAAGAATAACTGGTTATCATGCCCCCTTAATTTCTTAGCTTTCTCAAGGCAATATCTCATAGTTTATGAGATCGAAGTTATATTGTCCACTTGGTATTTGCAAAACGTGTTTATTCCGCCTCGTAGTCTCAAAATTTCCTTACAACGAATACTTTCAAATTAGTCTGTTGTCCTTTATGAATCCTGTTTCTAGAAAACATCTTCCCACTTAAAACTTTTAATATTCACTAATCATCAAAATTATTTTAGAATATTCTTTTATTCCTTTCAAAGATTAATAAGATATTTATCTTACTTAGGTTCATCCATCACGTGGGTGATTTACACCTTCACTTGCATTTGTAACTTTTGAGTTTCCTTTAGACCTCAAATTGATAAAGACCATAGCTAAAAAGTTCACTACGCAAATATTCATTTCACTTCCTCCTTGTGGCGCAAGTTTACCATCCATTCCTGAACATCTGGGTACATATTTCTATTATTTTAACCTTAACCAACTCAAAGATACCACCATGTCCTTTGTGATATTTTTCTACCATACATTCAGATTGTATTTTTTATTGTGCGTACCATAGGAATATTATCATGGAATGTTCTTATGAATAAAACTTCTCTTTTTCCCAATCATCGCCTTTAAGGTTACTCTTACATGTTCTGACGCTCCCCCACTTAAGCGTAAAACCCAATTCTTAAGCTCGAACCTAACACTCCAAGACTTCATTAAATTCTTACCTCGTATGTAAACTTACATCTAATCATATACATGCTCACCTGCTGCCACAAGTGTTTATTCCCCAACTCAAAATCTCAATTCACCATTGTTTCCCCATCAAATCCCAACCTTATTTCTTCATTACACTGTATTGCTTTTTTGTTTTGAAAATAGGATAGAATGGTTATTCTCGTTAAAGATTTCCTTATTCCTTTCCATACTAAAGTATCATGATACTGCTAACCGCAATTCATGTTGCTAAGTATCATCATTTTCTGCTCTTACAACAATAATATGGTTAGCATATCACCTTTCAAGTTCGTATTATCTTCAGAATCCCTTTTATGACATTATACCCTTCAATCCATGCTGTAATACCTTTCTAGCAAGTACGACTACCTTATACCTCGTAGTCCATGCTTATGTATTTTAACAAATACGACTCCTTCATACTAAACCCACATAATATTCATACAATTCTCCATAACATACACCACTTTCAGAATGTTATATGTAAGAAACATACAATCCATCTTCATGTCGCTATCCTAACAATTTTTTAACTATAGTTAATATCCCATCTTTACGTCATCATGCTTCGTGCAATTAATATAAGTACTTGTATGTTTTTCATTATTCATGTAATCTAGTTCGTGGGTACCCACCCGATCATCGTACGGTAATTTCTTTTGTACCTCCATACTATCTTCAATCCCATTCCCGTGCATAATATGTTAGAGATTCCTAATCCATCACTCTATAACATTTGGACACTTGTAACCTCTTAACTCCCACAGGTACCCTTACCATTTTCAAGTTCTTGGGCCTTAAGTGATCAGATTGCCCTGAGAAAGATAAAAGTAAACACTTATAGTTTGGAGCCCAGTTCCCACAACATATATAGTATTGACAACTTGTCATAAATGATTACTTTGCATCATACATTAGTTCAAACATCCGTTTCGCATAATTCATAAGGGTCCATCAAATCCTAATTTAATCGCTCCACTTGACACATGCATAAGTACTGTGGATCTTACATTTGAAAATTCTCAATTCCCACAAGTTCAAAATGGACGAATCTTAACTAGTCAAACCCAAGGTTGTCATTCCACATCATTTTACCTTCTCTGGTAGCCTATGTTGCTTCTTGTACCTTTTAAAGGTACACCTTTGTGTATATTATGCCTTAACTTTACTTACTTACCCATTTAAGTCCACCTATCTCATCCACGCATACATTAGTATGCATCATTGAATGTTAGCATCTGTTAGTATCTCATTCGTTAACTGTGAGGCATTCAAAGTTCACCTACACTTCCCATACTTATTATATGCTTCGAATACCCTGAATTTGTGCCCATACGTGATACTTTATTTCAACAATTTACTTCCTTATATGTGACATTACCATAATGACAACTTCGTCATGTCGAGAGTCTCCCAATCCATAGCGAGAGTGCGAATCATCTCTTGTATCTTGACTTGTACACTTTCTAAAAGTCTTGAAGGTTTCCTTACACACACACATCCCCTAGATGTTTTTGGTCATTCTTGATATAATCCAAATAAGCCTTCATTCTTATAAGTCACAATGTGATTTCTACGAACTTGGTTGATTCACATTCTCATTCGAATTTTTTTTATCATTCCTCGACATCTCATCACGATAATTTGAGATACAACCTTCCCATTTATCTTGGAACTATTGTGTTTTCTTCTTTGTACCTTTGCCGTACTCATTAGTGGTGACAGTTACAGTGACTGATCTTTTTAACATCTTTACTAAAAATCTAAATTTTAGATTAGTGCCTTACACTTTTGAGGTTCCCTCTTTCACCTCCTCTAATATAATCTTTTTTACGCTCTAGCTCTATTTTGACAGCACTAGCTGACATCAAAATCTCAATCTCTTTTCCATGAGCCATCAATATTCATTTGAAAATTCTTATTCACCAAAGTCATATGTGTTGACTATATCTGTCCTAATCCATTCTCGACTTATCTTTCCATTTGAACAAATCTGACACTTTCGGGCTATTAGCCCAAACATCTTGTATTATAACTCTTGAGCTTTATTCTCGTCACTTCTATATCTTCCACGACAGGTAATTAATACGATCGAGAATCCGTACTCTCACTTCAGGCACAAACGCACGATATAGAGTATGAAGGAAGTGAAACACTCTAGATGTCATTGTATCCTCCCCGATATAAGTGTGGGCGGCAACACACCGATAAGAGGGACTCTACTTGACACGGATCCATAGACTTCCTAGGAGTCGACTTAAAACCTAGTGCTCTCATACCAAGTTTGTCATGACTCAAATCCGCGTGACCGGCACCCGGTACACTACACGACCCGAGTGAACCAGCCCATATGTCAAGACCAAGTATAATTGCAGAAGCCAATTGAAAATATTATACATTTTCAAATCAAGTCACAACATATTTTTTATTTCCAACATCATACATGATACTTTTCATAAAAATGATATAATCAAATTAAGTGATTAATCCTTTATGCATGACGTCCACAATCATATTTTTTTCAATCCAACACCACTATCTATGGAGCCTCTATACCAAAGAACAGAACCAACACTTGGAGTAATTCCAACAAAAGAAAATAAGAATATACATGATAGCTACCACGAAATAAAAGTGGTGCTTCATAGTACCTCGGAAAGAGAGTCATCCTAGCCCTGACCTCATGCCACGTATCATACCTCATCATGAAACATGTAAAGTAAGTGGGATCCTGGAGGTGGGGCCCTAAGGGCTGAGTACACCACAACGATACTCAATAAATGTCATAGACTCTCTCTAACTTAAGTTCTTGGGACAAACTTTATAAAAACAATATTGCATCAATATTTGATATAAAATGATAAGAAGTTTTATCAATTTATGATCCTTTTCATTTTAAATTAAAGACAAGTAAAATGTAAACCATAGTATAAACTTTTAAAATATTTACATCAATCCAAGATTTTGTATAAAATCACACAAAATCATTCCATTTTTTTAAAGTCATTGAACTAACTTTCGGCTCCTTAGGCCTAAACAAAATAAAATCATTCTTACCTTTCACTAGGAGTACTATACCATCATCGACATAAGAGGGTCCACTAGGTTATGTACCTAGCGACAAGTATCATACACCCTACTTGCTCAGGTCGTCTCATCGTAGTGCCATATGAATCAACTCAAACATGCTAATAATAGCATAAAATAGCACTCTCTCGAGAGAGAGAGCACTCTGCCGTAGTCTATACCATAAAGTGGCCATCTACGCCTACACCGGTACGTGTAGTTTCATGACGACGAACACAATATATCCGAAATCAATCTCGGTGAACACAAGTAACTACCAAAACATTTGATACTTCAAAAATAGATTCATAGCATAGTAGCTTCAAATGATCTATTTTTATGAACTAATAGCATTTATAAAAAATCTAAATCATTTAAACAAAAATTAAATAAATAACATTTTACATGCTACAACCTTAGCAATTTCACATCAATCTTTAAAAGATACCACAAGTGTTATTCTGTTCATCAATTTCCAGAAGAAGTACTTTCCATGAAAACTTATCGTTAGTTCTCAAATATGTATACTCTTGTCAATACGTAAGTTTTGATAAAAACTTATAACATTTACCTTGAGTGTCATTTTGCCAACAAGATTTAAAATAAAATTTTATAAAATGACATGACACTACATATGCGACATAATATTCTAGTATATGGAGACATTCGTACTTGTTTGTCCCCACAAGCATGAAAGCACATTTGCAAGCAACTTAAGTATTAACTTGAAACATGCTTTTAGAGAAAGTCTCTCAAGAAGAGTAAGTTTTAATCAACTTACCTCGCTTTCACTTTATTAACTCCCACAAGATTTCAATCCACTTTCATCATTCCAATATTGATTAAAAATGTCCAAGCATTACCAACAAGTCGATATCTACAATTAAATATCCTAATTACATCAAAATATGACATAAAATATTGATCAATATCCATATATAGCTCATAAGTTGGCTACAAGCCTCCAACAACTCAAATCGCCAAATATATTTACAAGATAGACCATTCAACTTCATTCTTATATTTTAATACCCATTCGAAATCATTAATGATACTACATCAATTGTCCAATGCCACTGTAACGACCCGAACGATCGTTTTGAGCTCTAGCACGTTGTTCAGCGGTTTGAGGCCTTGAGAAGCTTCACTTCATGTATTGTGACTTGCATGTGTGATCGGAATTTAATTTTGGGAAGTTTCGAGTTGATTTGGAAAGTAAATTCTCATCTCGGAAGCTTTAAGTTGGAAGAATTGACTGAGGTTAGACTTTTGAGTAAATGACCTCGGAATCAGGATTTGAAGGTTCCAATAGGTTCATATGATGAATTCGGACTTGGGTGTATGTGCGTGTCGAGTGTCGGGTAGCCGGGGAGTATTTCGGCGCTTATTACGGAAGGTTGAAATTTTGAAGGTTTAAGAATTTTCTAAGTTTGGGTTGGAATAGATTTCGATGTTATCGATATTAGTTTGGGATTCCGATCCTGGGAATAGTTTTGTATGGTGATTCTGATCTTATGAGTGTGTTCGGACGTTGATTTGGAGGTTCGTAGGTCATTTCGGCGTCAATTGGCGAAAGTTGGAAATTTTGATGATTTTGAGAAGTTCGACCCGAAGTGGACTTTTAGATATTGGGGTCGGATTCTGATTCTGGAAGTTGGTGTAGGCCCGTCTACGTGTCAAGCTAGTGAATAACTCGAAAGGAGGATTTCTCAGTGCATGATTTAAAGGTTCAGTATTTAATTCCAGTAAAGGAAAGGCGATTGGACTATGAATGTTCAGGTTTGGGCTGATGGAGTAACGAGACTTGGTATTTTCGAGCATGGTGGAATTTTCATTGTGATGCGGTGGCGGCATCCTTGGTTGAATGCCTTTTCGGTTTGTCGGTGCTAGAGTCTTTTTGACTTTTGCCTTCGGGGCGGAGTGTTGTGAAATGGTGCCTGAGCTGAGGTACGCAGCGGTTCATGATCGAATTGGTATTTCTAATATGACAGCTCAAGGAAGATGATCTTCCAGGAGGCTTAAAGCTGGTAGCAATTCATTAGTTCAGGTTTATGGAGATGGATTTATTTTATTTGATACAACACTGGGTAACGAAGAATGAGGAAGGACATGTGGGATATGTCTTGCAGTGGTTAATTTACTACCAGGTCAAGTATGAGAAGTTGAAGTCAGAAAGTTACTTAAAGGAGATGGTTTGACCGATGTGGGAGAGGCAGAGTAGCATGTGTATTCTGTGGTAGGATAGCCACGCACCTTGAGAAAGTGTAGAGCAGTTTGGGAATCATGATGGAGGGTGATTTGGCCTACGGATTTTATTTGGAGTGGTGGTCAATGTACGAAGAAAGATTGAATATGGCAGAAAGGAGTTTTCTTGAATGGAGGAAGGGTGTGAAGATATGATTATCATTTTAGATGCAATATGACTTGAGTCTAGAAGGTATGGTTGAACTTTCAATTGATGTCAATAGAAGGGAGTAAACTTGTACAATTGGTGGACGAGCATGGGCTCGGGAGGGTTACCGAATGCATGGTAGTTGCGCCTAGTGCAGCGTCATTGGAAGACGTCAGCATGGAATTTTCACAGGTAGGTTGTTGATAAGTGGGAATTTTAACTACTTATTAGGGCCTTTTAGCTTTCGTTTTAGTCCAAAAGTGTCTAAATGTATTCCCTAAAACTGATGAAATATGCTCACCTGCAGGAGTATTGGAAAATGAGCCACTACGATGAAATCCAACTCAAGGAGGAGTGATCTGAACAAGGACAAAAATCAGGCACAGAAGCTCAAGTGCGGACCGCAGATTTCTATCTGCGGCCATAGAATGTGAAAGAAAATCAATAGAACACCAATGCAAAGTGTTCTATTGATTTAAGAGCCCTTTCAGAGAGTTTCAGTTCAAGCGCAAGAAGAAATGCGGACCTCACAATAATTGTGCGGTAGCAGAAACAGCTATGCGACCGTACTTAGGAAATGTGTGGTCCACAGAAGAGCCCAGTGCGGCCGCACCCAAAAATGTGCGGTCCGCAGAAGAGCCCACTGCGGCCGCACCCAGAATTGTGCGGACCGCAGAACATGAGAGATGCGTCCGCAATCCAGAATTGTGCGGCCGCAGAGTCAACTCCTGTCAAGATCTGAAGAGAAGTGCGGACCGCATATATAATAGTGCGGCCGCAGAACCTCCGAAAGGGAAATTTTTTCCGAAAATTCCAGCTTTTAATAAATAGACTACTTTCACGAAATTAGGTGAAGTTTGAATATTGAAAGTACTGTAGCCATTTTTATTTCCCTTTTAGGAAACTTTAGCTTGCTTTGGTGATTTAACATTAGATTTTTATCTTTTAATCCTGCAATATGAGTTTTATCATCTTTTCTTCTCTATTTTCCTCTATACCCATTATGAGTAGCTAGAATTTTAGCTAGGGTTGTGACCCAACCCTAGTGTGAGAACCTAATAGGTGTTTGATTTATGGCTTGTTTATGGTTGAGTGTTTATTATTTAGCTTTGTTCTTGCCTTTAATTGTAGAATTAATGGTTACAAATATTAGTTTATGCCTATTTGACTTGGTTTCTACTTGAGAAAGAGATACTTAGTCTAGGAAAACTTGGCTAACAAGAATTTGAGGCAAAATCGAGAGATTGATAGTCCTAATTAAAGGGTTGAACCTAGAGATAGTAAAACCCGACTTGAGCATTTTATCAACTGTTTTGTTCAATACCCATTTGGACTGGAGAAAGCCAAATTGGAAAAAATCACTCTCTTACCGAGAGGTATTGAGTGGTTATTTGAGTGTTGATTGCTATAATACACCCCGGCCAACAAAATAAGCTTTAAAGTTTACAACCCGTTCGGCAAACACCTAGGTGAAGGTCATACCCCTAGTACTTTTTATATATTTGAAAACCATCCAAACACAATATTCTCTAGTTTTATATCTTTAGAATTGTAATCCTTAACGTAATAGACCGTTTCACAACCCTGAATATAGGTGTGACTTGGACGAGATCAGTTGTCTCCTGTGAACAGGCTAGCGGTTGCGTGATGTTGATGAAGCTGCTATGAAGGATTTTAATTGATGCATGGTAAGAGATCGAAATGAGATGGGCGAATAATTCAGAATGTTCATGAAAAGCTTAACAGAAGACTTAACTAAGTTTGTATGATGTTTCAGGACCTGTTGGTATATTGGGTTAAGGGCCCGGGGGACTCAGGTGGATTCCGGAGGGTTAACGGGTCGATTTTTGAACTACGGGAATGCTGGAATTTTTCTTGTTTCTGGTGCAATCGCACCTACGGAAAAAGGGCCGCAGGTGCAATGCCACAAAAGCGGCCAGGCAAGCGCAGGAGCGGGTTTCCATGGGCAGTATTGGAACCGTAGATGCGGTCATCTCGCCGCAGAAGCGCGACCGCACCTGCAGAGTGGGCAGCGCAAAAGCAAGGGCGCAAATGCGCATACGGGCCACAGAAGCGGCGGGCGACCTGGACTTGGGTTCTCGCAGGTGCGAGACTTGGAGCCGCATAATCGAAAATCGCGACTCGGCAGAACCCTTCAAGTTCGAGGGTTCGATATTTTTAACCCATTTTTCGAATTTTAGAGCTCGATTTAGGCGACCTTTAAAAGAAATTTCAACATACAACTTGGGGTAAGTGTTATTGACTCCCTTGTAATTATATTTCATGAATTAATCTTTGTTTTTGGTGTATGCTTATCGAATCTTCAAGAGAAATCGAAGGAAATTTCTATAATTTCATAAAAATGAATTTTCTAGTTTTGAATGTCGATTCGGAGTCAAATTTGAATGAAATTAGTATGGTACAACTCGTAATTAGATGGGTAATCGGATTTTGTGAGTTTCGTCGGGTTCTGAGATATGGTCCCCACTACCAACTCTTCGAGCGGAATTGAAAATTTGTTGAAATTGATTAGTTATGGGTATTAAAACATATATTGATTTATTTGCACATTGTTTGAATAGCATTGGATCAAGAAGCATCTGTTTGAGGTGTCAGAGTGGCGTTGGAGCCGGCTATGAAGCTTCGGAGCGAGGTAAGTCTTTTGTCTAATCTTGTAAGAGGGAATTTACCCCATAGATGATTTAATTTAATAATTGTTGCTAATTGTGGGGGCTACGTACGCACAAGGTGACGAGAGTCCGTGCGTAGCTACTAATTATGCTATGTCCGGGTAGTTTAGGACTTAAATCATAAATTACTTGTAATAATTGTATCATTTATTTAATTAAAGTACTGGAATTATATTGAAAATTGTTAGAAGAAATAGTAAAAGACTGAAATTTCACACACTTGAATGTTTGTGCAAATTACATGACCGTTAATAGAAATTGTACATCCTTATGTGTTAACCTTGTGATAACTTCTCATTCCGGAGGTTTATAAGAAAATGTCCTCCGTTCTTGTGGAGCGGGCCGAACGCCTCAGCAGTATAGATACATCTATGGATCATGCCGCACGTCCCTCGGTAGTTTATACGACACTCTAGATCGGGATGTACGACCTCGGCAGAAATCATGCCTAATAATAATAATTACATGATACCTTGACCTTTTATTGCAGCTTGTCAAGCTAATTTATTAATTGAAAATTATTGAATTTGAAAGAATCATTTATTTCCGCTTGTTAAGAGAATTATTGCTATTCACATAAATCATGTCTATTTAAATATTTCTATTTTAATATTATTGACCCATAGTGAGTGTCAAAGTCGCCCTCTCGTCACTACTTTTTTGAGATTAGACTTGATACTTACTAGGTACACGTTGTATACGTACTCATACTACACTTGCTGCACATTGTTGTATAGGTACATGTATGTCTAATGATCTTTTGGGCGCAGAGGCGCAGCTATCGCGGGGACTTACGGTGAGCTGCATTCCATGCTACGAATCCGCAGCTGTAGAGTCTCCATCAAAGTTATTTATATACTCCTGTCTAATTTGTATCCCAGATAAATGTTGCATTTATCATATTCTTCCTAGTTGATGCTCATGCACGTGTGACACTGGGTTTAAGGGGTTCCTACTGGACGTTTGGTACGGTAGTTTACATAACTATCATTGTTTCACTCTGTAAATCCTATTTTATGCTAATTAGTTAATGGAATTTTTGATTTCAAAGGTAATAAAGATGGGTAATTGAATTAGTAAATTACCGTTGGCTTCCCTGACGGAGGCGTTAGGTGCCATCACGATCCATAGTGGATTTTGGGTCGTGACAACATGGTATCAGAACTCTAGGTTCACTTAGGTCTCACGAGTCATGAGCAAGTCTAGTAGAGTCTTGCGGATCAATATGGAGACGTATGTACTTATCTTCGAGAGGCTACAGGACTGTTAGGAGCATTTCCCTTCTTGATTCATTTATCGAGCGGTATATTTTCATTGAGGCTTGTGCCTTTATTTCCTTCCTACTCATTCTTATACGATGTTGAGCACTCGTGTCAATTGGGCATCGAGGAGTTTCAGTGGTACTACAGACGTGGAGCAGGATGTTTCTCCTTGCGCATTCAAACAAGTTATTATCGTCTTCTTGCGAGAGGAGGTTCTATCATTTCAGCTCAGTATCGGTAATTCCTATGGGTTTGAGGCTATGCACGGTTTTGGTGTAATGGTAGGGTGCCTGTCTACGTGTCAAGCTAGTGAATAACTCGAAATGAGGATTTCTCAGTGCATGATTTAAAGGTTCAGTATTTAATTCCAGTAAACGAAAGGCGATTGGATTATGAATGTTCAGGTTTGGGCTGATGGAGTAACGAGACTTGGTATTTTCGAGCGTGGTAAAATTTTCATTGTGATGCGGCGGCGACGTCCTTGGTTAAACGCATTTTTGGTTTGCCGTTACTAGGGTCTTTTTTACTTTTGCCTTCGGGGCGGGGTATTATGAATGGTGCCTGAGCTGCGGTGCACTGCAGTTCAGGGTCGAATTGGTATTTCTAATGTGACAGCTCGAGGAAGATGATCTTCCAGGAGGCTTAAAGTTGGTAGCAACTCATTAGCTCAGGTTTACGGAGCTGGATTTTGTTTTTATTTGATACAACATTGGGTAACGAAGAATGAGGAAGGACATGTGGGAGGTGTCTTGCGGTGGTTAATTTACTAGCATGTCAAGTATGAGAAGCTGAAGTTGGGAAGTTGCTTAAAGGAGATGGTTTGACCGAAGTGTGAGAGGCAGAGTAGCATATGGATTCTGTGGTAGGATAGCCACGCACCTTGAGAAAGTGTAGAGCGATTTGGGAATCGTGATGGAGGGTGATTTGACCTACGGATTTTATTTGGAGTGGTGGTCAATGTACGAAGAAAGATTGAATATGGCAGAAAGGAGTTTGCTTGAAGGAAGGAAGGGGGTTGAGATCTAATTATCATTTCAGATGCAACATGACTTGAGTCCGGAAGGTATGGTTGAACTTTCAATTGATGTCAATAGAAGGGAGCACACTTGTACAACTCGTGGACGAGCATGGGCTCGGGAGGGTTACTGAATGTGTGGTAGTTGCACCTAGTGCAACGTCATTGGAAGACGTCGGCATGGAATTTTCACATGTAGGTTGTTGATAAGTGGGAATTTTGACTACTTATTAGGGACTTTTAGCTTTCGTTCTAGTCTAAAAATATCTAATTATATTCCCGAAAACTGATGAAATATGCTCACATGCAGGAGTATTAGAAAATGAGCCACTACGATGAAATCCAACTCAAGGAGGAGTGATCTGAACAAGGACAAATATCAGGCACAAAAGCTCAAGTGCGAACCGCAGATGTTTATCTGCGGCTGTAGAATGTGAAGGAAAATCAACAGAGCCCCAGTGCAAAGTGCGGACCGCATAATTATTGCGCGGTCGCAGAAGCTACGTAAGAGCCAAAGTTCAAAGAGTTTCATTTCAAGCTCAAGAAGAAATGCGGACCGCACAATAATTGTGCGGCCGCAGAAATAGCTATCCGACCGCACTCAGGAAATGTGCAGTCCGCAGAAGAGCCCAGTGCGGCCGCACCCAGAAATGTGCGGTCCGCTGCGGCCGCACCCAGAAATGTGCGGTCTGTTGCGGCCTCATCCAAAATTATGTGGACCCAGAACATGAGAGATGTGGCCGCAACCCAGAATTGTGCAGTCGCAGAGTCAACTCCTGTCAAAATCTGAAGAAATCCGGCTGCACTGGGCTCTTCTGGGTGAACCTAATGGGTGTTTAATTTATGGCTTGCTTATGGTTGGGTGTTTATTAATTAGCATGATCTTGCCTTTAATTGTAGAATTATTGGTTGTAAATATTAGTTTATGCCTATTTGACTTGGTCTCTACTTGAGAAAGAGAGACTTAGTATAGGAAAACTTGGCTAACAAGAATTTGGGACAAAATCGAGAGATTGATAGTCTCACTTAAAGGGTTGAATCTAGAGATAGTAAAACCCGACTTGAGCATTTTATTAATTGTTTTGTTCAATACCCATTTGGACTTGAGAAAGCCAAATTGGGAAAAATCACTCTCTTACCGAGAGGTATTGAGTGGGTTTTTGAGTGTTGATTGTTATAATACACCCCGACCAACAAAACAAGCTTTAAAGTTTACAACCCGTTCGGCAAACACCTAGGTGAAGAACATACCCCTAGTACTTTTTATATATTTGCAAACCAT
This sequence comes from Nicotiana tomentosiformis, assembly GCF_000390325.3. NCBI lineage: Eukaryota > Viridiplantae > Streptophyta > Magnoliopsida > Solanales > Solanaceae > Nicotiana > Nicotiana tomentosiformis. The sequence continues at coordinate 137,087,996 of NC_090815.1, read as the reverse complement.
CCAAACATAATATTCTCTAGTTTTATATCTTTAGAATTGTAATCCTTAACGTAATTTTATAAGTAAAAACAAAATCATAGCCCAGAGATACTTCACGTGCTTTATCCAAATATATACCACTAATCCCATCTCAGCTCCCTGTGGATTCGTTCTCGACTCTTTGTTGGGTATTATTATTGCAATCGACCGTTTCATAGCCCCAAATAGATGTGTGACTTGGACGAGATCAATTTTTGGCGTCGTTATCTGGGAGCATAAAAATTGATTTAGCTATATATTTGGTTTTGTGTGTGAATTATCTTCTTTTCCTTCCGAGTTACTAATATTTTTGGTGAACCAATTGAAGGTGAAACAATGGCTCTCAACAACAATGATCCTCTCGGAAACATGCCTTTGGGGGATGTGGACGTGGAAGATTACCAAGTGGAAGAGGTTCCTCCTGAACCTCAAGCAAATAGACGAGGCCGACCGCCTCAAGACAACGTTCTCGTTCCATCCCCAAATCCACCAAGAGCGGCTCCACACCAGGTGTTTCCGAATGAAGGGTATGCAAGTGCCATAGTCCTGCCCCGCATTAGGGCGGGCAACTTTCAAATCACAAATGTTATGCTCACATTGCTAGAGCAACGGGGATTCTTCATCGGGGCTCCGAATCAAAATGCGTACAAACACTTGAAAGGATGTGTGGACACTTGCTGGGGGAGTAAACAGACAAACGTATCCCAAGATGCTTTAAGGTTGAGGCTATTTCCTTTCTCTCTATGGGGGAAAGCCTTGGATTGGTTAGAAAGGTTGCCAAACCATTACATCCATACGTGGGATGAATTGGCGGAGAAAATTATTTCCAAGTTCTTTTCTCCCGGGCATATGGCTACTCTTAGAGACGAGATTCTAGCATTCAAACAAGAACTCAATGAGTCGTTGCATGAAATATGGGAGAGGTACCAAACTATGGTGAAAGAGTACCCAAACAATGACATGACAAAGGCTATGATTCAACAAACTTTCTACAGGGGGGTCAATACTACCAATCAATGCGTGGTCAACCAACTTGCCGGTGGAAATTTCATGACAACGCCATATACGGAAGCTTGTGAGATCTTAGATGAAATGGTGGATACTTTATCGGCATGGCAAAGTAGAGTAAATATTCCTCAAGGTGATCCGAACGTGATTCACCTACATAAAGAATTGCATGATCAAGGGCACGCAATTGTCGAGTTGACCACCATAATGAATCAATTATCCAAGGCACAACTTCAACAAGTGCAAGGTCCTAAGCAAGTCAATGTGATGGAGGGAGTTAATATGATGGTAAACAAGAGAAGGCAAAAGGGTCCTCAAGTGCAAAATAGTGCGGAACATTATCTGCAAGAAGATAGTGGGTTTGATTAAGATGAATCTTACAATGAACAAGAGGAGGAAGTATAATATGTGAACAACCTCAACGGGCAAAGAAACAACTCTCAAGGCCCGAATCAACAACAATTGCGACCTCGTGGTAATCAAGGGAATTGGAATTCTAGGGAGACTCAAAAGTAAATGAACCCGTCTAGGGAGCACATTGTTGACATACTAGAATTGGTAGTGCCAAAGGCTAAGGCACCAATGCCAAGGCCTCCTCCTCCATATCCTCAAATGCTTGCCAAGCAAAATGGCGAGAATCAATTCAAAAAGTTCATTTATAAGATGAAGAGTCTATCTATTAATGTGCCATTGGTTGAGGCTTTAGAGCAAATGTCCGGTTATGCAAAGTTCATGAAGGACTTGGTGACAAAGAAGAGGTCGATGAATTATGAAACTATAAAGATGACTCGTCAAGTGAGTGATATTGTGCACTCAATGGCTCCTAAATTGGAACATCCCATCACTTTTACAATCCCTTGTACCATTGGAAGTGCCGACTTTGCTAAAGCTCTTTGTGATCTTGGGGCAAGTATCAATTTGATGCCCTGTTCGGTTTTCAAGACTTTGGGAATTGGGAAACCAAGACCCACATCTATGAGATTACAAATGGCGGATCGTACCATGAAGAGACTGTTGGGTATAATTGATGATGCGTTGGTTTGTGTTGATAAATTCATTCTCCCGACGGATTTTGTCATTCTTGATTGTAAAGTGAACTATGAGGTGCCGATTATTCTGGGTAGACCTTTCCTTGCTACGGGGAAGGCTCTTGTTGATGTGGAAGCCGGTAAACTCACTTTCCGGGTGGGTGATGAAAATGCGGTTTTCCATGTGTGCAAATCTATGAGGCAACCGAATAGCAATGAAGTGTCTTCGTTTGTGGATTTGGTGACCGATGTGATTATTGATAATACTAGTGCCACGATGAATGTTGATGATACTCTGGAGGCCGTTTTGCTTAACCTTGATGGTGACGAGATGGATGGCTATGTGGAATGCGTGAACTCATTGCAAGGAATGAGGTCGTACACTTATGGACCCCACAAATTGTCCTTGGATCTTGAAAATCGGAAGACTCCTCCAACAAAGCCCTCAATCGAGGAGCCTCCCACTTTGGAGTTAAAGTCATTGCCTCCGCATCTCAGGTATGAATTCCTTGGCCATTGTTCTACTTTACCGGATATCTTTCCTCTTGTTTGACTAATGTGCAGGTAGACTCCACATGGGCGGTGCTAAAAAAGAGGAAGAAAGCTATTGGATGGACATTGGCAGATATTCGGGGAATAAGCCCCGCATTTTGCATGCACAAGATTAATTTGGAGGAAGATTCCAAACCCTCCATTGAGCATCAAAGAAGGCTAAATGAAGCAATGCAAGAGGTGGTCAAAAAGGAGATCATCAAGTGGTTAGATGCAGGGGTTGTTTACCCCATTTCCGATAGTTCGTGGACCTCTCCGGCGCATTGTATCCCAAAGAAAGGGGGCATGACGGTATTACCAATGACAAGAATGAGTTAATTTCTACAAGAATGGTGACCAGGTGGAGAGTATGTATGGACTATCGCAAGCTCAACAAAGTCACAAAGAAGGATCATTTCCCACTTCCCTTCCTAGATCAAATGCTTGATAGGTTGGACGGTCGTGTTTTTTATTGTTTCCTTGATGGGTATTCCGGCTACAATCAAATTTTTATTACTCTGGAGGATCAAGAGAAGACTACTTTCACATGTCGTTACGTTACTTTCGCATTCTCACGGATGCCATTTGAGTTATGCAATGCACCAACGACTTTTCAAAGGTGTAAGATGGCTATCTTCATGGACATGGTGGAGGATTTCCTTGAAGTCTTCATGGGTGACTTTTCGGTGGTCGAGAATTCTTTTGATTATTGCTTGAAAAATTTGGATAAGGTCTTGGCAAGATGTGAAGAGACGAACTTGGTGTTGAATTGGGAGAAATGTCATTTCATGGTTGAGGAAGACATTGTCTTGGCCACAAAATTTCAAAGAATGGCATTGAGGTCGACAAGGCGAAAATAGAGGTGATTTCTAAACTTCCACCTCCAACATCGGTGAAGGGATTGAGGAGTTTCTTGGGTCATGCGGGGTTCTACCGGCGTTTCATCAAGGATTTTTCCAAAGTGTTGAACCCCTTGTGTAAACTTTTGGAGAAAGATGCCAAATTCCATTTCAATGAGGATTGCATGAAGGCATTTGAATTGCTCAAGTTCAAATTGACAACCACTCCTATTATCACCGCCCCGAATTGGAGCTTGCCTTTTAAGCTTATGTGTGACGCTAGTGATGTGGCGGTCAGAGCAGTTTTAGGGCAACGTGTCAATAAGATATTTTATCCGGTTTACTATGTTAGTAAGACCATGAATAATGCCCAAGTCAATCACACTGTGACCGAAAAAGAGCTCATTGCTATTGTTTTTGCTATGGAGAAGTTTCTCCCGTACTTGATGGGTACAAAGGTAATTGTCCACACGGATCATGCGGCACTTTGATACCTTATGAGCAAGAAAGATTCAAAGGCTCGGTTAATGATATGGGTGATTTTATTGAAAGAGTTCGATCTAGACATCAAAGACCGCAAAGGCAGTAAAAACCAAGTAGCAGACCACTTATCTTGCTTGGAGGAGGAGGGGGCCACATGACGGCCTTGAAATCAATGACTCCTTCCCCGACGAGCAACTTCTGTCCATTTCAATGACCTAGATGCCATGGTTCGCTGTTTTAGTAAATTATCTTGTGAGTGGTATTATCCCAGATGAGTTCTCTTCAAATCAAAGGAAGAAGCTCAAACAGGATTGCCAAGACTATTATTGGGATGAACCGTACCTCTTCCGAAATTGTACCGATGGCGTGATTAGAAGATGTGTGCCGAAAGAGGAACAAGTTAAAATTCTTAGGGCTTGCCACTCTTCACCATATGATGGTCACCATGGTGGAGCAAGAACGACGGCCAAAGTGTTGAGTTGTGGATTCCATTGGCCTAATCTCAACAAGGACACAAGTGAGTCAAGCGTTGTGATGAATGTCAAAGGGTCGGTGGGATTTCAAAGAAAAATGAGATGCCCCTCACCACCATCTTGGAAATTGATATTTTTGATGTGTGGGGCATTGATTTCATGGGACCGTTTGTAAGCTCTTGTGAAAACACCTACATTTTGGTAGTTGTGGACTATGTGTCATAATGGGTTGAGGTCGTTGCTCTACCCAACAACAAAGCTATAAGTGTGGTGACATTTTTGAAAAAGAACATATTTACAATATTTGGTACTCCAAGGGCCGTCATAAGTGATGGGGGATCACATTTTTGCAACAAAGCTTTCGATACCTTACTTACCAAGTATGGTGTCACGACCCCCTATCACCCTCAAGCAAGTGGATAACTTACATTCAAGAGTTTTTTGTCAAAAACAGTTTATGCCAACAGGACGGATTGATCAAAGAAACTTGATGATGCTTTATGGGCTTATAGGATGGTTGGGATGTCTCCATACCGGTTAGTGTTCGAGAAAGCATGTCACCTTATGATGGAACTTGAGCACAAGGCCATGTGGAATTTGAAGAAGATATATCTTGAGTGGGATGTTGCCGCCAACTTAAGGGTGGCCAAATTGAATGAGCTAGATGAATTACGGTACCATGCATATACAAGTTCTTCCTTATACAAGGAGAAGATGAAGTATCTCCATGACAAGTACATTCGGAACAAGGAGTTTAAAGAAGGTGATCTTGTGTTATTGTTCAATTCTCGATTACGGATATTTTCGGGAAAGTTGAAGTCTAAATGGAGTGGCATGTTTAAGGTTGTGAGTGTGACACCCTTTGGTGCATTGGACTTGAAGAATAAAAATGATAAAGTGTTTAGAGTCAATGGTCACTAGGTGAAGCATTATCTTGGAAATTTTGATGATGGCCACGTCGTGGAATTGATTGATGGTAATTTGTGTCGTGCCACGACGTTAAATCAGGCGCTTCTTGGGAGGAAACCCATGTTTCTTTTTATTGTTATTTTTCTTCTTTTTTATATAGGTCTTGTTTTGTGCTAACTGGTTTTGAAGTGTGTTGCAAGAATGGGCGTGCTTTGTAGGAACTGTGCTCAGTGAAAATGGCTAAGTGTGAAAAAATGTGCGGACTGCGAAATTTTGAAGGCCACAGCAGAAAGGAGGCTGCGGCCGCACAACTGGAGATCAGAAATTGCAAACTCTCTGAAGTTTGCATGTCAGAGAAATGGCCGATCTACGGTCGCACAAGGAATTTTGTGGTCCGCACCAACATCTGCGGCCGCACTCAAAAATGTGCGGACCGCAGATCGTCAAAAAGGGTAATTGGTAACAGGTAAGGAGTGCGGGCCATACATAAAATTGTGCGGCCGCACTTAGCTTAGCATTTTTGCCCTAGTCTGTCAAACTATATATAGCAGCCCCATCACACTGGTCAAACTTTACACACTCTGAACACTTAACACAAAGGCCAGCACAGGGCACTTAAACTGATTCAAGCATCTCACACTCATTCATCTTCCTTGATTTTTCCTTGCATCACTACATTACTGGTAGGTTCAATTCATCTTCAAATTTTTCAATTTTCTTAATTTTGTTCATAGTTAGTGTAGTTATTTTTAGGCCTAATGTCAAATTCATCATCGTGTGTGCTTAAAATTGTGCGGGTAACTTCCTAGTTGTTAATTGGGGGATGGGTAAACTGTGTATCATGTCTAAATTGACAATACCATGTCTAAATTGTGCTAAATTGAAAAGCCCTAAGTTCACTGCCGTTGGTGTTTAAATTGTGCGTCCGCACAAGAAATTGTGCGGTCCGCAGATCTTTAGGCTAGGTCAAATATGTGCATTGATTGTGCGGACCGCACTCAAAATTGTGTGGTCCGCAGAAATTCAACTGCGGCCGCAGAAAAGTGTGTGCAGCCACAGATCAAGCAATTCTCTTTCTTCAGTGAGTTGTGTAATATTTGTACTTATATTCCTCATCTGGTCTGTAATAATTTTTAATAAACAATTGGGGTGTTAGTGAAATTGGGGAACGGTATATTCTAATGTTCACATGAAAGGGTAGAAACATGCTTATAGGGTTCGTATGATTTACTTGTTATTTTATCCAACCTGCCATATATGCTATTTAAATTTTCATGTACACTAGTAGAAATCATGCTATTAGGGGAATCATACACTCACACAACTTGTTTACTATCAAAGCATGAGCTTAAGTACTCTATTTATTCCCATGTCTATTTCTATGTGTCACTAGACAACATGCCTATAGGAAACAAATGCCAATAACCATCCCTCAATTTGCATAACGGCAGCATGTTCATTAGATACCATGCCTATAGGATTATACTAGTTTATGCTCTACTGGTCCTCATCTAGATATCATGTCCATAGGTTCTTAATTGATTCATCAGCTACTGTTATATCTATCGCTCACCTAGAAAACATGCCTATAGGGACGAAGTGTTACAGAATCAGTTTTCAACTGCCAACTATTAGAACCTAGCTATAAAATACTGCTACTCGCTTAGAAAGCATGCCAATAGGATCAAACACAAGTAATTCTGAGTATTCCCAATGGTTTTCAGTCCCCCATATTGCGTAAATCACTTATAGATCATGTCTATAGGTTTTAATAACTTATAATCTGTAATCTCAATAAATAATGTAGCAGTACCAGATACTCTTAAACTGAGCAGTTGTTTAGAAACCATGTATATAGAGCTTAATGACTTCAATTTGTCTCAATTCTGAAACTGTCTAATGCCTAACGTAGAAATCTGTTTGCGTGCATTTGTTGTCTAAGTGTGGAGGCTAACTTGAGCCTTTAACTGTCCTTAAGTGAAGTCCTATTTGTTTTGAATGGCGCTTAGTTTTATCATTTTGAGCAGCCTAAGTAAAGTCTACAACCACCCAAATAGAGGTCCAACGCCTCCTGGACCATAGGCATGGGATGGGTAATGCACGCATAGGGTTCAACTTAGAATTGAATTAGAGAGCCTTTAGGTAAACAACTTTAACATAGTAATTGGGTAGCAGGAGATGATAGTTTGTGCCCACTGAATAATATGAGCAACTCCCTTGTCACGACCCAACTGGAGGGTCATGACTAGCACCCGGGCCATACTTGCCGAGCACCAACGTACATTTTATCTAACCTTCCTTATTATCTTTAAGGGCCGACAAGATCAATATAAATAGTAGACATGGATCATGAACATCCAACAATGAAAGATAATATCATGAACATACATAACATGGGACGACAAGACTGTCAAGAAACTATATATAAGGTACGAGCTATCATGATGCCATGAAAGACTATACAACAAAAATCAGCCGAAAAGGCATTCTAAACCATACATAAGTCGACACCTGTCTATGAGCCTCTAAAGGAACATAAGTGCTACAACATTGCCGGAACAGGGCCCCGACATACCCATAATGTCTATAACAAAAATGCATACCAAGACCACGGCAAGTCCGGAGAAGGGATCTCGCCAATAACCGCTGAACTGGACAGCCTACTATGGTGGGGGAGCTACGTCTACCTGTCTATCAGGACCTGCAGCACGACATGCAGCGTCCACAAATAAAAAGGACGTCAGTACGAATAAAGTACTGAGTATGTGAGGCAAGAAAGCATAAGTAAGAACAGTAATGTAAACAGGGATAGAGAATATACAACCTGTGACATCTGGGTACCTCTGAGGGCTACTGACATGAAATACATGATACATACATATATATACATAAACTTTTAAAACATACGCCTTTGTGGGCATCACCATCATCATATCGTACCCGGCCATAATAGGCTCGGTAAAACATACCCGGCCATCATAGGGCTCGGTAGAATCGTACCCGGTCACGTGGAGCTCGGTAAAACCCAACTGATAAGTGGTTGCACAATAGGTGCCGTACCCGGCCGACTATAGCGCGGCTCGGTAGAGTAAAATAGATACATATATATGATGCATGCTGGACTCATTGGAATCACATTTTGAACCTTTCGGAGTGACATAAGGTTGGTATCCTTCGTACACGTTATTAGGATTAACTCTTCATCAAGAATCTTATAAGAATCAGGAACTACCAACAACATTGATAATATAAGAATAAGAGAAGTAACATCAATATCAATCGTTTCATAAGAAGGGCAGCAATGTAAGTACTGCTAGCTTCTAAGAGTAGAGTATCTTTGGGAGCTCGTTCATTACATTATGTACAATCGGAGTCGTGCAAAAGAATGAAGGGGATAGCCTCACATACCTTGTATATACTGCCCAACCTCAAGCTATGCAAATGTCACGACTCCTTAGTCTACAATAAGACAAATGACACTATCATTATCGTTTAAGCATCGTAACTATTATGTATCGACCACAACCTATTTTACGATGAAACGGACAGCACCTCCCCTATTTATATGACTTCCCACAAGTCAATACAATCACCAAACAGCCCAAACAACATCATTAATAATCATATTGAGCCTCCAAAATAGTCCACCAACCAACAACATTACTACCAAGCCTTTCGATATATATTTCACAAGTTCTAGCTTCAACGACTTAGCTGCAACTTGGATAATCTTAAATATATATAGAGTAAGAGGTTCCTTACCTTTAAACAGAAAGAACAACTCCAATTTGACCTTAATTTTCCACGAAATATCCCTTCAATTCTGCCACAAGAATAAGGAAGCGAAACTAGCAATTAATTCGGGTTTTTCGGCACTAGAATTACTTTAGAAGACTTGAAATCACCTAGGGTTGATATTAAAAACTTGAAGGTGTATTTACAGGACATAAAACACTTAAAACAACCTCCCACACGAGCTGGAACAACACAAAAATCAGCAACAACAAGAAGAACAAGAAACTTACTAGCGCCACGGGATTCCCGACATTTGATTTGTGTTGTTTGCCCTTTGTTTGGGTCTTGGATCATGAGAGAACCTTGAGAGACTGTTTTTAGGGTTATAAGGTCTGAATATACTGAAATATAATGACTTAAAACGGGGTTGAGGTATCTTATATATGTCCATATGTCTTAAACCGCCTTTGTGGGCCCCATAGAGAGCAGCTTGGCGCACTCTCGCGAAAACGCGAATATCTCTCTATTCCGAGATCGTATCGACAAACGGTTTAATGAGTTGGAAACTAGACTCATAGATCTTAAATTTGATAGGTAGATCACCCCATAATTCCAAGCACATTGGGAGAAAAATGCTGTAACATTTGACCTAAAGTTTAAGTAAAATTATAAACCTAGGTTGCGACAACTTTTATCGACTTTTGTTTCATAACTCGCTTGACTTCAAGACTTATGATGCGGATATTATATGATTCAAATACATTAAAACAAGACCTCTTGGGACAATTAATCACCTCTAGTGTTACCCGAAAATACGGGTTACAACATCCTTGATTCGTTTAACTTCAAATACTTGTTAACCACTCTTATACACCCTTGTATCGTTTAAGACCAATAGGATTAACTTCTTATCATCTCAAAGATAATCTCTTCTTGGATTTACGTCGACTAACTTACGGCGTGATCTATGGTATGCGAATTTGGGTTGTAACACCCTCTCCCCCTTAGGAACATTCGTCCTCGAATGTAAGGGTTTATGGGGTGTCTAACTCATTGTGGATTCCGACAGAGATTTCCGGCTGAGTTTCCCCTATAAAATGGACACTAGCCAAACTTGCAAGCAATTAAACCTAACCTATGGCCTTACAAGACTATACAAAGCATTATGGATATGTACATTATCTGCATATTACCATTTTGTATTAAAAAAAGAGTATTCACAAGCTATTGCTTACCTCATAGAGCCGTTTCACCTTATAATGCATCCTTCTTTCCCCCGGCATCCTCGTTATCTTCACTCTGGAATAGGTAAGGGTATTTAGACTTCATCTCCTCTTCTACTTCCCATGTCATTTCTTCTATATTCTTGTTCCTCCATAATACTTTCACGGAAGCTACATCCTTTGTTCTCAGCTTGCGGACTTGTCGATCTAATATAGCCACTGGCACTTCATCATATGATAGATCCTTTGTAACTTGTACATCTTTGATAGGGACGACCCGAGAAGGGTCTCCAATACATTTCCTCAACATAGATACATGGAATACCGGGTGAACAAATTCCAATTCAGATGGCAATTCTAACTCGTAAGCAACCTGTCCAATTCGTCGAAGAATTTTGTACGACCCAATATACCGCGGACTCAACTTACCCTTCTTCCCAAAACGCATAACACCCTTCATCGGCGAGATCTTCAGGAAAACCCAATCACCAACCTCAAATTCCAGATCACGACGTCGGACGTCGGAATAAGACTTTTGCCTGCTTTGTGCCGTCCTCAGTCGCTCTTGTATCACTTTCACCTTCTCAATGGCTTGGTGAATCAAATCTGGCCCATATAATTCTGTCTCACCGACTTCGAACCATCCAACTGGTGATCTACATCTCCTCCCGTACAGTGCCTCATACGGGGCCATTTTAATACTGGAATGGTAGCTATTATTGTAGGCAAATTCTATAAGTGCCAGATGGTCATCCCAATTCCCCTTGAAATCTAGAACACATGCTCGTAGCATATCTTCAAGCGTCTGGATGGTACGTTCAGCCTGTCCGTCAGTCTGCGGATGGAATGCAGTGCTGAGATTTACTTGTGTGCCTAAACCCTTCTGAAAAGACCTCCAAAAGTTAGCCGTAAATTGAGCTCCTCGGTCTGATATAATAGATACCGGCACACCATGAAGCCTAACAATCTCCTTGATATACAACTTCGCATAATCTTCAACCGTGTAAGTTGTCTTAACTGGCAGAAAATGGGCAGATTTTGTAAGTCGATCAACTATCACCCAGATGGAGTCAAACTTATGATAAGAGCGAGGTAATCCAATAATGAAGTCCATATTAATTACCTCCCATTTCCAGGTCGGAATCTCTATATTCTGAATCAATCCACTAGGTTTCTGATGCTCGATCTTTACTTGTTGACAATTAGGACACTGGGCTACAAATTCTGCAATAGACTTCTTCATGTTATCCCACCAATACTGCTCCTTAACGTCATGATACATCTTTGTCGAGCCAGGATGGATAGAATATCGGGACTGGTGAATCTCAATCATAATCTTCTCTCGCAACCCTGCCACACTAGGTACACATAATCGGCCCTGGTATCTCAGTGTCCCATCTCCTCCGATCTTGAAAGCTGTAATCTTACACTGCTGAATTCCCTCTCTCAATCTTACTAAGGTAGGATCTTCATATTGCCATGCTTTTACCTCGGCTACCAAAGATGATTCTGCTGTATTCTGTACAGTAACACCTCCGTCATCAGAGTCCAACAATCTGATTCTCATATTGGCCAGCTGGTGAAGCTCTTTGGTCAACCCTTGTCTACCTGCCTCAATATGTATTAAGCTTCCCATTGACTTACGGCTGAGAGCGTCTGCCACAACATTAGCTTTACCGGGATGGTACAATATCTCGACATCGTAGTCTTTCAGTAATTCAAGCCACCTACGCTGCCTCAAATTCAACTCCTTCTGCTTGAAGATGTATTGTAAACTCTTGTGATCTGTGTAGATGTCAACATGGACGCCGTATAAGTAGTGCCGCCATATCTTCAAAGCATATATTACTGCAGCCAATTCCAAATCATGAGTCGGGTAATTCTTTTCATGCTTCTTCAATTGTCTTGATGCATAAGCAATCACCTTCCCACGTTGCATCAATACGCACCCCAAACCTATACCTGAGGCATCACAATATACCACATAACCTTCTGTTCCTTCTGGGAGAGTGAGCACTGGCGCGGATGTCAATCGATTCTTTAGCTCCTGAAAACTATGTTCACAAGCATCAGACCACTGGAACTTGGTAGCTTTCTGTGTTAACTTAGTCAATGGTGCTGATATAGAGGAAAACCCTTCTACAAACCGCCTATAATATCCTGCTAGCCCTAGGAAGCTGCAGACTTCTGACGGTGTTGTAGGTCTCGGCCAATTCTTCACTGCATCGATCTTCTGAGTGTCGACACTAATACCCTCATCAGATATCACATGGCCAAGAAATGCTACTGAGTTCAGCCAGAATTCACATTTAGAGAGCTTAGCATATAACTTATGATCTTGAAGGGTCTGTAATACTATCCGTAAGTGGCCCGCATGTTCCGCCTCCGAACGAGAATACACCAGAATGTCATCAATGAATACGATCACGAACACATCAAGATAGGGCCTGAATACACTATTCATGAGATCCATAAAAGCTGTTGGGGCATTTGTTAGCCCGAACGACATCACCAAGAACTCAAAATGCCCATATCTTGTCCGGAAGGCCGTCTTTGGAATATCCTTCTCCTTAACCCTCACCTGATGATACCCTGAATGCAAGTCAATCTTGGAGAAATACTTGGCACCCTGGAGTTGGTTAAACAGGTCATCAATTCTTGGAAGTGGATACTTGTTCTTTATTGTAAACTTATTCAACTGTCGATAATCGATACACATCCTTAACGACCCATCTTTCTTCCGCACGAACAAGACTGGCGCACCCCAAGGTGAAGTGCTAGGCCTAATGAAACCCTTATCCAGCAAGTCCTTCAACTGTGCCTTCAACTCTCGCAACTCTGTCGGGGCCATCCTGTATGGAGGGATAGAGATCGGTTGAGTGTCAGGCAATGCATCAATGCTAAACTCAATCTCCCTTTCAGGAGGAAGGCCTGAGAGTTCATCTGGGAAAACATCTGAAAATTCATTGACCACGGGGATTAATTGTAGAGTAGGCGGCTTCGCCTACGCATCCCTAACGCGAACAAGATGATAAATGTAACCTTTTGAGATCATCTTCCTTGCCTTAAGATAGGAAATAAACCTACCTTTCGGCGTAGCAATGTTCCCCTTCCATTCAATGGCGGGTTCACAAGGAAACTGAAACCTAACCATCTTCGTACGACAGTCAACATTTGCATAGCATGAGGCCAACCAGTCCATTCCCATTATCACATCGAAATCAACCATTTCTAACTCAAATAAATTTGTCGAGGTTTGACGACTACAAATCATCACAGTGCAACCTTTATATACCCTTCTAGCAATCACAGAATCTCCTATCGGAGTGGATACCGCAAGTGGTTTACTTATCAATTCAGGTTCAATGCCAAACTTATTAGCCACAAAGGGTGTAACATATGATAAGGTAGATCCTGGATCAATTAGCGCATATACATCATAAGAAAACACAGACAATATACCTGTAACAACATCCGGAGATGACTTGAGATCTTGTCGACCTATTAGAGCATAGGTTCGATTTTGAGAACCACTCGAACTCGGCACTGAACCTCTACCTCTACCATGACCTGTCGACTGTTGAAAACCTTGTACTGGAGGTCGAACTGATGAGGAAGAACCAGACACAGATCCAGTCGGTTGAGCCATACCACCACCTCCTCTATTAGGACAATCCCGCATTATATGGCCACGCTGTCCGCAAGAATAGCACGCATCGGAACCTCGACGGCACAGTCCAAAGTGGGCCTTGCCGCACTGATCACAACGAGGTGTTGGGGGTCTCATCTGACTAGTATCTCTATGAAATTGTGAGCCTGATGCCCTCAAACTCTGACCTGAACCAGAATAGGTAAATCGATCATACTGAGGCCTCTGAAACTTTGGAGGAGCACTAGCTACAGGTGGCGCCGAACTCCTCGAAGATTGGGGCCTAATACTGCCTTTGAACTCATCAGAATACCCTGCAAATCTCGCCCTCTTATGCTGGCCCCTATCCTGCTCCCTATCTGCCCTTTGCTGGCGCTTATGATCCTCTAGGGTCTGGGCATAAGCCTGAATACGGGAAATATCCATGCCCTCTACCAAGGAGGCTGTTGTGCACTCATTTATCAGATGTGGTCCCAACCCGTTCACGAACAGATGCACCCTATCACTCATCTCGGCCACCATATGGGGAGCATACCTTGCTAAAGAATCAAACTGTATACTATACTCTCGTACACTCATATTACCCTGTCGAAGGTTCAAGAACTTATCAGCTCTAGCTCGTCGTATCTCAACTGGCAAGTAGTGACGAAGAAAGGCCTCAGAAAATTCCTTCCACACGGCTGGAGGAGCGTTCGGACCCCTAGATCTCTCCCAACTATCATACCAGAAAATCGCTAAATCCTGTAATCGATAAGAAGCCAACTCTACTGCCTCCGTATCACTAGCATGCATAACCCGTAATGTACGATGAATCTGATCAATAAATGTTTGTGGGTCCTCCTTGGGGTCTGATCCGGTAAACACTGGAGGGTCTAGATTAATAAAATCACGAACTCTCGCACTAACCGGTTTATCAGCAGCACCGGTATTCTGCCTCTGAGCCTGAGCAGCTACCAAGCTAGTCAACAATTGCACCGCACTGCGCATATCGTGGTCTGTAGTGCTAGACGGAGGAACTGGATGTACTGGGTGCCTCCTAATATCCTCTGGAGGAGACGGAGAGGTATGAGACGGCATCTCACTCTGAGCCTCACTTTGGCCTGCTCTGGCTGGAGGCACCTGAATGTTACCCTCTCCCACAGCTGTATCAAGCCGTTTACTAATTGCTTGCTTCCTAGTCGAAGGCATCGCTGAAAGAAAACAAGGTGAATATTAGATATGAACACTTACTACTCAACTCTACGCACGATCTAGATTCAGGAAGAAGGTAACAACCCTAGATGTCACGTAGCCTCCTGATTATAAATGTGGCGCGCTACACATCCATAATCAAAACTCTACTAGACACGGCTCATAGACATCCCCTAGGACAGACTTGCTCTGATACCAAGTTTGTCACGACCCAACTGGAGGGTCATGACTAGCACCCGGGCCATACTTGCCGAGCACCAACGTACATTTTATCTAACCTTCCTTATTATCTTTAAGGGCCGACAAGATCAATATAAATAGTAGACATGGATCATGAACATCCAACAATGAAAGATAATGTCATGAACATACATAACATGGGACGACAAGACTGTCAAGAAACTATATATAAGGTACGAGCTATCATGATGCCATGAAAGACTATACAACAAAAATCAGCCGAAAAGGCATTCTAAACCATACATAAGTCGACACCTGTCTATGAGCCTCTAAAGGAACATAAGTGCTACAACATTGCCGGAACAGGGCCCCGACATACCCATAATGTCTATAACAAAAATGCATACCAAGACCACGGCAAGTCCGGAGAAGGGATCTCGCCAATAACCGCTGAACTGGACAGCCTACTGTGGTGGGGGAGCTACGTCTACCTGTCTATCAGGACCTGCAGCACGACATGTAGCATCCACAAATAAAAAGGACGTCAGTACGAATAAAGTACTGAGTATGTGAGGCAAGAAAGCATAAGTAAGAACAGTAATGTAAACAGGGATAGAGAATATACAACCTGTGACATCTGGGTACCTCTGAGGGCTACTGACATGAAATACATGATACATACATATATATACATAAACTTTTAAAACATACGCCTTTGTGGGCATCACCATCATCATATCGTACCCGGCCATAATAGGCTCGGTAAAACGTACCCGGCCATCATAGGGCTCGGTAGAATCGTACCCGGCCACGTGGAGCTCGGTAAAACCCAACTGATCAATGGTTGCACAATAGGTGCCGTACCCGGCCGACTATAGCGCGGCTCAGTAGAGTAAAATAGATACATATATATGATGCATGCTGGACTCATTGGAATCACATTTTGAACCTTTCGGAGTGACATAAGGTTGGTATCCTTCGTACACGTTATTAGGATTAACTCTTCATCAAGAATCTTATAAGAATCAGGAACTACCAACAACATTGATAATATAAGAATAAGAGAAGTAACATCAATATCAATCGTTTCATAAGAAGGGCAGCAATGTAAGTACTGCTAGCTTCTAAGAGTAGAGTATCTTTGGGAGTTCGTTCATTACATTATGTACAATCGGAGTCATGCAAAAGAATGAAGGGGATAGCCTCACATACCTTGTATATACTTCCCAACCTCAAGCTATGCAAATGTCACGACTCCTTAGTCTACAATAAGACAAATGACACTATCATTATCGTTTAAGCGTCGTAACTATTATGTATCGACCACAACCTATTTTACGATGAAACGGACAGCACCTCCCCTATTTATATGACTTTCCACAAGTCAATACAATCACCAAACAGCCCAAACAACATCATTAATAATCATATTGAGCCTCCAAAATAGTCCACCAACCAACAACATTACTACCAAGCCTTTCGATATATATTTTACAAGTTCTAGCTTCAACGACTTAGCTGCAACTTGGATAATCTTAAATATATATAGAGTAAGAGGTTCCTTACCTTTAAACAGAAAGAACAACTCCAATTTGACCTTAATTTTCCACGAAATATCCCTTCAATTCTGCCACAAGAACAAGGAAGCGAAACTAGCAATTAATTCGGGTTTTTCGGCACTAGAATTACTTTAGAAGACTTGAAATCACCTAGGGTTGATATTAAAAACTTGAAGGTGTATTTACAGGACATAAAACACTTAAAACAACCTCCCACACGAGCTGGAACAACACAAAAATCAGCAACAACAAGAAGAACAAGAAACTTACTAGCGCCACGGGATTCCCGACATTTGATTTGTGTTGTTTGCCCTTTGTTTGGGTCTTGGATCATGAGAGAACCTTGAGAGACTGTTTTTAGGGTTATAAGGTCTGAATATACTGAAAAATAATGA
Source organism: Nicotiana tomentosiformis (assembly GCF_000390325.3). Taxonomy (NCBI): domain Eukaryota; kingdom Viridiplantae; phylum Streptophyta; class Magnoliopsida; order Solanales; family Solanaceae; genus Nicotiana; species Nicotiana tomentosiformis. The sequence continues at coordinate 137,070,775 of NC_090815.1, read as the reverse complement.
CTTAAAACGGGGTTGAGGTATCTTATATATGTCCATATGTCTTAAACCGCCTTTGTGGGCCCCATAGAGAGCAGCTTGGCGCACTCTCGCGAAAACGCGAATATCTCTCTATTCCGAGATCGTATCGATGAACGGTTTAATGAGTTGAAAACTAGACTCATAGATCTTCAATTTTATAGGTAGATCACCCCATAATTCCAAGCACATTGGGAGAAAAATGCAGTAACATTTGACCTAAAGTTTAAGTAAAATTATAAACCTAGGTTGCGACAACTTTTATCGACTTTTGTTTCATAACTCGCTTGACTTCAAGACTTATGATGCGGATATTATATGATTCAAATACATTAAAACAAGACCTCTTGGGACAATTAATCACCTCTAGTGTTACCCGAAAATACGGGTTACAACATCCTTGATTCGTTTAACTTCAAATACTTGTTAACCACTCTTATACACCCTTGTATCGTTTAAGACCAATAGGATTAACTTCTTATCATCTCAAAGATAATCTCTTCTTGGATTTATGTCGACTAACTTACGGCGTGATCTATGGTATGCGAATTTGGGTTGTAACATCCCTATCTTAAGAAAGTTGCGAAGTATTATTTATGTTGCACAGGGTGATCCTTTAGGCTAAAATACTTAGGACCCCCCCTCATCCCTTCTCTTTATACACTTAGTCATCTAATATAGACTGTTATAGTTTTGCCCTTGTAGATTTTTATCAATTCTCCTTGTGTCATAATAAAACTCTTTGACCCTTTTTCTCTTTGTTTATTTGATCATCTTGCCTAATTATAATAAACATAGTTTAAAGTTCGGTCGGGACCCACAGTTGTGGACCTCGAAGAGTGTCTAACATCTTCTCTTTGAGGTAATTTGAGCCCTTACCCAATCTTTGGTGACGTTGACTAGTCAAACAGAGCTATCTGCACAATAGGTGCCCTAACGCACCTTAAAAATTGTTAGGTAGCGACTCTTCTTCTTTTAACACTTTACCTCCCACTCAAAAAATATGTCATAATGTCGAAACCCGTTTTCGCGAGAAAAAGGGGGCAGCATTTTAACTTACTGATGGAGACAGATCCATCAGTACCAGCAAACCCAGTAACATCAGTGGCATCAGCTGGCCAGTTTGAGGAACCAGATTGCGCTACCCACACTGCTGAGGCGGTGCTACAGATGTTCACCAATCCAGCTACTCTCCGAGTAGAGGATGATGAGATCCAGTTGGAGGAGCCTAAGGGAGGTGATGCTGCTATGGACACTGAGACCACATAGGGAGTCCTCTCTACTCTTTCCCTTCCTTATTTTTATTTTGTTAAGCATTGAGGACAATGCTTATTTTTATTCAAGGGGTGGAGTCTATTTTGATTTGACATTTGACATTGGCATGTAATAAATGATAACATTCTCTTTTTATTTTTACTTTCATTATGTACATATTCTTCTCAGTTTGTATATTCATTTATGCTTTCAGCAGTTTACTTCATAGCTTCTTTATTTTATTTTCTCAGTAGTCAGTGTTTAGTCTAATAGCTTCTCATCTACTTTAATAGCTTCTTTTTAATTTAGTAGTTTATTTTTAGATCAATAAGCCTTTGATTTTCTTAATGCCACGGTTCTTTCCAAAGGTGATTTTTTGTGTGAACCGGGTGACTCTTCCCAACGATGGATGGCATGACAACCTTCTTAAGGGATTGAGTCCGTTTTTTATGTTTAGGTAAGAACCGTAGTAATAATGAATAAGAGGACCTAATTCAGTCGAACTAGAAGAGTCAAGCATGCTTCACTTGGTACCAACACACTTAACTACATGATTATGATTAAAAACAAGTTCTTGGAAAGAAATAGCTCTAGTTAATGACCTTTTGACTCTTGTGTTGACTTAAGCAATCATCGAGTGGTTTAGTTGAACCATTAGTGATTTTCAATCTCGAATATGGTTGTTGTGGGCCCTCGACTCTATCCTTTTGAACAATCCAGTTGTGTGAGAGGTGATATGTTTTGTTGCAAGTCCAAGTACCCGTGCGAATGGTCTAGAACTTGCCCCAAATGTGTCTCGAGGAGAAATTCTAAGTTTTGCTTGGCTTGAGAAGTGATTGTAGGCTCTCCTTGACCCGTTTTGAAATTTTCCACGACCCACCAATGTTGCTAGCCCTAGTCAACCCTTTTTAGCCTAAAACCTTTCTCATTTGATAACCATGTTACAAGCCTTTACCCGTTTTGTAGTGATCCTCTCTTGGCACCCGAGCTTTTCTTAACACACTTGAGAAACAATTGGATAAACATAAGTTTGAGGGAGAGACGAGAAATTTGAAAGTGGTATCAAGGTATAAAAAGAGAAAAGAAATTTAAAAAAAAAAGAAAGGCAAAATACAAAAAAAAAAGTAAATAAGTTGGAGAGTTGAAGGGATTCAAAGAAAAGCAAAAATGCAAAGCATGGAGAAAACAAAGAAGGAGAAAACGAATATCATGACCAAGAAAGAGTGATATTAAGTCTCTCTAGTTCCCCTAAGGAAAAAAAAAATGACTCAAAGAGTCGGGAAAGCATGAGCCAAAAAGAGAAAATGGAGTGCTTAAGGAAAGAGGACCCCGTTCTATTCCAACATTTCCTACCTTAGTCCAAAAGCCTTCATTACATTCTGAAAAAGCCTGCGTGATTTCAAGCCGAGTTAATATACATTAGTGGTGATTTACATGAGGGGCAAGCATATGGTACTTAGAGTCGTACTTGTGACATTCTTTTGAGAGAGATGAGCGAACTTTTCACAAATCTTTGAAGTGAGTGCTACATTCTTAAGTGAGATATGCTAACGGAGAGTAGAGAAGGAGGAGTTTGGGATCCACAATGACCTACATGAAAGAGCGAACTTCCTTGATGAGTAAAGTCAACTCTTGATGCTCTAGTGTCACATTAGAACTATTTGTACTTAAAACTTCAAATCATTTCTTTGTTGATAATTCATAAGTGTTGTGGGTAATTGTTGGTCCCAATTGATGTATGTTGGATTCACCTTAGATTAGCTGGAATAGCTCTTATCTTGTGGAGGTGGGAATTACCTTGTTTGCTTGAGTACAAGCAAAAGCTTAAGTTTGGGAGAGTTGATAAGTGGGAATTTTGACTACTTATTTGCGCCTTTTAGCTTTCATTCTATTCCAAAAGTGTCTAATTGTATTCCAAAAACTGATAAAATATGCTTACCTGCAGGAGTATTGGAAAATGAGCCACTATTATGAAATACAACTCAAGGGGAGTGACCTGAACAAGGACAAAAATCGGGCACAGAAGCTCAAGTGCGGACCGCAGATTTCTATCTACGGTCGCAGAATATGAAGGAAAATCAACAGAGCCCCAGTGCAAAATGCGGACCGCACAATTATTGTGCGGCCGCAGAAGCTACGTAAGAGCCAAAGTTCAGAGAGTTTCATTTCAAGCTCAAGAAGAAATGCGGACCGCACAATAATTGTGCGGCAGCAGAAACAGCTATGCGACCGCACTCAGGAAATGTGCGGTCTGCAGAAGAGCCCAGTGCGGCCGCATCCAGAGTTGTGTATATCGCAGAACATGAGAGATGCGGCCACAATCCATAATTGTGTGGCCGCAGAGTCAACTCCTGTCAAGATCTGAAGAGAAGTGCGGACCACACATATAATTGTGCAGCCGCAGAACCACCGAAGGGGCAATATTGTCCGAAAATTTCAGCTTTGTATAAATAGACTACGTTCACGAAATTAGGTCAAGTTTTGAATATTAAAAGTACTGTAGCCGTTTTTCTTTACCCCTTTAGGCAACTTTAGCTTGCTTTGGTGATTTAACATTGGATGTTTATTTTTTAATCTTGCAATATGAGTTTTATCATCTTCTCTTCTCTATTTTCCTCTATACCTATTATGAGTAGCTAGATTTTTAGCTAGGGTTATGACCCAACCCTAGTGTGTGAACCTAATGGGTGTTTGATTTATGACTTGTTTATGGTTGGGTGTTTATTATTTAGCCTTGTTCTTGCCTTTAATTGTAGAATTAATGGTTGCAAACATTAGTTTATGCCTATTTGACTTGGTCTCTACTTGAGAAAGAGAGACTTAGTCTAGGAAAAGTTGGCTAACAAGAATTTGGTACAAAATCGAGAGATTGATAGTCCCAATTAAAGGGTTGAACCTAGAGATAGTAAAACCCGACTTGAGCATTTTATCCACTGTTTTGTTCAATACCCATTTGGACTTGAGAAAGCCAAATTGGAAAAAATCACTCTCTTACCGAGAAGTATTGAGTGGGTATTTGAGTGTTGATTGCTATAATACACCCCAGCCAACAAAACAAGCTTTAAAGTTTACAATCTGTTCGGCAAACACCTAGGTGAAGGTCATACCCCTAGTACTTTTTATATATTTGAAAATCATCCAAACACAATATTCTCTAGTTTTATATCTTTAGAATTGTAATCCTTAACGTAATTTTAGAAATAAAAACAAAACCATATTTGTAGAAGTACAACCAAGCTACTTCACGTGCTTTATCCAAATATATACCAATAATCCCATCTCAGCTCCCTGTGGATTCGATTCTGACTCCTTGTTGGGTATTAATATTGCAATCGACTGTTTTACAACCCCAAATAGAGGTGTGACTTGGATGAGATCAGTTGTCTCCTGTGAACAGGCTAGTGGTTGCATGATGTTGATGAAGCTGCTATGAAGGATTTTAATTGTTGCCCGGTAAGAGGTCAAAATGAGATGGGTGCATGATTCAGAATGTTCATGAAAAGCTTAAAAGAAGACTTCAGAAAATTGGCGGTTAACGACGCGGGATCAGGGCAAAAAAGGAGGAGGAATAGTTGTGGGCTCTATATTATGTGATGGTATCTTAAAGCTAAGTGGGAGAGCCTCACTGTCTATGATTAGATCGCGTGGTTGTCGGCTTGTGTAACTTCCGATTATCGGCGCAATGGTGGATTATTTGTAACTAATAAAAAGGAAACATCAGGGGTAATTCGAGCAGAGAAATTGATAAATGTGTGCTATATTTCATCTTATCGATTCAGGTGCAGGTTTTGGGAAGACTCAAAGTTATGCTTCTTATGGAGGTAATGTGCGAGGATTTAGCCGGATGCTTCTTTACGAGGCTATTAATGTACTAGCAGGGCAATGGAGTTTGGTTATATTCGAGACCAGGTCAGAGTGGGTGACTCTTAATAACGGTTCAGTGAGTTCAAGAATTTAAGTACGGTACTTAAAGATTTCGGGTCCGCTGTATGGTTTTGGATTGATTTCTGTAGTGGATTGCGAACAGAACTTGGAGTGTTTTGTGTTATTATCGGGTAAGCGGTGCAGTATTGGAGGAAATGAAGAAATGACTTCGAATTTGCGGGAGGTTCTTCATAATGGGTATACCAGTCGGAGATGCTATTATGCGTTGGAGAAAGGTATGAGGTAATTCATGGGTATTGAGACGATGTAGTCTCGCGATTCGGGTCACTCGAGATGAGTACGGATTGAGTTTGATATGTTGTGAATGGAGCTAATGTTATTTCTAAGGTATGTCAAGGGTAAATTTTAAGAAGTTTGGTCGGTTATAATGGCTGAATCAGCATGATTGTGGCAATGGTCGGTTCATTCGGTGTGTGAAGTTATAACATATGGTTTGTGGTTGTACTCGTGGGCTTTACAGCCACCATAACTTGATTGATTCGGGAGGTATTTAATTCAAATGGTTTTGTTGTGTAAACGGATTCCGAAAAAGTCATGGCAGTTTAGATCGCGACTTGAGGTTTGTATATCTCCGCGGTCTGGAAATTCAGTTACGTGTTGGATTGGTTCCCCGAAAATGAGCTAAGTGAAAGGTTTCTAGCCAATGGAGTGACTTATTTCACTAGTAGTTCAAGGGTTATGGTGAATACATGTATTATCGCGTAACAACATGATAGGTGCAGTGATCAGCATGGGAACTGGAAGTTGGAGGTCAAGGTTGCGGTTCGGTGTTGATTAGAATGTCACGAGCTCGGATGAGCGGGTGTTCAGAGTAAGCTAGCATTTTCTTTAGTGTCACACTGTCACCTGAAGACGACGTATTGTGTGAGAGGCCTTGTGTATTGAATTGAGGATTTTAAATTTATTTTACGGAAATTTAACGATTTGTGGTATGGATGTGCGGAATTTGCTACATGGGGGAGGTTGTGGGAGCGTACCCCACGGGAAAATATGTATAAGTGTGATATGTTGGTCACTTGAGTACTAAAGATTTAAAACTAGGTATGGAGATTTTTGGGTACCATCGTTAATGTGAGAGTTTGTTACGGATTGGGATGGTTGCTTGTGTGTGTCATGAATAGGACCATTGTGAATCCTTCAAAGGTTATTAGCCTAGTATGGTATGATCAGAATCGATTTGAGGTCTGTTGGTGGAACTAATGTGAATGTGTGCTCTGCGTAAGGTCGGACATGTTCATTCGTCATAACATTCCTTACTAAGGAGTCGTCGGGCATTGGATGTTATTTCCGTCATCAGCTTTTCCGTGTAGCCTATATCGTGCCATGTGGGTTGTGAGATAGATTGATTATTCACACATATGTTGAGGTCCCGTGTAGTTTGCGGTGTTATATGAGCAGGATAGCTCTCAAGATGCAGGTCATTTATCGCACCTTTGGTGTGCTTGAGTTTTGTAGCGTGTGGCACTATTCGCCTTCCCAGGATTTGTATTACGTGTTGGGTGTGCTTGTGGTCGATATTCGGGCATTTTGTAAGTATAAGTGTTACGGTATTATGTGTGGATAAGGTTGCACGCCGCAACAGTGAGATGTTGAGTACAGTTACATATATTTGATTCGGTGTATTTTTGTTTCTCATTCTCTGAGGAGAGTTCATAGCGTCTGTTCGACCATTTTATTCGTTATGCGGGATGGGAAGCTCCATTCCAGAGTTTATTTTCCTTATATATCGCATTCGAGTTCATAGCTTGTTGGCGCATTTTTGGCATCATATGAGATCTTGGTCAGTGGTTGAGGTGGCTTATTACCTGTGTAACTTATACCGGGTGAGACGAGACTATTGGACCTGAAATTCGGTGCAATCGGATATATATAAGTACATTAAAGAGAGAATATCGGTATTCGGTCTAGAATGAGGCTATGGTCCTTGTCAAGAGAAGCGACTCCATGATTTGATTGATTTAATAGGTGGTTATGAATTTCAACACATCTTCTCTGTCATGGCAGTATTGTGAGGATTGAAACTGGGCTTATTTGTATTATGAGGTGTATTGCGAGCATCAGGTTCGTGAAATTCCAGTTATTGTGGTCGGAGGATGTTGCCTTGGGCAAATGAGTTATGCGGTACGTGGTGTGATTTCTGCATAGATGCACAATCGTGTTTTAGCATAGTGTGTAGTGATTGATATGGTGTTCGTATGTTAGAATAAGGTATTGTAAAGAAATTCAGAGGTTGGAATTTGGGTCTAAGGCTTATAGATTGATTAAAAGAGAGGACCTTCAGTCCGGCTCGAGGTGAGGTGACAAACTAGAATTGTGATGGCACGGGTAGGTGCACAAGGTGTTAAACAGTGATATTGGGCAACTCCAGAGCAGTTCTTAGCAAGTTCGAGGACGAGCGTATGTTTAAGTGGGAGAGAATATAACGACCCGACCGGTCGTTTTGAGCTCTAGCGCGTCGTTCAACGGTTTGAGGCTTTGAGAAGCTTCACTTCATGTATTGTAACTTGCACGTGTGATCGGAATTTAATTTCGAGAAGTTCGGAGTTGATTTGGAAAGAAAATTCTCATCTCAGAAGCTTTAAGTTGGAAGAATTGACTGAGGTTGGACTTTTGAGTCAATGACCTCGGAATCAGGATTTGAAGGTTCCAATAGGTTCGTATGATAAATTCGGACTTGGGCGTATGTGCGGGTTGAGTGCCGGGTAGCCCGGGAGTATTTCGGCGCTTATTACGGAAGGTTGGCATTTTGAAGGTAAAAGACTTTCCTAAGTTTGGGGTGGAATGGATTTCGATGTTATAGATGTCCGTTTGGGATTTCGAGCATGGGAATAGTTTCTTATGGTGATTCTAATCTTATGAGCGCGTCCGGACGTTGATTTGGAGGTCCGTAAGTCATTTCGGCGTCAATTGGCGAAAGTTGGAAATTTGGATAATTTTGAGAAGTTTGACCGGGAGTGAACTTTTTGATATCGGGGTCGGATTCCGATTTCAGAAGTTAGAGTAGGTCTGTAATGTCAATTATGACCTCTATGAAAAATTTGAGGTCAATCGGACGTGATTTGATAGGTTTCGGCATCGATTGTAGAAGTTTGAAGTTTCAAAGTTCATTAAGTTTGAATTGGAGGGTGATTCGTGTTTTTAGCGTTGTTTGATGTGATTTAAAGGCTCGACTTTATTTGTATGATGTTTTAGGACCTGTTGGTATATTGGGTTAAGGTCCCGGGGGCCTCGGGTGGATTCCGGAGGGTTAACAAGTCGATGTTTGAACTAAGGGAATGCTGGGATTTTTTTGGTTGCTGGTGCAATCGCACCTGCGAAAAAAGGGCCACAGGTGCGACGCCGCAAAAGCGGCCAGGCAAGCGCAGGAGCGGGTTTCCATGGGCAGTGCTGGGATCGCAGATGCGATCATATCACCGCAGAAGCGGGACCGCACCTGTGGAGTGGGCAGCGCAGAAGCGACGGATGACCTGGACTTGGGTTCTCGCAGGTGCGAGACTTGGAGACGCAGAAACGGCTATCGCATGAGCGACATTCTGGGCTGCAGAAGCGGAAATCGCGACTAGGCAGAACCCTTTAAGTTCGAGGGTTCGATAGTTTTCACCCATTTTTCGGATTTTGGAGCTCGGTTTGGGCGACTTTTGAGAGAAATTTCACCACACAACTTGGGGTAAGTGTTCTTGACTCCCTTGTAATTATATTTCATGAATTGATTTTCATTTTTGGTGTATGATTATCGAATCTTCAAGAGAAATCAAAGGAAATTTCTATAATTTCATAAAAATGAATTTTCGAGTTTTGAATGTCGATTCGGAGTCGGATTTGAGTGAAATTAGTATGGTTGAACTCGTAATTGGATAGGTTGTCAGATTTTATGAGTCTTGTCGGGTTTCGAGATGTGGGCCCCACCGTTAATGTTTCGAGCGAAATTGGAAATTTGTTTAAATTGATTAGTTATGGGTATTAAAACATATATTGATTTATTTGCACATTGTTTGCATAGCTTTGGATCGACAAGCATCAGTTTGAGGTATTAGAGTGGCGTTGGAGCCGACTATGGAGCTTCGGAGCGAGATAAGTCTCTTATCTAACCTTGTAAGAGGGAATTTACCTCATAGCTGATTTAAATTAATAATTGTTGCTAATTATGGGGGCTAGGTACGCACAAGGTGACGAGAGTCCGTGCGTAGCTACTAATTATGCTATGTCCGGGTAGTTTAGGACTCAAATCATGAATTACTTGTAATAATTGTATCCTTTATTTAATTAAAGTACTGGAATTATATAGGAAATTGTTAGAGAAAATAGTAAAAGACCGAAATTTCACACACTTGAATTTTTGTGCAAATTACTTGACCGTTAATAGAAACTGTACATCCTTATGTGTTAACCTTGTGATAACTTCTCATTTAGGAGGTTCATAAGAAAATGTCCTCCATTCTTGTGGAGCGGGCCGAACGCCTCGGTAGTATAGATGCATCTATGGATCGTGCCGCACGTCCCTCAGTAGTGTACACAATACTCTAGATCGGGCCGTACGACCTCGGCAGAAATCATGCCTAATAATAATAATTACACGATACCTTGACCTTCTATTGCAACTTGTGAAGCTAATTTATTAATTAGAAATTATTGAATTTGAAAGAATCATTTATTTTCGCTTGTTAAGAAAATTATTACTATTCACATAAATCATGTATATTTAAATATTTCTATTTTAATATTATTGACCCATAGTGAGTGTCAAAGTCACCCTCTCGTCACTACTTCTTCGAGATTAGGCTTGATACTTACTGGGTACACGTTGTTTGTGTACTCATACTACACTTGTTGCACATTTTTGTGTAGGTACATATATGTCTAGTGATCTTTTGGGCGCAGAGGCGCAGCTATCGCGGGGACTTACGGTGAGCTGCATTCCATGCTACGAATCAGCAGCTACAGAGTCTCCATCAAAGTTATTTATATACTCCTGTCTAATTTGTATCCTAAACAGATATTTTATTTATCATATTTTTCCTAGTTGATGCTCATGCACTTGTGACACTGGGTTTTGGGATTTCCTACTGGACGTTTGGTACGGTAGTTCACATAACTATCATTGTTTCACTCTGTAAATCCTATTTTATAATAATTAGTTAATGGAAATTTTGATTTCAAAGGTAATAAAGATGGGTAATTGAATTAGTAAATTACCGTTGGCTTGCCTGACGGCGGCGTTAGGCGCCATCACGATCTATAATAGATTTTGGGTTGTGACAGCCACCAAGTTACTATTCATCATCTTTCATAATCAACACTTGCAAAATATACAATTCGGGTGATTACTTAGTTGATCACTTACAACTCTTACTAATAAATAACTCCATAGGTTCATTGTATTCATCAATTTCATTGCCAAGATTAATACTCATCTTCTCTCTTATTTTCTCAAAAGTACTATTTATGCCATGAACTAGAGTTTTATAATCCAATCTTTCAACCATCAAAACTTGTAACAAATATTTCGAATACTTCTAACTACTCATAATAAACAAGTTTGAAACATTAAAATTACCTCTAGTAGCTTAATCTTGAAAAATCACAACTTTGGTGATTTTAGTGTTTTTGAGGATTTGATGATGAAATCTAGCATTTAGATGCAATAATGATGTTAGAACTCATTTATATTGAGTAAGAATCAACCCAAAACCTCATTAATAACTTACCTTGGTTGATTGGACTTAGTTTGAGCTTAAAATCGCCCATTCACCTCAAGAACCCTAACCCCAATACTCAAAATACTCTCATCCCCCGACTTTGTATTTATAGGCCCAGATTTTTGGGTTTCGGACGCGGCCTCGGATGCTTCGCATCCTCAGTTCACTCCTCTTCGAAGCTCGTACGTGGACCTGGATGCTATGGCATCACTTCACTGCCAGCCTTTCTTTCGGACGCTGCCCCGGATGCTTCGCATCCGCAGTTCACTCCTCTGCCAACCTTTGGTAATTTGGTCATAACTTCTTGTAGGAATGTCCAAATGACAAACAGTTTGAAGCGTTAGAAACTAGACTCAAAGATATTTTATTTGATAGGTTTTCCATCACATAAATCCTTATATATATGTATATATTCTCGTCCAAAGTTAGATCTTGTGCGTACTCATTTGAAACTTTAGTCTATCATGTATTTTCCAACTTGATTTGTCCCAAGGGCTCTCATTATGCCCTATATCATTTCAAATATACCTCGTACACTTATTATCATATCCAATTAATATACATCATATTAATAATCCTCGTCTACATACAAAATAATATAATTAGCACACAACAACTTTCTTAAATGCGCTTAAGTATTTCAAAAAACATTTCCGGGGTGCTACATACTGTACCAGGGATGAACATGTTTGTTTACTTTTGTGTCTATTTTGATTCCCTTAAAATGGGTTGGTTAGAAGGTTGCAAAAGAATTATTGGTTTTGATGGATGCTTCTTGAAAGGGATGTGTAAAGGTGAGTTACTGGTAGCTGTTGGCAAAAATGGGAACAATCAGATGTTTCCAATAGCATGGGCAGTTGTGGAGACAAAACACTCTTGGACATGGTTCATTCAACACCTGAGTGCTGACTTGGAGTTAGGAGATGGTTTCAACTTAACAGTAACGTCAGACAGTCAAAAGGTAAACTCCAGCTTACACTTATTTTACTATTGTCTACTATTCTTAACTTCAATTAAATGATATTAACTTTACTATTGTCTGCTATTTTTACAGGGATTAATACCTGCAATTGAAAACTGTTTACCAATGACATAGTATAGGATATGTGCTAGACATATATAGTCCAACTGGGCAAAGAAATGGAAAGGTGAAGAAAGAAGGATACAATTCTGGAGATGTGCCAAGTCTTCCTTTGTAGTGCAGTGCAAGGATGAGTTTGCAAGATTGGGAATGCTGGGGAGAAACATATGTGAGTATGTTCTGGATTACAACAAAGAATTATGGGTAAGGGCTTATTTTAGTCCTGTGTCTAAATGTGATGTTGTTGAAAATAATATGTGTGAGGCATTTCATTCATGGATAGTGGTACCTAGGCACAAGTCAATTATAACTATGTTAGAGGAAATCAAACACAAAGTGATGACTAGAACTGTTGATATGAGGAGATTTGCTGAAACTTTGATAACAGATATATCCCCAATAGCAAGAATGAATTTAGAAGAAAATAAAGATGCATTTAGGAGATGTAAAGTTCTTTGGAATGGGGATAATGGTTTTGAAATTTCTGATGGTGATATTAGGCATATTGTTGATTTAAGAGAGAAGACTTGCACTTGTAGAACCTGGATGTTGAGAGGAATTCCATGCCCTCATGCTATTTGTTCCTTATATCACTTAGGACAGAATCCAGATGGCTTGGTTGAACATTGATACAGAAAGACCACCTTTATGAAAGATTACCAATATTTTATACAACCTATTCCCAACATGAAGATGTGGCCAGAATCATCAAATCTCTCTATTGAGCTACCTGAACCAAAACCAATGCCAAGAAGGCCTAAAAGATGTAGGAGAAGAGCAAAGGATGAGCCAAGAAAGAAACACGGCAAGATGTCAAAGAAAGGAGTGAAAATGACTTCTTCAAAGTGTCATCAGTTAGGTCACAACAAAACTGCATGCCAATAAGGGGTAAGATCAAATAATTTTCTATGATTTTAGCATTCTATAATCCACACTAGTTGTTTATGCTTCTAGCCTAACATATGAGATACTCAAGCAAGTCAGTCAACTCAAAGAAGTCAGCCAACCTCAACCATGCCTATCATTCCATCCTCAATTTGTGAGGACACATCTGCTGTGAAAAGATGTGGTCAGAGTAAGTTTAGTTCTGTAGGAAGAGGAAGAGGAAGAGGAAGGGAAAATGGCCTAGGAATGGGATAATTTAGATCAACAGCTAATTCTATGGAAGGAAGGGGCATAGACACACAAGCAGCATATGAAACTCAACAAACAATAGGATATAAGAGGCCTAGGCAGGCTGGTTTTGGTGTTTATCAAGACACAATGATTGGAAGAACTGTCATGAATGTAAGTTATACCTCTGTTATAATTTTTTTGTTTAAGTTAATAGCAGACTCTAATCTTCTATTATTTTGCAGCATGGTAACCCTTTAGGAGAGGGTGATATCACCCGGTACAAATAGGGATGCATCTGCAACTAATATAGACCTTGGATTTGCACCTAATGATTTGAAATTATAGAGGATTTGTGACTATGTTATTGTAAGACCCCGTAAGTTTAACAACCTTGATACCGTTATATGCATTTGATATGGTAATTTGAGTGGAACATTTTTGTAAAACGAAAGTTTGAAAAATATAATTTTATATAGTTATTAATATTACTACTTTCGAACATGCTTTAAATTATACACATTATATGAGAAAGTTTATGAGATTTTCTTTATTGTAAAGATAGAAATTATTTTTTCACAAGAAAAGAAGGTTATCTTTTTACCATTTTAAGAATTAAGCGTAGGAAAATTTGTGCTCTTTATATGAGATTAGAAAAATTAGAAGTTGAGAAAATATATGTATTTTTATATGGATATTTTAATAAAATAATAGTGTATGCATTGATTTTATATGGTACCATGATTTATTAATATTTTAATATTTTAATAGTAGTACTTTAGGATGAGGACAAGACTATTTTCGAGGTTATAAGTATTTATGATATGTCAAACAAGTGATAAGTAAGTGTTATAAAGGTCAGAGGGTAAACGAATCGAAGAGATTGAGTATCGCCGAAGTTTGACAATTTGGGATAAAATATGGTCCAAGCTATAATACCCGGTATTTATAGACTAGTGACATACAAGGTACCACATGACCATGATAGTAAGGTGTATAAAGTATGTTAAAAGTGAGTAGTATTTTAAGTAATTTGAGATAGTTCTTAATTATGTGGATAATTGGGTAATTATAAATTTTTAGTGGGAGATTAACTAAGTAATTAAGCTAATTAAGAAAATTGGATAAGCCTAAAGGGCTCCCAACGTGGCAGCCAAGGAAAGCCCAATAAATGACTCTTAAGTCATAGAGCAAGATGGCACATTTAGGGAGTTTTGGTGGCTCAGTCATCAAATAAGTGGGCCCCACACCCACTAGGATTAAAAATCTTTCAAAATCACTTAAGAGAGATACAAGTATCTCTCTTAAGTGATAATGAAGGAAAACTTCATCAAATTCATACGAAGATGATATTATGTAATAGCAGCGTGAGATGCAATTCTAAGAGAGCACGGTACAATCTTTCTCAAGAATATTATACGGATTTTTCCCTACTTCGATCCGTCGTTACGTGTTTTTCGCAAAGACGCGTGTTATAGGGATTATCAAGAGAATCGGCTCAGGTATGTTAAGACTATCTCTTATTTTCTTTTGGCACGATCCAAGTAACGATACATAAACGTAATGTTATTTCATAAATGGTTCTACTCTTAGTAACTAAGAAGGTCTACGTTGTTCGTTCGTGTAACATGATATTCAAAGCATGCCTAAGCATGGTCCTAACTCTCTATTAAGGTATTTAATAAATATGTTAATGTTCATAATGGTATTATGTGCATCATGCATTTACTACCAAGCTACGACCGGTTGGGCAGTTACACATTTACCACCGAGCTACGACCGGTTAGGTAGTTACACATTTACCACCGAGCTACGACCGGTTGGGCAGTTATACATTTACCACCGAGCTACGGCCGGTCGGGCAGTCATGTATTTATCACCGAGCTACGACCGGTTGGGCAGTTACACATTTACAACCGAGTTACGGTCGGTCGGGAAGTCATGCATTTACCACCGAGCTATGACCAGTCGGGCCGTCATACATTTACCACCGCGCTACGGCCAGTCGGGCAGTTACCACCGATCAGTTGGGCAGTCATGCATCATACGATATGGATAAGAGTCTCAAAGAGAAGCATTATATATATAAGTATAATAAGTACGCATATACAGAGACTCTGGTTGATTCTTATATCTCTTTAATTAATGTTGACTTATTATTATGTTTCAGTTCCGCCTTACATACTCGGTACACTATTCGTACTGACGTCCTTTTGTTGTGGACGCTGCATTCATGCCTGCAGGTATATGTAATTAGTTTGACGAGCCCTCATAGTAGACGAGGTTAGCATTCGGCGAAGGATCGGTAAGACTCCACTTCATTCGGAGTGCAGCCGAGTTTATAAGTCATCGTGTCAGAGTTTTGCTACAGACTTATTATTAGGCAGGGGCCTTGTCTCATTTGATGTCGAATAATCTTAAAGGCTTTGTAGACCATAAGTTTATTTTGTACAGTATGTCAGAGGCCTTGATGACCCATATGTATTAATGTTTTAAGAACGATGGTTCATTGATACAATATTTTCTCACTTATAGTTAATCATTATGAGTTGTGACCATGTTTGCTCATGATAGTTACAAAAAAAAAAGGTTACAGAATGGTTCGCTCGGGCCAGTACGGTACCGGATGCCAGCCACGCCTCTCCAGCCAATTTTGCTTCATTTTCTTTGACCCTTTTTAGCAAACCATTAATGGTCTTATTAGCTTGATCGGAAAAGTCTTTGTCATACAATCTAAAGTAGTCGCAAGCACCTCGATCCTTCAAAGAAGGATGAATCAGAATTAAAAAAAAAAAAGTAACCCAATTTGCTAAGCATAAGTACAAAAACATGGCCGGCTCACTTTGTCCAATTAACACCCATAAAATCGACGACCTGGATTTTTGGGGGACCATGAAATTTTCAGCTTTGCATTAAAACCACAACAACAAAAATTCAATCCCTTTTGACATCTCTCTTCTCTTTGCGACATGGCTACAACAGCTATGAAGTTCAAACTCTAAATTTGGGATGAAGAACAAAAAAAAGACAACTAGTACAATTTCCTATAAATTTAACGCAAGATTCAACAAATTGAAGAAAAAATGCAGTCTTTGAATATTCATGGAGATGGAGCTTTTGAGATTTAAGGCTTATTTTGTAACTGTTAATGAAGAAAGAGATAGGGAAAGCGGGTATAAAAGGGGGCCCAACGGTAAGATTTTGTCAGCGTTAAAATGGGATTGAAATTAGAGACTCACGCGTGACCTGGGTGTGGAAACTCACTCAATGTGACAAGTCAATATTTTGTGTTTAAGTGGCACATGAGGGAATGAGTTGGAGTATCAAAATGAAAAATACCAAAGTAAATATGTCAAAATAAAAAGCGGAGTCGAGTTTAAGGGGCGGTTTATGGGTTTGGCCAAGAATGTGACAGTAAAGTAAAACGATTTTTTCCAAGAATAAAATAAAATGACAGTATTAAATATGAATACAAAAAGATTATGAAAGTAATAATAATAATAGTGGGAATGAATTGAAATGGTGATTGTCCAGGTGTTAAGCGGTTGAGCCAATCCCGTTGGGCGTTGGTTTGAATCTACTAAAGCGCAGAAGCAGAGGCTCTCTCTCTGTGTCTCTCTCCCTCAGAGCCCGGCGCTGTGTTGAGACTTCAGAAATTCAAATACTGAGCTATCGTCTCCTCGTATCAAATCAATCCACCTCTACTACTTTCCTTGTTAAACTTCACTTCCCTTCTTAAATACCCTTCCCACTCCTTTTTATTACAACTCATTTATAATTCCTTTTTTGGGCCATTGCGGTTTATACACCATACACAATACATTTCTCCTTAATCTCCGACTGAAACCAAACCCTAGACGCCCATTCCGGTTCTTTTAAGTTCTGGCCGTTACCCCCCTCACCCAGGTATGCGTTTTCTTCCCTACATTGCACCTTTTTTTCCATAGAAATGATTTATTTTTTATTTTTTCTGTTTATTTATGCGACAAGTTCTGACCTTTTCCGTTTCTGTTGATCGATGACACTTGTTTATGCTTGAAAAGAAGCGAGCAAATCTTTTTTCTTGCCTTTTGAATTCTTTGGATTTTTTTTCTTCATAAATCTTATATGACGAAACTAGGGTTTTGTTTTTTGAACCGACATGTCGTTCATTTTCTTTTATTCATTTGTTCGTTTTTCATTGGATTTCCATTTCGGTGTATTATGTAGAATATGTTATTTGAGCTTGTTTTTAGAGCTGATTGCTAGAATGTAATTCTTGATCCACATAATATGCTGCATGCTATTAGTTGTCAGAATGGATAAGAGTGACGTAGAGATGGAGGATGCCGAGAAGAATGCCCAAGATGTTGAGAATATGGCTGAGTCTGAAACTAATACGCTCAATTCCACTCTGAAACGTGAAGGGCCTGCTCTTGATGGCCAACAGTCCACCGACTCATTGGTGGAGTGCCAAGACAGTGCTAAACCAGAGACACAAGATCAAAATAACTACTCTGAGAGTGGGGCTAAGAGCCGAATGCCTGCTGAAAATGGGAACGGAGAGCAGAAGACCGCTAGTAATATAGTGGAAAGTGAAAGCAACGTTAATGATGAGGCAGTGGGCCAGACTGATTCAAAGGGTGTGGTAGAGGAATTTGATGCAAAGTGCAAGGTGGAGGACCAGAGGAATGCTGCAAGTGAGACACCGAAACAAAATGACGCTATAAGCCAGCCAGAGAGTCAAGGCATTGCAGTAGGTGATGACCAGAACGGATCTGGAATAGAATCACTAGACCAAAACAATGCTACCGGTCGAACAGAAGGAGAAAACAAAATTGAGAAAAAAGAAGGCGATCTTGATGCAGATGTGGCCGTGAAGAATGAAGAATCTATTGGAAATGCTACTGACCATGATAGTGGATGTGTAAACATGCAGGTACATGAGGGGCTACCTGCTAATGAAGTAAATGAGAGTGGAAGAGAGGTGAAGGAACTTCCTCAGGCTGAGAACTCGATCGAAGAGGTTCATCAAAATGGGAATGATATGACGGTTGATGAACACAAGGAAGTGGAAGACAATACTGCAACTGTTATCACTGATGGTGGTGCGAGATCGAATGAGTTGTCAGAGACAAAAGACGATGTTAAGAATACTGCTACTGCAAAGATGCCAGAGCCAGCAACTCCAAATTTGCCGGTGAAATCTGCCACTGCAAAAGCTGGACAGCATACTGGGGAAGCATCAAATAAAATCTTTGATGAAGCAAAGGTTCGTGCACTGATAC
Organism: Nicotiana tomentosiformis; assembly: GCF_000390325.3. Classification (NCBI taxonomy): domain Eukaryota; kingdom Viridiplantae; phylum Streptophyta; class Magnoliopsida; order Solanales; family Solanaceae; genus Nicotiana; species Nicotiana tomentosiformis. Next base: position 137,052,404 of record NC_090815.1, on the reverse strand, counting down.
TCGAGGAAAGGTTTGATCTGTAAATGTTGTGGCAATTACTTCATCTTTCCAGATTGATCAATAATCTTTGTAAATTATAGATGGAGGATGAGGATGATGAAGATGAGGATTGGAGTGGTGATGGATCACCCGAGGACCAAGCAGCATTTATGATAGAACTTGAAAGTTTTTACAGGGAGAGGGCGATGGAATTTAAACCACCTAAGTTTTATGGGCATCAACTTAATTGCCTGAAGTAAGTGTCCAATGTTTTTCGATTGTCCATATCTTACATTTTGCTTCAGGTACATATAAGATTCTTTCCATGATATTGGCTGATAGGTTATGGAGATCTGTGATCAGATTGGGTGGCTATGACCGGGTAGGTCTTTGTCTTCTTCACTTGCACGTGACAATTTTGTATTTGTGTTATAGGAGTTTATAGATTCTCTGCATGTTGTACAGTAGAAGGGAAGAAGAGCTCAAATGGCAGCAGGAGATGAATTCCTTTTTCTTCTCTCTGTCTTCTGTTCTGCTCTGGAGCTTTTTTCCTCAAGAGCTGTCTGGTTCATGTCCATTCAAAGTGCTTAGTTCTTTCCCGATTCATGCTTTCTTTTCCTCTATCTATCTTCCAGTTTTTGGTGTTCTCTAGTTCCTTCAAATCAATCCACTGCTAAAATGTGCCGGAAGCTCAATTGCTATTTAATGAAATTTCTTTAGTTAGCTTGAAGCATAATTGGATGGCTTCATGCCATCCGACTTGGGTCAATTACTAAAGAGTGAGGATTATTTTCTAAAATGAACGGACCTTCCTAGCCAGTCCTCCGCTAACCAGGGGTCGTGAGCCAACATTTAGGTCTGGTAAGCCTTGTGAAGGGTTTGTAGGTTCAGCTGATAGTAGGGGGCTGTTTGCAGACCTATATTCAATGCATAAAACTGTCCCTTATTTGATAATTTAAGCCTTTCTTTTTTACTACAAATACAATTCCACCTCTGGCAAAAGGTGAACCCTTCAACTGAACTTGCTCTCTTGTGATAGCTCATTAGCTTGAGGTGGTTCACACAATTTTACATGGTATCAAAGTAGGTTGATTGCTAAGGTCAAGTCTCATTGCCACCTACCTATCACAAAAATTATTCAATGTGCCTAGTCCAAGATAAAGAATCAGGATGTGGGGCCGTTCTGTAAACCTAAAATAAATGGTCAAAAGTGTCCCCTTTCTAGCAGTTTAAGCTTTTACATGAGGTGGGTTGTACAATCTTAAAATTAAACTGTTTATATGTTAGTTGGTTTCAATGAAAAGGTTCCAGTTGTTTATTTTTTCTTCTGCTGCTAGGAATTAGGATGACTAATTGCTGATTTGTGTGCGTATCTTGTACTACTGAGAGATGAATTTCATGTTTTGAAATGGATTATCATGCTATTTTTGATGGTCTAGTATTAAATTAATTTAATTTTTAGGTGACTGGATCCAAGTTGTGGCGGCAAGTTGGCGAGTCGTTTAATCCCCCCAAGTAAGCTTCTGATGAATCCTATTTCATTATGAGAGTTGAACTTAAAGCATGAATCTTCCACCCTTACAATGAAGAATGTAGCCCCTACCTTTTCAAGTGTCAAGTTCCCTAGTGTATGAAATGGAGATAAGGCATTGATGATCAGACATTAGATTTTTGTTTGCGAGTGAGATAAGAAATTTTCATCCAAAATTTAAGGTACTCAGCTGAGGATTATTTATGAGGTATAATTCAGGAAGCGGCACTCATGCACCATATGGATAGAGGCTAAAGTTTAATAATTAATATTAATGATTTGCAATTTATAAAGACAGGTCTTGTGGGCAAGGAAATAGAACTCGGGCCAAGAATTGGGATCAGCTCAACACAGAGTAATGCTGGAATAGAGGGCCCATATGTTCATCAACTTGAATTCACATTTATCAGAAAAGTAAAAAAAAAATGTCATTGAGCTTCTGCTTCATCACAGAGTCTAGATTGTATGGATAAGGACAATGGTCTCTTCTTTTGTACCTCATAAGAAAAAAGGACTATGGTCTTTCATCAGAGGAACATGAATATGTAAATTTTGAAACTTGTGATACATGAGGATACCATGCAAACACATATATAATATACCAAAAGGGGAAAATACTCATTAAACCCAAAATACAACACTACTTGTTCTTCTTTTGATAAAATACAGCACTGCTTGTTCTTATTTGACAATGATAGGTGTGGTCTAATTAAGAGTATAATAGCTCTATATGCGTGCCTCTTGAGTGGTGTCTGATCTGTATCAGTGCTGGAATCCTGTGGCACTTGAAGCCTAATATTTGTTAAGCCCGTAGTGATTCTCAACATCTACAGATATTGGGGTGTTATTATGTTAAAGCCGCCATGTAGTTAGACCTCGCAAATGACCATAGATGTCTGTATGTCTCCAAAAAAATGAGTGAGAGCTAACAAGGATAAATTGAGAGGTGGCAATGACCAGAACTCTTTTGATGCTCAAATAAGATAAGAAGTTACTTGATTGACGGTCAACTTAAAGAGAGAACAAAACAGAAGCTTCTGTCAGTTTTTATTGTAGTATCTGTAATTTTAAATTTTTTTCCTTTTTGGATATGATTATCTTCTCTTTCAGGACTTGCACAACTGTGTCCTGGACATTCCGCATTTTCTATGAGAAGGTAATAAACCCAGGTTCCCTTGATAGCTAATAGCATATTTTTGCCATTGTTGTCCATTTTGCGTAGCTTGTGATAAGTGATTTTTTTGGACATTAAATAATCTCCAATGTTTGTTTGTGACACCGGAGCTTTGTAAAACTACGTAGTGACAGTAGTGATAATTTGTTTGCTGAGGTCTATAAATGTTGCTCCCTCTGACCACAATATTGTCTTGCTTCTCGGACCTTCTTTAAATTAATCCTTTAGTATTGACTACTCATAATATTGTTAATATTTTTTTGAGAAATGGTAATATTGTTAATATTACACTTCATCAAGTTACAAAGAACTTGATTTCATTCTTTTAAGATTTCAAACTTAATAATATCTTTTCATCCCATTTTGGATCCACTTATCTTTAATCTACAGTATAAACTTAAAACTTCTGATAAGATGCATGCCTACTCAAACTAAGATAGTGAAAATGGAGAATAATGTGGTATTACTCCTAGTTTTATTTTATAAACTAATATTTATACATTTTTGGTGTGACATTAGGCATGGTTGTGGGAAGGCAGCTCAATGTCCTTTGGCTTGTTTGGAATTTAATCACTCGCTAACCTACGTGGAGCCATTCTGCATTGTCTTGCCTTTTTTAAACCAATATTGGATATTTAAGTCTAATTGAACAATATCTTTTCTTGTCTCTGCATATTTGATTTATTTATTTATTTATTTATAATTTTATTAGTTTTATCATCTGGAATAACTATTTATCTCTTACTATCACTTTATGTACTTTTTTTTTGGAGAAAGAAAAATAAATTACCATAAATAATTAAATTATATACCTTCTTTTCATATCCAATGCTTTCTGCATCATAGGCCCTTTTAGAATATGAAAGGCATAAGACGCAAAGTGGCAAGCTTCGACTTCCTATTTCTGCTCTTCCTGAGGCAGGTGTTGACAATGAGGTAAGCTTGTGTTTACATTTCCGCTCCTCGTTTTACTAGCTGTGCACCTTCTAATTGATCTACCAGGAAAACAGGGTTGTTGAGTCATGAAAGAATTTTTGACTTGACTAGTGTTTCAATTGGCAATGACTATTGCAAAAAACAGCATCACTTAAGCACTGAAATCTTACAAGACTGAATGACTATAGATTCTATCCATTGCAAGAAGTCATAAGGTCCAACCTGTTTCAAAAAGGGGCAGTTCGGTGTACAAAGCAACTCGCGTTCACGCGGTGTCCAGGGAAGGGCCGCACCCCAACGATATGTTTTTCATATTACACCAAAAAGTCAAAAACTGTGGACGTTTATATTTTATCCAAGAACTGCTACTGCTTTTCCTTCAAAACATCTAAAGTTTGATTTTTCTACACTGTCCATGCCATGCACATTCAGATTGTACTCCGTAGGACCTTGAGAGCTGCCTTTTCATTCTATCCTCTCGAACTGCTAATGGCCTCATTTAAGTTGCTTGGCGTTACCCATTTTACTCCAAAAGGGCAAGCGAAAATGCACCAACTCTAGGTTATCAAAAATATCCACCAAGCCTACCGAGTCATTGGGGATGCAGAAATAAAAAGTTAAGCATATCAGAACCTCTTCCCTTGAAGATTGACACATGTATTGCCAGAAGATTGCTAGCCTGCCTTTTTTTTCTCCTTTAATTTGGAAGATAAATCTTGCGGGTTGTTTTAATCGATAACTGAGGATAACAGATTGCAGTATCAACATTAAAAAGTCTTGGCTTGTGAGTGTCTTAGCTTCAAAGATGCAAAGTCAGAGATGTATGCTTTTTCTATAAATCTGGTTTTAAATGAGGCAATAGACAGTGCAATATCTTGGAATGTGCATTATTGTCTGAGCATCAAGTATGTCATATATATTCAATATATACAACAACCCAGTGAAATCCCACAAGTGGGTCGATTATTCAATATATAATTAGTTAAAAATTTATTAAGATATAAATTCCAATTGGCCCAACTGAGTCATGTTCCACAGCTTAGTGTCGAACTCCCAGGTAAGAACGTGGGACCTCTACGAAAATAAATCTTGTTGCTTTTGTGATCCTAACTTGAATACAATTGGTTTTCCAATTTTCTAGAAAGAGCATCTACTGACATAAAAAAAATTCCGAGAAAGAGCTGTAACTATTCTTTATTCTCATTCATACTAACTTTTATAGGTTTTTTTCTCTATTTTTTTTCTTTAGAAACTTCGGACAACTATTTGTGAATGAAGAAGCTTTTGAAGTTTTGATGTCTTAAGCTCTGCACAACTTTTAATGACTGCTTCAAACCCCTCCCCCCCCCCCCCAAAAAAAATTTAAAAAAATAATAATAATAATAATAATAAAAAAAAATAAAGCGTTGATGAGTCATTGTGAATAGCTTTGTGTAGCTGTTTTGATAGAGATAGTTTCATCTATATTATCTTTCTCCATATTAATCAAACCAATGGGCCCTCTTAGGCATATTTTGATGTATAAAGTGAACCATACTCCAGGGAAATGCTTATCAAGCTCCTGGATCAGGCAGGGCGAGAAGAGATGCTGCCGCTCGTGCTATGCAAGGATGGCATGAGCAACGTCTTCTTGGTTGTGGCGAGGTTGGCGAGCCAATTGTAGCTGAAATTATAGAACTCTAGAAACATTTTTTCGTCGTGTTTACCTTTGACCATGTCTCTTGATATGTAATTTTTTTACGAATCTCCTGATAGGACAAAAATGCCAACAGTACGCCAAAGCGTGAGAAGAATCTCAAAAGCATTGGTAATGTTCTTTCTGGTTTCTTTACCAACCTCAGCCCTTCATATTTCTGTTGGTGTAGCTCGTTTTTGGTTATGATAGTTCATTTTGAAGTGTCATATTCAGCATATCTGTGGCTGGTAGTGGCTATCAAGGACATAATATTACTTGTAGGCATCTGTCAGATACAGGGAGTATGAAAGAACTGATGATATTCGTTTCTTTTGGGAAGTCACATAGTTCTGATCTTATATTTGCATTCAGGTTCTCTTAAACACAAGAGACCAAATGAAGTGGAAAATCCTGCGAAAGCGGCACGAACTGAAACATCTAAGCAGTTAAGTTTTTGATCCTCTCATCTAACATCTTTCTTAGTCAAAATTAGTTTATCTTGTTGGAACTCGCTTGGTTTAAATATCTTAGTTTGATGTAGCTACTCAAACTCCATAATTTGCAAGTTGCTATATGTTGGTTACTTGGTTTCATCTCCATGCATGTTCTTTTATTATTTTTTGGGTTGTAAAAGATTTCAATTATCAACTTTGTCCTTGGAGCATCCGGACGTGTTTGATTTGCTCAGTTGTCGTATCATTGCACCTGATGTGTCGATCCCACATAGTTCTTTTTATGGGTAAAGTTGATTATCACTGGCTTCTTAGATTTGATTTTGTAGTTTGGTACATTTATATACAACCTTTGTAGTGTTATATTAGGTTGTGGACTGTAGTTACGTAGGTTATGGGTGACAGACCTACTTTCCTAAGTTGTACAACCAATATCTGTTATATTTTGCTCTTAAAGGATGCTCAAATTCTCTATTTTAGTGGGGTCATAGACAGATAAAAAAGCGTGAGAACATGGCTAGATCATAGGTGTACATAGGGAAGAGAAATACCAAGGTGGAGAAAATTATACAAAAATGTTGTCCTCCCATCTTAAAGGAGTAACCCTCTTTAAACTGCTTGCTAGCACACTAACCTCTAGAATTAGCAAAGTCGTACCTGTAGAATTCTTCATTTTATACCAGACCCCTATTAATTCCCGCAACCTGTGTTCTGCGGGCTCTACAAGTGGTGCATATCTAACTTTTGCACTATGATGGTTCGAGCACTTTCTAGGTATTCTCCCCAAGAGCTACCATGTGAATTATCAAATTTTAGCTTTCTGCAAAAGCGAGGGTCTCGGAATTTTAGTTACCCAATAGACTATAGTAAGCTGCTGCCAGGAACTTGATAGCACACTAATCTCTAGAATTAGCAAAGGCGTACCTGTAGAGTTCTTCATTTTATACTAAACCCCTACTAATTCCCACAATCTGCTTTCTGCCGACTCTACCAGTGGTGCATATCTAACGGTCGCACCATGATGGTTCAACCATTTTCTAGGTATTCTCCCAAGATCTACCATGTTAATTATCAACTTTTAGCTTTCTGCAAAAGCAAGGGTCTCTGAGTTTTTAGTTGACCATTAGACTTTAGTACGCTGTTGCCAGGAACTTGCTTAAGAAAATGCTTAACATTGGTCTGTTAATCCATGGAACTGCAAAACTGTCCCTTCAGTGCTTTCACACCCTATTAAGAGATGATTTCCTCTTTTTTCTCATTATGGCCTTGACAGAAAGCTTATCCATCAACGAAGTCACAATACCTGCCTGATGATATGGCTTGTTTTATTTTGAAAAAAGAAAAGCTCTAGTGGAAGGTTTGGTTTAAGTTATTTTCAACATTGACTGAATGAATAAGAAAGGGTACTGTGTTATCCTTCAGGGAGTGAATGATTCTCAAACATAGCAGCATTCTTTTTAAGGCTTAAGATAAATCCTATAAGATTTTGCATCGTTTGTCTACCCCTTGTCTGCCTCCTCCTGAGAAGTTGTCTAGCTAAGGTGAATATCATGTTAGCACTAGCCATCTCCATGTTATCTCACAAATTGTAATCCAAGCACTGCTCGTTTCTTCTATTGATCATGGTGTTAGGGAGCTTATTCATGACTGATGATGTATATTATGAAGTTTCTCTTAAACAATTTGTACTTTACACTAAGCTTCACTTACTGTAAAGATCAACTCAACCTTACAATTAGCATGGCTCTGCTGTCTCAAAATTGACTATGCTTCCTGTGGCATATGAATAATATACTCCTATTTCTTTTCTTGGAAAAGTGGGTTGTAAATGGATTATGCTGTTGATTGAGCAGTACTGCTCTGCCATTTCTTTTCCTCTGTCCTCTTGTTCTGTTTTGAAACTAAATTAATTTCATTTGCCAGGTTGGTAACAACAGTTGTTGATTTGGGACCTCCAGCTGATTGGGTAAAAATCAATGTGCGAGAAACAGTAAGTTCCACTCAGATTCCAAGTATTTCTAGTTTATGTGTACTCTCTCCCATTGACTCGTAAGGATCCTTCGCAAACAGAAAGATTGCTTTGAAGTCTATGCTTTGGTGCCTGGGCTTTTGAGAGAGGAGGTATGTACCTCTTGTGCCACGTGTTTTCTTCAAGTACATTTCACTCTTTTGTTATGTTTTATTGTGTACAAATGTCATCTTTCTTTTTTTTTGGGGGGGGGGGGGGAATCAAGTAAAAGTGTACAAATGTCAGCTTTATGATAGTTTTCTAAAACATATGGATCTCAGGATTAGATTGAATACCATCTCTTTTGATGGAAACCCCATGTCAGTCGGAACCACTTAAAAGGAATTCCTACTTTGTAAGGAATGCATGCTAGACCTATGCTTCTGACTAATATGCGTGCTAGACCTTCATTGCAAGCTTCGTTAGTTATAAGGGGCGAAACAACTTCTTAAACTGATAAAACTTAGGGGAGGAGAATAGCTTAATTTTGGGAAGGAATTAGGTCCTGAACAAAATAGTAGCCTGTGTACTTTGACTCTATGCTACACAAAAAGAAAACTCATTTGTGACCAAATCTTTTCACTAGGGGTGGCAAATGGGCGGGTTGGGCTGAATTTGGGCGGGTCAAGATGGGCTGAGGCAATAAATGGGTCATTGCTTGCCCAACCCTGCCCAAAGTTTATTTGGGCTAAGATGGGTTGGGTCAAGATGGGCCAAACAATGTGTCATAACCCAACCCGCCCAATTTGAACCATCTTTTGTACTATATTTTTGAGAAACTTAAAATATCAAGATGCTCTTCTTTAATTGCAAATGTTTTCACTCATGCTTTTCCAAATGGAGTTAATTTGTTGTACTTTCTGGATATAAAAGAAAAACTCAAAGCTGGTTCAAAGTAATAAAGATATTCACTGTAAGCATTTCCTCATAAATTTACTACGTAATTCCTTTTCTGTTTCCTTCATCAATTGGTATAAAGAGATTTGGTTGCTTCTTTATATATCTCAGATAGAACTGTACTTTAATTTTTACTTAGAAGTTAAGGATATTGAATTTAATTACAAATAAAACTCAATGTATTTACTATATTTTTAATTTTTTTTGTGTTTCTTTCATCAATTGGTATAAATTAGATCTGGTTGCTTCTTTATTTATCTTGTTACATTTGATAGAATTGTACTTTAATTTTTTATTTAGAAGTGAAGGATATTGAATTTAATTACAAATAAAACTCAATGTATTTAATTGGCTGGTTAGTGAAATTTAATTACAAATAGAATTTTATACATAGGAAGCACAAACTTATTTTAGGCAAATTTTTTAGAATTTGCTAAGAAATTATTAGTATGTTATAAAATAATGACTTATTTCCATAAAAGTTATGTAATGAAAACGTTCAGATATACTCCCTCCATTTCAATTTATGTGAACCCATTTGACTGGGCATGGAGTTTAAGAAAAGAGAGAAGACTTTTAAACATGTGGTGTAAAATGAGGCACATATATTTTGTGTGGCTATAAATCATTGCATAAAGGTAAATTGTTTCCTAAAAAGGAAATAGGTTCACATAAATTGAAACGGAGGGAGTATAAATTTGTGTAACTAAAAAAGGGCCTAGTATAAGATTAGGAAGAAAAAAGAGAAAAAGCAATTTATTGGTTAGTAGCTGTCCACATTTAAAAAGAGTACATATTCTCAATTAGCAGTCCTGCTATGGGCAGTTTGACGGATCAGCTTTGGGCTGATTTATTTAATGGGTTAGGATGGGTTCTGCCCAAACCAGCCCATCAGGAAAATTCTTTATGCCCAACCCATTAAATGCTGGGCGGGTTGAATGGGTTTGGGTCACTTTTGCCAGCCCTACTTTTCACATCATGTGCACATCATCCTCAAGCCCTTCACTTAATAAATCCCACTGGGCTCTTTTTCTTCCTTTTTTTGGGCTTTGGTTTTTGTATATGAGAATCAGAGGCTTGGTTTTTGTAGGCGTAGAGCTGTTTCTGTTTTACCCGATTGCTTCAAAGGATGGATTAAGCAAAGGAGCAGGGAAGTTACTTACATATTATTGCTTGATAAAACCCTCATCTCACGTTTTGCAGTTGTTCAACAGTGAAAGAAATTAAAGAGATATTTTCAAGGTTTCATTGAAGTTGGTGACTTTACTATAAGAAATTTTTGGTTTGACACCAGGGAATTTGTGGAATATAATATATGGCTAATGCAATTTTAGCTTTAATTTCACCAAACTATTCAAACTTTGACAGGTTTAAGATGTTAATTTGGGATATGGTAATCTACTATTGCTTCCCTTTTTCAATTTAGAATTGGGCTAATCTTGTTACAGTGTATTTCATTTTCCCTCTGTTTACCCATCCATGTTACATTCCAAGGACATAAAAATGAGCGGCTATTGATTGATCTGAGTCATTATTAGATTCTAGTTGATAATGATCTAAAAGTTTTCATTCCTTATTTATTGTGTGACCAGGTGCGGGTTCAATCTGATCCTGCTGGCCGTCTGGTCATAACTGGTCAGCCAGAGCAACTTGACAACCCTTGGGGTATTACCGCCTTCAAAAAGGTACATTTTCCTATTTTATTAATGTTGACTTTAACAGAGGCATTCAGTGATCCACGATCTATATCTATCATGCTTTTGCGTCATATTTTGCATGTGCTGGAACTGATGGTTTTCTAGGAAAAGAGAAACTAGTGTGCTTAGTGGTGCCACGAGAAGGTGGAAAATTTTCCCGTGTTCAAGTTTCTCAATTAATATTTCTTTGAATGGAGTCTCAAATGTTTCATCGATAGGAGAGCTATTTAATTATTCTGGGAGCACAAATAAGCTAAATGAATTCCAATTCATAAACTGAAAACTAACTTCCTATCTATCTTACTGGTGTGAGTGTCATGTTTACTGCAAGAGTAATGTTTTTTAATTTCACTAATCCTTTTTATTGGCATGGGAGCAATAGTAACAGTAGGTACATTCTCTGTTTATATCTTTGAAGTCGGTGGCTGTTAGATCTCTGGGTGGATGAAGTATGATTTTTCATCTAAGTATTACTGAAAATAGCACTTCTGATCTCCATTATCCTGTGACATGTAAATACTTGTACTGCCAAGTGTTCTTTTTTATGGCTTGAGTTGGTTTTCTCAGGTAGTAAGCCTACCTGCTAGAATCGATCCCCTCCAGACTTCTGCTGTTGTAAGTCTTCATGGACGGCTCTTTGTTCGTGTACCATTTGCACAGTGAAATATTTGACTCGAGGAAGTCTTGAACATTTAGCTGAACCTGACAAAGCATGGATGCTGGTAGTTGACGAATGTTGCTGAGTCGTCACATTGTGAATGATAGGCCTTAGATTGTTGGAGTTGTGTATGTTTAGTTGAATCAAATTAGTTGTTGACGCTCTGTGGGTCAAAACTTGAAGCTAGGGCCCTAACAGCAAAGGAGGCACATCAAGCCGCCCTAACACATTTTTTACTCTGGGATTGGGGTAATTTATGATGGGAATAGCTAGAACTTAGTTTGTTGTTCTGATGCTAATGTCGATACTAATTCATTTTCTAGTTAGCATTTGTCAGTGCCTATCTGATATGTCAAGCCTGACTTGACACCTTTATTTGTTAACACCTTTATCTTGGATTAAAAGGAACCAAATGACAGCATGTGGAAGAGAAAGCATTGTAGTAGTATAGTTGCTTAATTCTAGATAAAATGTCATTCAACTCTTCCCCTCTATTCACCAAACAACCTTGGGGAAAAACATGGAAAAGAAACCGAGTAGGATTGGTAAACGGGCGGGTTGGGTCGGATGAGTGGGTTGAAAACATGTAATTCAAAAAACGGATAAATTATCCGACTCGACCTAACAAATTTAATATGGATAAAAAGTGGGTTATCCGGCGGATAATATGGTTATTCATATTATCCATAGTTTCTTGAATATAATCACTTTTGGGAGAATTTTTAGTCTCCCAACCTTGAGTAGCCCCCAATTTAAGGCTTTAGAAATATAAAAGTTAAACTCATTTGTTCATATTCATAAGACGGATAATATGGTTCTTATTTAAGGTTATCCATTTTTTAAGTGGATAATATGGTTCTTATTCATATTCGACCCGTTTTTAAAATAGTTATTATCCAACTCATTTTCTAATGGATAATATGGGTGAATAACTGTTTTCTTTTAACCGTTTTGCTACCTCTAAAACCGAGATAAATTGGTCCTTCCGTCTTAGTTCGTTGGAATTTAAACCCGCACTACTTGAACTTCAAACTATTGGTTGATGGTGGAGGTGCTCAACTCATTGCCATCCGTCTTATTATATAAGCAACCGCAAAATGAACTGGACGATAAGTTGAGATAATGTGCTTATATTTATATATAATTTTTTTTATGGACATATAAAATTTTAGGCCAATCAGAGTCCGTAATTTATCTTTTTACAAAATCAACATATACTAATACACACGAAAAAGAAGATAAAATTACAATTTCATGTTGCATGACCCAAAACACCAAACAATGAACCCAAAAATTTGCGAAGCAATGAGTATTGGTCAGTAGGTCGTTTCATGCGGACCTACGAAATTTTAGGCCAGTCGGAGTCCATCAAAAAAATTCTACAAAATCTGCATGTACTAATACACACGAAAAAGTGAATATAATAACAAATTCGTATTGCATGACCACAAGACGCCATAAAATGAACCATAAAGTCATGACGAAACAATGAGTATTGGTCACCGTTTCTAATGGACATACGAACTTTCAGACCAATCGAAATCCGTCCAAAAAATACTACGAAACCAACACGTACTACAAAATCAGCATGTACTAGTACATACGAAAAAGTAGATATAAGCACAAATTTGGGTTGCATGAGCTCAAAACAACAAAAAATGAATGCGAAAGTTATGGTGAAGTGATGAGTATTGGTCACTAGGCTGTTTCGTATGGACATACAATATTTAAGGCCAATTAGAGTCCGAAAATAATATTCTACAAAATCAGTATATACTAATACACACCAAAAAACAAATATAGTCATAATTTTGTGTTACCTGACCTCGAAACGTGCACGCGTAAGCCATATCGAAGTAAGGAGTATTGGTCACTCGACCGTTACTATGAACCTACGAAAATTTAGGCCAATCAGAGTCCGTCAGAAAATTCTACAAAATTTGCATGTACAACATACGAAATCTAGGAATCGTTCTCAATTCCTGTTTTATGGCCCCAAAAAGCCAAAAAAATGAGAAACGGTCATGGCGAAGCGATGAGTATTGTTCATTAGGTCGTTTTTTGTGGGCTCGCAAAATTTAAGGAGATTCGGGACTGGTCACCCGAATTCATGCAGATGGCGTGAACCATAACACACGAAAACTTGTAATCGTCTTGAATTCCTATTTTATGGCCCTAAAATACCAAAAAATGAGGAATGGGCATGGCGAAGTGATGACTATTATTCATTAGGTCATTTTTAATGGGCCCGCAAAATTTTAGAAGATTTGAGGCGGTCGCCGAATTCGTGTTGATGGCGTGGACTATAGCACACGAAAATCTGGGAATCTTCTTGATTCGGGGTCGGTCGCCCACATTCATGCGGATGGCATGGATTCATGCACATGGCGTGGATTGTAGCACACAAAAATTTGGGAATCGTTCCGAATTCCTATTTTGTAGCACTAAAACACCAAAACATGAGGAACAATCATAGATAAACGATTAATATTATTCATTAGATCATTTTTGATGGGCCCGAAAAATCTTAGGATATCGGGGCCGGTCTCCCGAATTCATGCAGATGACGTGTACTATAGCACACGAAAATCTAGGAATCGTCCTGAATTCCTGTTTTATGGCCCTAAAATGCCAAAATTTAGGAATGATCATGGCGAAGTGATGACATTATCCATTAGGTCATTTTCTATGGGCCCGAAAATTTTTAGGAGATTCGAGGCCATGTCACCAAAATTCATGCAGATGGCATGGGCACACAAAAATATGGGAATCGTCCTGAATTCCTATTTTCTGGCCTTAAAACGCCAAAACATAAGGAGTGATCATGGCGAAGCGATAACTATTATTCATTAGGTAATTTTTTATGAGCCGACAAAATTTTAGGAGATTCGGGGCCAGTCACTCAAATTCATGTTTGATGGCGTGGACTATACACACGATAATATGGGAATCGTTCTGAATTCCTATTTTATGGTCCCAAAATACAACAAATGAGGAACGATCATGGCGACGCAATGACTATTGTTCAATAGGTCGTTTTTATGGGCTTGTAAAATTTGGGTGATTCGAGGCCGGTCGCCCGAATTCATGTAGATAGCGTGAACTATAGCGCACGAACATCTGGAAAAAAGTATCCCCATCATAGTGAACCTCTCCTTGTGATCGGGTGGGAATCGTCGCGAATTCTTGTTTTATGACCCTGAAATGAATAAATTGAGGAACGGTCATGGAGATGCGATGACTATTGTTTATTAGGTCTTTTTTATGGGCCTGCAAAATATTAGGAGATTCGGAGCCGGTCGCCCGAATTCATACAGATGACGTGGACTATAGCACAAGAAAATCTAGGAATCGTCTTGAATTCTTCTTTTGTGGCCCAAAAATACCAAAACAATGAGGAACGGCTATGGTGAACGGATTACTATTGTTCATAAGATCGTTTTTTATGAGCCCACAAAATTTTAGGAGATACGGGGTTGGTCTCCCGAATTCGCGCAAATGGCATGAACTATAGCACAGGAAAATCTGGAATTGTCTCGAATTCCTATTTTATGGCCTAAAACTCCAAAAATAAGGAACAATGATAGTTAAGTGATGACTATTATTCATTAGGTCGTTTTTTATGAGCCCGCAAAAGTTTAGAAAATTAGGTGCTGGTCGCCCAAATTCATGCAGATAGCGTGAACTATAGCAAACGAAAATCTGGGAATCGTCCCGAGTTTCTATTTTATGGCCCAAAAATACCAAAAACGATGAATGGTCAAGGCGAAACGATGACTATTATTCATTAGATCATTTTAGATGGGCCCGCAAAATTTTAGGAGCTTCGAAGCTGGCCGCCCGAAAATTTGGGATTCGTCTTGAATTCCTATTTTATATCCCTAAAACGCCAAAATTGAGGAACGGTCATGGCAAATCGATAAATATTATTCATTAGATTCTTTTTTAGTGGCTCGCAAAATTTTAGGAGATTCGGTGTCGGTCGCCCAAATTTATATAGATGGCGTGGACTATAGCACACGAAAATTTGGCAATCATCCTGAATTTCCATTTCATGGCCCTAATACGCCAAAAATCGAGGAACGATCATGGCGAAGCAATGACTATCGCTTTTGGTGGGCCTGCAAAATTTTAGAACATTCAGGGCGGTCCCCGAATTCATGTTGATGGCGTGGAGCACACAAAAATCTTGGAATCGTCCTGAATTCCTTTTTTATGGCCCTAAAACGCCAAAAAATGAGGAACGGTCATGGCAAAGCGATGACTATTATTCATTAGGTCATTTTTTATGGGCCGACAAAATTTCTAGGCCGGTCGTCTGAATTCATATAATTGGCATGGACTATAATATATAAAAATCTAATAATCGTCCTCAATTCATATTTTATGGCCCTAAAATGCAAAAATAAAAAAACGAGGAATGGTCATGGCGAAGCAATAACTATTGTTCATTAGGTCGTTTTTTATGGGCTCGTAAAATTTTAGAAGATTCGGGGACGGTCGCCTGAATTCATGCAGATGGTGTGGACTATAGCACACGAAAATCTCGGAATCGTCATGAATTCTCGTTTTATGGCCATAAAACGCAGAAAAAGAGGAACGGTCACGGTGAAGTGATGACTATTGTTCATTATGTCATTTTTATGGCCCCGCAAACTTAAATGAGATTCAGGGTCGGTCGCCCGAATTCATGCAGTTGGTGTGGACTATAGCACATGACAATATGAGAATTGTCTTGAATTTCTGCTTTAATGCCCTAAAACGTCAAAAAATGAGGTACGATCATGAAAAAATAATGACTATTGTTCATTAGGTCATTTTTTATGGGCCCGCAAAATTTTAGGTGATTCGGGGTGGTTGCCCAAATTCATGCAGATGGTGCGGGTTATAGCACACAAAAATCTGGGAATCGTCCCGAATTCATAGTGTTTGGCTCTTATACGCCAAAAAACGAGAAATATCCATGGTGCACCGATGACTATTTTTCATTAGGCCTTTTTAGATATGTCCGAAAAAGTTTAGGAGATTCGGAAACGTTAGCCCGAATTCACGTAGATGGCGTGGACTATAGCGCACGAAAATCTGGGAATCATCCTAAATTCCTATTTTATGGCCCTAAAATGCCAAAAAACGAGGAACGGCCATGGAGAAGCGATGCCTATTATTCATTAGGTCATTTTTATGGCCCGCAACATTTTAGGAGATTCGCGGCCGGTCGCCCTAAAACGCCAAAAAACGAGGAACGATCATGGCGAAGCGACCTAAGGAACAACAGTCATCGCCTCGCCATAACCGTTCCTCGTTTTTGGCGTTTTAAGGCCAAAAAACTGAAATTTCACTCGATTCCTAGATTTTCATGTGCAGTCCACGCCATCTGCATGAGTCCGAACGACCGGACCCAGATCACTTAAAATTTTACCGGTCCATCATATACGACCTAGGGAACAATAGTTATCGTCTCGCCTCGCCATGATTGTTCCTCATTTTTTGGTATTTTAGGATTATAAAACTTAAATTTCGCCCGATTTCCAAATTATGCTTTAACACCATAATTATTCCTTAAAGGAATGGAAGTTACTAGTTCTGTACCTGATGTTACAGACTGCAATTTTCCACGCTTGTTTCGAATATGATACATACATGCAGTCGCGTGAATCCTCGATGTTCAGTTTTGACTAGCCTTTTTTACTTAAATTTCTTTCGGAACTCACAGTGATAGTACACCTATCTATGACTAAATTAAATTAATCATACAAAAATGAAGCAATGTAACCTCTTCAATCCTACTAATACAGATTCCTGTTTTCAGAAATCTCATCATAGGTCCTCTAATTGACATGGTATTTAGTGTATTTCTAAATAAGCAGGACTGTAGGAGTTTTTTTTATTGGTCTCTTTTTCAACTTTGGTTAATTTGATTGAGAACCAACCCAAGCACAAAAGGTACAACATGATAGCCTATTGCCTTCAAACTTTGTGACTAATGAAAAGCGATGATCGCCGGAGGCGGCAAATAACACACATCTTCAGATCTTGTTCAAGAACAAAGAGGTATTCTCACAAATGGTAGAATCAAATGAGAAACACAATATGTAAATAAAAGAAGTTGAGACTGAAATATATCTTGTAGTAGTAATGTGCAGCATTAACGCTTACCTAGTTAGCTAAGATTACAACAAAACAAAGCTAATAAGCAAAGTAATACAGTAATAGATAAAGAAATCAATGGTAAATGGCACAAGATAAGACAGCCAAGATGCGCAGTGTTACGTGCTGTACTTGTACAAACACTAAAGGGCAGCCGGGTGCGCAACGCATTCCGTGTTTACGCAGGATTCGGGGAAGGGCCACACCGCAATATATGGGGTGTAATGTAGGCAGCATACCCTAATGCAAGCATCGTGACCTATACTTGTACAAACACTATGTACATAAAATGCAAGCTTAGCTACTCACCTTTGAGATCAATTTCTTGGAATAATGCTCATCTCACTGCTCAAGTATCACGCATCCTTTCAAGTTTCAATACAAAGTTAGCGCCCTTGAATTGCAAATCTCTCCTCACAACTTTCACAATAATGGCCTCTTGCTATTGCTGCTTGTACTGTTAGTAAAACTGAAATTTTACTGTACTTGTGAACCACAACTATGCAATTCAGATCATCACCCTCCAATTTCAGCACCAACAATATGATCAACTCTTCAAGCATTTTGAGATAATCATATGATATCTATGTAATGAGTAACATTCTTGAAAATCATCCGGATACTAATTAGGTTAATTAACTCTCTCATCATTGTTTGCAATTAATGCAAATATTCATATACTAAAACGGGGGCCTTCCACTTGCAGGTGCAGCATTGCCACTCCATCCAAGCAACTCAGGTGAGAATGAGTAATTACTATGTGGTGCATTCCCAAACGACATACCTCCTCCTGCACCACCACCACCAGTACCACCACCTTCGGCGCCAGTTCCAACTAGATGTCCACCCTCTCCACCACCGGTTACTCCTGATGACTGTGATGCAGCTGGCTGCTCATGTACCTGTTTAATTAAATTTAAACTAAGCACGCTCTTTGAGAATATTGGAAAAGGTAGTAAACATGAAGCAAACTTCATTCTTACATTATTAACATTACAAGGGGGTGTTATCATGCGTCAAAAAGAGACTTTCAGACTTATATCTACAAAATATATACTTTGACGCTATGAACCTGGTCACATAAAAATACACCTAGAAAATACTAGTATAAAATACTATAATAATGTAGAGTCAGACCTCTCTATAACAGCATCCCTATATAATAACAATTCACTACAAAAATCATATTTTTTTCAGAATCGATTTTTATGTTATGTTATAATATATATATATATATCCTCTATAACAACATTTCACTATAACAGCAAAAAATATCGGAACAAATGAGGATGTAATGAAGTTGTTATCGAGAGGTTTGACTTACCTCAAATAACATAAAATTCATGCACAAGATATCCTAAAAGTCGTATGGATAAAACCAAACATGCACCTAGTATCTATATATACAACAACAACAACCCATTGAAATTTCACAAAGTGGGGGGTCTGGAAAGTTAGTGTGTACGCAGACCTTACCCCTGCTTCGGAGGAGTAGAGAGACTATTTCCACGAGACAAAATTAAATCTAGTATCTATATATAAGACTTCAAATTCTACGGACCTGAATTTTACATTATTAAATCATTTAAAATTACAAGTAATAATCCATAATAAATGGAACTAGTTACCTCTGAAAAATAAGTCAAACAACCTGCTATAAGAGTACCTGTGTAGTAGCAGCAGCAGCAGCAGCAACCCCCTCCTCTTCCTCCAACGGCAGCCGTTCAAACACCGCATTAGCAAAGGAAGCAGCCATCAATACAACAGGACCTGATGCCATCAAAGGCCCAACGATAGATCCTCCAACAACTTGGCCTTGTCCACCTGACAAAAATATAGAGAGTCCACTCGACCCGGGCGGTGCGGGCGGAGGAAGAATAGTCCCAGATAGTGAAAGTATCTCAAAACGGCCGTGAAGTGTAATTACAGTACTCCCAGCAGGGGAAGCAGGTTGACGAATGTTGACGTTATTGACTGTGCCGCTACCACTGAGAATACAAACACCTCTCCCCCTTCGCCTAGCGTAATTGGACACACTTTCCATTACATCTGCACCCGCGGAAACTTCAAGCACATGAGATCGGAGTGCATTAGGGGTGTCTCTTGTAACAATAATTGGAGGCTTGGGCTTATTTTTGGATCCAGGTGGACGGCCTCGAGGGCGGCGGTTGGAAGTCCCGGCTGCTCCGCCGCCACCGGAGCTTCCACCAGCATCACTGTCAGATGCCTCCTTTGAATCACCGCCCCCGAGTCCCAAAGTATAATTAAAATCCATCTAGTAGTAATAATATTCTGTACTAGCTAGCTAGCACAAGTGGGAATAAAAGAAATACTACTATACTTCCTAAGTCAATTTTTCCCTTGACAAATAGGATGAGTAGTAGTATATTGCAACCGCAGTGATTGGCAGTGAAAATGACTAAAAACAGTTGTATATCGACTATCTACCAGCCTTTGATGAATCGTCGTCAATATGGTAAAAAATCAATTTACATAGAGTTTTACCAGAGGTGAATTAGGGTTCTTCAGATGCCGAAAAGTACATGTTTCTGCTTAATGACTCTAATGACCTCAACTCCATATTTCGACCTGATCGGATCCACTTAGTTGCAGTCCACCATTTGTGCAGATTTTCTTTATTGTTGGTCGATTTAGAAAACCTGCAAATAATTATCACCGATCGGACTAACAACCTTTCAACTTAAATAATCCCGCTTTAGCAGCCCTTGTGCTTGAGCTATTCATAAGTAGAAAGTTAGATGGGTCTAATTGCCAACAACTCTAGAAGCTGCGTAAGACATCCAATCAGGAGTTACAAAAATAAGAAAAAACAGCACCACTAGTACAGTGCTCTTTCCAAGGATAATACTTCTGATTATTTTCTGCTCATCGCCGTTGCCAATTCAAGGGGCTAAATGCTAATATGTGGAAGAAAACAAAGGCCAAGTTGTAGAGAAAAGCAGCAGCAAGTAGCAAAAAGCGGAAGAAGAAACAATGAACACAGTGTATACAGGCAAATAAGGCAAGTGGGTATATTGGAATAGGATCTCTGCGGCCGC
Organism: Nicotiana tomentosiformis; assembly: GCF_000390325.3. Taxonomy (NCBI): domain Eukaryota; kingdom Viridiplantae; phylum Streptophyta; class Magnoliopsida; order Solanales; family Solanaceae; genus Nicotiana; species Nicotiana tomentosiformis. The sequence continues at coordinate 137,032,191 of NC_090815.1, read as the reverse complement.
AGTCAAATCAGTGGCTTTGTCTTTTTCAATGAGAGAGTCTACACATTATAAGATCACTACCATTTAAGTTGTCCAGCTGAGGTGAAGTCATAAGTGTATTCAGAATGATAGCTGTGTAAAAAGTATCTTCTTCATTTTCTTTCCCTAATTATGTAGGTATCATACTTTTCATTCTAAAGCTTGTTAACTTAATATTTACTACCGTTAGGAGCGGAGTTATGTCCAACGAAGAAAATTATTTTTGTTTAAAAATGAGAAGAATTAACCTAAATAATCATCTGATCCATCCAACAATTTAAACTAATAAAATAGTCATCAAATGTATAATATAAGTATAATCTATTATAAATATATTATATTATGGATGTTCATTTAATACTCCGTTAGAAAAAAGCTTCCTAAAGAAACTTATCCATATGTGACTCCGCCTTAAATATGTTTACCTATTTAGTACTTTATTGAAATAAGTCTTCTGAAGAAGTTTAACCTTTCGGTACTACGTTATGGATAAATATTACCACCGGTAGAAGATTATTTATATCTGGAACAATAACAGCTTACACAGCAGCTTGTAGTAGCAGCTTACAAGCAGCTTACACAGCAACTTGCAGTAGCAGCTTACACAACAACTTCTTTTCTTCTATAAATAGAAGAGTTTTCACTTCATTATTTACATTAGTTTGAAATTGAATAATATATTAGTTTCTCTCTATACTTGTCTTTACTTTACAGTCTTTATTTTATAACACGTTATCAACACGAGACTCTGCCATCTCGAGCAAATACTTTGAAAGTATCAGAGGTACGGACTTTCTTTTTCTAAATAATGTCAAATCTTTATAAACTTGAGTTTGTAGCCCTAGATATATCGGGCAAAAGGTACATGTCTTGGGTGTTTGATGCTGAAATTCATCTTGATGCGATGGGTCTGGCACACACCATCATGGACAAAAATCAAGCATCAAACCAAGATTGTGCCAAAGCAATGATATTCATACGTCATCACCTTGATGAAGACTTGAAAATAGAATATCTCACTATTAAAGATACAGTCATACTGTGAAATAATTTGAAAGATAGATATGACCACCTGAAGATGGTCGTTCTTCCACAGACACGTTATGATTGGACTCATCTAAGGCTACAAGATTTTAAATCTATCAGTGAGTATAATTCTGCTATGTTCAGAATGATTTCCCAATTGAAATTATGTGGTGATAATATTACTGATCATGATATGTTGGAGAAAACTTTCACCATTATTCATGCCTCGAATATGCTCCTGCAACAGCAATATCGAGAGATGGGATTCAAAAAGTATTCTGAACTTATCTCACATCTTCTTGTAGCCGAGCAACATAATGGGCTATTAATGAAAAATCATGAAAGTCGGCCTACTGGTTCTTGTCCATTCCCTGAAGTAAATGAGACGAACTTCCACCAAGCTAAGCGTGGAAGAGGTCGTGGCCATGGCCATGACCGTGGTCGGGGAAGAAATTCTAATCATGGTAATAATAATGTACCAAAGAACCCTCCTTACCACCAGCAGTGAAAAAGGAAGGAACAAAAGCATGAAGCGGTGCAAGCAGCAAAGGCAGCAAAATGCGTGCTATAGATGTGGAGGAAAAGGGAACTGGTCACTTACCTGTCGTACGCCAAAGCACCTGGTTGAGTTGTATCAAGCCTCCCTGAAGAAGACGGAGAAAAATGCTGAAGCAAATTTTATTTCTGAAGATAATTTAGACTTCATGCATTTGGATGTAGCTGATTACTTTGCACTCCCCGAAGGAGAAACAAGTCATGTGATCGGTGATGAATCTGTAGAAATGTAAATATTTTAATTTTTGTTGTTTGTAATAGATAGTATAGTTATGTAATTGTTGTACATACATAAAAGTTATGCTTTGATAATGATGTTTACTATCATATTTATTTTGTTTATGTCATTTTGAAGAATATGGATAATCCTCAAATTATGTTTGGATCAAAGACCAAACATGAAGCTACTTGTGTAATTGATAGTGGTACAACTCATGCCATATTCAAAGATCAGAAATACTTTTCTTATTTGCATAGGAAAAAAGCAAATGTTTCAACAATTTTTGATAATATAAGTTTGATTGAAGGCTCCGGAAGAGCCACTATATTTCTAAGGGAACAAAACTTATTCTAGATAATGCATTATTCTCCTCCAAGTCCCGAAGAAACTTGTTGAGTTTTATAGATATCCGCCGAAATGGGTATCATGTTGAGACGATAGATGAAATGAATATGGAATATCTTTGTATTACAAAGAATGTTTCTGGCCAGAAGTGCATTGTAGAAAAGTTGCCAACTCTATCTTCTCGCTTATACTATTCAAAGATTAGTACAATTGAAGCACACTCTATCGTAAACCAGAATTTTATTGATTCAAATGTTTTTTGTGCTTTGGCATGGTCATTTGGGCCATCCTGGATCAATAATGATGAGACGAATTACTGAAAATTCGAGTGGGCATCCATGAAAGAACCTGAAGATTCTTACAAATAATGAATTTTCTTGCGATGCTTGTTATCAAGGCAAAATGATCACTAGACCATCACCAATGAAGGTTGGCATTGAATCTCCAGCCTTTTTAGAACGTATACATGGGGATATATGTGGACCTATTCACCCACCAAATGGGTTGTTTAGATATTTTATGATCCTAATAGATGCATCTTCAAGATGGTCTCATGTGTGACTAATATCATCTCACAACCTGGCGTTTGCAAAGCTATTAGCCCAAATAATTCGATTAAGGGCACAATTCCCAGATTATCCTATAAAGGCTATTCGCCTTGATAATGCTGGAGAATTCTTATTTCAAGCTTTTGATGATTATTGTCTATCAGTTGGGATAAAAGTTGAACATCCTGTAGCTTATGTTCAAACTCAAAATGGCCTTGCAGAGTCATTTATTAAATGCCTGCAATTGATAGCAAGACCATTACTTATGAAAACAAAATTGCCCACTACTGTTTGGGGCCATTCTATCTTGCATGCAACATCACTTATCTATCTCAAACCGACACGTTGTAATAAATATTCTCTGTCATAATTAGTTTTTGGTCATGAACTAGATATTGCCCATCTACGAATTTTTGGATGTGCTGTATATGTGCCAGTAGCACCACCACAACGAAGTTAGATGGCCAACAGAGAAGGTTATGAATATATATTGGGTTTGAATCACCCTCTATTATTCGGTATCTTGAACCATTGACGGGAGATTTATTTACTGCTCGATTTGCAGATTATCAATTTGATGAAACAAATTTATCACAATTAGGGGGAGAGAAAAAGGAAATCAAAAGAGAAATTATGTGAAAAGTTTCATCGTTATCTCATTTTGATCCACTTACCCCTATATGTAATCAAAAGGTCCAGAAGATCATCCATTTATATAATATAGCAAATCAAATACCAGACGCATTTACTGATTTGAAAAGGATAACTAAGTCACATATTCCTGCAAAGAATGTGCATATCCGAATTGATGTCCCAGCATGACCATCTACTAGCACGAGAGCTAGTGAACCTAAAGCATGCCTGAAGCGTGGTAGGCCTTTGGATTCTAATAGTCGAAATCCTAGAAAACGAAAATCGACAAATGATCAAAATGATACTACGAAGGGATCTCCTGAAGAGACCCAAGATCTGATTAGTTCTTAGATTCCTGAAGAAATCAATGAACCCGAGACTCAAGTGAGTGAGGAACTTTTAATAAGTTCTACTGGTGATGGAATTAATTTAAATCGATCTGAAATAGCGGTGGATAATATTTTTGCATATAATGTTGCACTTAACATTATGCAAGATAGTGAGAATCTTGAACCCCGATCTGTCGAAGAATGTCGACAAAGATTTGAATGGCAAAATGGCAAGGGTCAATTCAATCGGAATTGAAGTCACTTGCTAAAAGAGAGGTCTGTGGACAAGTAGTCCAAACACCTGCTTGCATAAAGCCAGTTGGTCATAAATGTATTTTTGTGCGAAAAAGGAATGACAAAAATGAAGTTGAAAGATACAAGGCTCGCCTTGTCGCACAAGGATTCTCACAACGACCTGGAGTCGATTATGAAGAAACATATTCACTCGTTATGGATGCCATAACTTTTCGATATCTCATCAGTTTAGCCTTACGTGAAAGGCTTGAAATACATCAAATGGATGTGGTTACAGCTTATTTGTACGGGTCACTTGATAATGAAATTTACATGAAAAATCTTGAAGGGTTTAAAATGCCTGAAGCATATTCAAAATCTCGGAAAATATACTCAATCATATTACAAAGTCTCTGTACGGTTTAAAGCAATCTGGGCGCATGTGGTATAATCGCCTCAGTGAATATTTGCTGAAAGAGGGTTACATAAATGATGTTATTTTTTCATGTATTTTTATAAAGAAAATGACTTCAGATTTTATTATACTTGCTGTTTATTTTGATGACATAAATCTTGTTAGAACTCTGGAAGAGCTCCAAAAGGCAATTGAATATCTTAAGAAAGAATTTGAGATGAAAGATCTTGGAAAACATAAATTTGTCTTGGTCTGCAAATTGAACATTTAGCAGACGAGATCTTTATCCATCAATCTGCCTATATAAAAAGGGTCCTAATACGCTTTTACATGAACAAAGCACACTCATTGAGTACACCAATGGTTGTTCGATCACTTGAAGTGAATAAGGATTTGTTCCGACCTCCAGAAGAGGATGAGGAACTCCTTGGTCCCGAAGTACCCTATCTCCGTGCAATTGGTGCACTAATGTATCTTGTTAATGCTACAAGGCATGACATAGCATTTTCTGTTAATTTACTAGCAAGATATAGTTCTCCTACACGGAGACATTGGAACGAGATTAAGCATATATTGTGATATTTAAAGGGAACTCTTGATATGGGTTTGTTTTATGCTAACAAAGATAGTGCATATCTTGTTTGTTATGTAGATGCAGGTTATTTATTTGATCCCCGTAAAGCTAGATCTCAAACCGGGTATGTGTTTATATGTGGAGGTACTGTCATATCATGACGCTCCACAAAGCAATCTATTGTTGCTACTTCTTCAAATCATGCTAAGATAATAGCTATTCATGAAGCAAGTAGGGAATGCGTATGGTTGAGATCAATAATTTATTTTATTCGAGAAAAATGTGGTTTGGAATATGAGAAAAGACCGACAATTTTATACGAAGACAATGCTGCATGTATAGCCCAATTAAGGGAAGATTTATAAAAGGAGATAGAACGAAGCACATTTCACCAAAATTATTCTACACACGCGATCTTCAGAAAAATGGTGACAATGATGTGCAACAAAGCCGTTCAAGTGATAATTTGACAGATTTATTCACTAAATCTTTGCCAACTTCAACTTTTGAGAAGATGGTATACAAGATTGGAATGCAGAGACTTAAATATTTTAAACACGGTTTTCATCAGGGGGAGTAAAATACGCGATGTACTCTTTTTTTTCCTTACTAAGTTTTTTTCCCACAGGGTTTTCCTTATAAGGTTTTTAATGAGGCAGCTTGCAATGCGTATTACTAAATATGTGTACTCTTTTTCCTTCACTAGGATTTTTTTCCCACGAGATTTTTCCTAGTAAGGTTTTAATGAGGCACATTATCTTTTAATGAACATTCAATGGGGAATGTTATAAATATATTATATTATGGATGTTCATTTAGTACTCCGTTAGAAAGAAGCTTCGTGAAGAAGTTTATCCATATGAGACTCCGCCGTAAATATGTTTATCTATTTAGTACTTTATTGGAAATAAGCCTCCTAAAAAAGCTTATCCTTTTGGTACTCCATTATGGATAAATATTACCACCGGTAGAAGATTATCCATATCTGGTACAATAGCAGATTACAAGCAGCTTACACAGTAGCTTGCAATAGCAGCTTACACAACAGCTTGCAGTAGCAGCTTACAAGCAGCTTACACAACAACTTCCTTTCTTCTATAAATAGAAGAGTTTTCAGTTCATATAATACATTAGTTTGAAATTGAATAATATATCAGTTTCTTTCTATACTTGTCTTTATTTTACAGTCTTTATTTTATAATATAATTCATATAATATATGTATAGTTATGAATAATCAGTGCATAATTTATGTATATCGGCTAGAAAAGGTAAATAATGAATTTGTCTGACTATTTGTATAAAAATCCTTACAAATTATACTCTATTGGGTAAATAGGCTAGAAGCAAAATATTTGTATATTTTTCAATTATTGACTCCCCTTGATTATCATATGTGAAGTTCGTGGAGTAGTATAGTTTAAAATTTCTCGTTAGTTATGTTTGTTTTAAATTGTTTCTTCAACGGGTAGTCTTTATTTAATTAATATATATGCCACCTAATAATTCCACAACGGAGACCATGTAGAATCCCCTTTCGTCAATAAAAAAACGTCATAGTGCATATATATTCTTTCTTATGACAATATAGATAGCCAAACGAGACAAGACAATTGTGTTTGTCGGACTCGCTCAATTTGGCTTTTATGCGCTCTTTCTTCCCTTATATAAATCTCAACTTTTAATTTTGAATAAACATGACCATAACGTCCATTTTAATTGTAGATGGGTTAGCTATGTATTGTATATGGAGAACTAATTGATGTAACTTGGCTAATGCTATTGAAATAAATATATACTTAGTAGTTAAATATGTCTAAAAGGTATATTACTTGCTAATGTCCAGTTTAATTTTAGATGGGTTATCCTCATTATTATCTAGCATTATTGCAGGTTTCATATTAAGTACATTGATAAAGACTAGTCCAATATAAAACAAAGAGCACAAATATAAATGCGTTAATAACTAGAATACAGTGAATTGTTTATTATTCTATTTTTTATAATTTGAGTAATCATTCTTGATATCAATGTCGTATTAGCGAGTTACTCTTGGGCAGTATTAAAATTACTTTTATGTTTGTCATCTTAGATGAAATAAACATTCTTCGTTCTCTTGTAATCCTCTTGTAACTAGCTACGTTTGTATTGGATTTTTGGGCAAACATAATCTACTGTTGATAGTTAGGGAGCACTGAGTAGTTTCCACAAATTAAAGCAGAACTAGTTGCCTATTACTCCTTTTCTTTTCTTTGTTTAAGTTGGAGTTATGAGGAAAGCGCGGGGTACCCATCTTAATGGACTAATTAATGCATGGCATAGTTATCAGTCATTACGGCAATGAGTTCAACTTAACTCAATTTTCATAAAAAGTCATTTTGAACCCAGAGGGGCCGGATTCATCCAATCCATTCATCAAAAAATTAGTATAATATATATATATATATATATATATATATATATATATATATATATATATATATATATATATAGACGTGGAAGTCGAGTATTAGGGTTGTAGGTTAGGAGGTAGTTGAGTCGTGCCTTACTTCGTACCATTGTGGGACTAGCCATGTAGGGTTTTTGTCTAAGATAGCTAGTGACAATGTTGTGACTTACTATTTCTCTTTTCAGTGCATGCCCTATTTACTAGTTATCGCTTTTTCTTTGCATCTTTCTTCTAGATTTCATGGTGTTCTTATTGTTCTTATGATTGTTGTGGTGATACTAATATTTACTAATATTGTCTCCCTTTGCTTTGTATCCTTCTTCTGGATTTCATGATGTTTCTATTTATCCTATGATTATTATTGTGATACTAATATTGTCTCCTTTTTGTCCTTTTGTATTTATTTATTTATTTATTTTTGAGCCGAGGGTCTTTCGGAAACAGTCTTTCTACTCCTTCGGGGTAGAGGTAAGGCCTGCGTACATACTACTCTCCCCAAACCCCATTAATAAAATTTTACTGGATTGTTATATATATATATATATATATATATATATATATATATATATATATATATAATAGACATTGAATTTCATTAGCTTCTTCACAAGGTTACTTCCTTATATTTTGAATCTCCTCATTAAATCTGGCTTCCCTATTGGTCGAATCTATGACTAAATTTAAGCAAAGCATAGAGTTTTATTAGTTTTCAACGTAACATAAATTGTAACAGTATCTTGGGTTAAGCGCGCATGTATATATGCTTTGGGTAACGCACGCAACAGTAATTAATTAGGGAAAATGATCGTTTTAGCCATTAAAAGCTTATTAACATAGTGACATTGCCATTTTTCTTTACTAGTAAATCATTCAGTGGTGTGGAAAAAGGGTTGCTCTCGATCTCTCTCTCTTTAATTAAGTCTCTCTCGTCTCGTGCCACCATACTTGACTGATGTTGAAAATAGTTTCACTAACTCTATAAGATAGGGTCAAAGTTTACATACACACTAACCTTTTCAGATTATAATATAAGATTATATTGGGTATGTTATTATTTTTCTGGCATGCATTTGCAAATTGAGAACGTAGCAGAAGATAGCGAACACGTATGAAGCACCAGTCACGTGCGGTCAAACGGTCAAAGCAAGGGAGAAGGCGACCGTGCATGTGACGTGGTGTCAGTTGTCAGACCACGTGGAGTCTGTCGGGACATCGGAACTTGGTCTATACTCGAAATTGTACACACACCCTTTTATAGGAAAAAAGAAAAGTAGTTTCGTAGTGCTGGAAATGGAAAGAATAAAAAGAGCTTTAGAATATCTGTGTTGAAAAATTTCTTGAATTGTAGAGTGCAAGTTAATCTTTAGTACCGAAAATCTAGCAGTTCGGAGGCAAAGCTTATCGATCCTCGTAAGTAATTTATATTCCAAATACACTTATTATAAAAGCAACAAGAATCTTCAAAGCATTCTCCTTACCAAGTCTCAACATTAATAGCAAGAAAACCTTTCAAATTAAAGCTAGATGATACCACCCTTTTTGTACATGAGTTAACTTGTAGTAATAACAAAATGCACATATTTATTCTTCATCACTTAATATATATATATATATATATATATATATATATATATATATATATATATATATATATGAGAAAAAGGATTTACTTAACTCATGAGAAAATGGGGACAGACGCATTCTCTAATTTTGACTATATGAGAGTTAGAAGACAGTGGGTATTTCAAACGGCTTGTCATTTGTCAAGAAATGGAAATGTACAACACTAAAACGCAAACAAGCGTACGTGCAAGGAAATGGCCCTAGCGCAGGCGAAAATGAATGGATACATACGGGATTCTCTTACATCTCCAATTTTGTTTTAAAAAAAAGAGAAAAATATAAACCTATGAGAAAAAGTTATTGTGGGTAGCCGCCCCCCCCCCCCCCCAACCGGGAAAAATGTACTAACTGGAAATGGGAAGAATTCATGGTACCAGCAGTCAGCAGATAAGCATGCAGACAATTAACATGAGGGGGGGCGCCTCCATTTTTAGCTGTCAATGTTGAATATTCTTCATTGTCATCGGCGTCGTCTGTGGCTTTTGTGCACAATAAAAGAAGCTACAAACAAACACGATCAGATGTAAGGTTTTGCCACTTAATTATACGCTTTTTCTCACACTACAAAATATATATAATACAATAATATTGATGAGATTTTTGTTATTTAAGATGAAATAGTCTTAGAATTGAGTGAATGAGAAATGAAGGGAAAAATAAAATTTTTGAGTAAAATTTTAAGTTTTCCCCTCTTGACAATGAGACATTGTCCCATATTGGAAGAGGAAAAAATTTTTGGTGGGTATATATAATTGCCCTTCTTGTAACTCTTAAAGAGTTAAGAAGAAAGCAAGCCTTGCGCCGCCGTCGTCGTCGCTCGGCTCGGCTTCGGCTTCGGTCAAATGATCGATTGATTAATTTTTTGTACCAAATTTATTTGTTAATTGGTTGATCTTCCTCCTAGAAATAAACCTTTGGGTTCTAAATGGATTTTTAAGAGAAAAAACAAAGATGATGGCACTATTGATAAATTCAAGGCAAGACTCGTAGTCAAAGGGTATAGACAACGAGAAGGTCTAGACTACTTTGATACATACTCTCCAGTTACAAGAATTACGTCCATACGGATGTTAGTAGCATTAGCTGCAGTGTATGGTCTTGAAATTCATCAAATGGATGTTAAGACGGCCTTCTTAAATGGAGAGTTGGAGGAAGAAATTTACATGGAATAACCTGAAGGGTTTGTGGTTCCAGGTAAAGAAAAGAAGGTATGTAGACTTGTTAAGTCTCTTTACGGACTAAAACAAGCACCCAAACAATGGCATGCGAAATTTGACCAAACAATGTTGTCAAATGGTTTTAAGATAAATGAATGTGATAAATGTGTGTACATTAAAAATGTTCCAAATCACATAGTCATTGTTTGCCTATATGTGGATGATATGCTGATAATGAGTAATGACATTGCCAACATAAATGCTACTAAGCGTATGCTCAATAGCAAGTTTGATATGAAAGACTTGGGAGTTGCTGATTTAATTCTCGGAATTAAGATCCATAAGACTCCTCAAAGTCTGGCATTGTCACAATCTCATTATATTAAGACAGTACTTGAAAAATTCAAGCACTTGAGCTTTAAAGTTGTAATGACTCCAATTGACGTGAATCTTGCATTAGCAAAGAATAAAGGCCAAAGCATATCACAATTGGATTATGCTCGTGTGTTGGGATGCTTAATGTATATCATGAATTGTACACAACCAGATATAGCTTGTGCTATAAGTAAACTGAGTCGATATACGAGCAATCCAGGCCAATCTCATTGGATGGCAATGAAACGAGTTTTGGGATATTTAGAACATACCCAGAACTTTGACTTGCACTACAGTAAATTTTTTGCGGTGAATGAGGGATACTGTGATGCAAATTGGATCACCGATTCAACTGATTCTAAGTCCATGAGTGGATATGTATTCACTATTGGTGGAGGAGCGGTATCTTGGAAGTCGTCCAAACAAACATGTATTGCCCGCTCTACAATGGAGGCTGAATTCATAGCCTTAGATAAAGCCGGTGAAGAAGTTGAATGGCTCCGGAATTTCTTGGAAGACATTCCATTTTGGCCCAAACCGTTGGCACCAATATGCATACATTGTGATAGTCAAGCGGCAATTGGAAGGGCTGGGAGCGTTATGTATAACGGTAAATCTCGTCATATACGACGAAGACATAAAACCGTTAGGCAATTACTCTCTAGAGGAATTATCACGATTGACTATGTAAAGTCAAGTGATAATGTGTCAGATCCACTTATAAAAGGCCTAACTAGAGAGGTAGTTGAGAAATGATCAAGGGGAATGGGGCTATGGCCGAGAACAAGTCATTGTGGCGGTAACTCTACCTAGAAGACTGGAGATCCCAAGATCTAGGTTCAAGGAGATCAAACAAAGTCATTAATGATGGTTCAACATTGTTAAATAAAATTTTAGTCTGTTCTTGTGATGAGACAATGTTCAGTACCAAGGATAAAGCATTAAGATTTTTTAATAATTTTTAAATTTGATACGGGGTATATCAAATAGTGTATCTACAGGATGACACGTTTAGGAATCACCTATGTAAGTGTGAAGTGTTAGCCGCTTCAAGGAGAACTTTGTAAGGCCAGTTCTCTACGCACTTATGAAACCAGGCGGTGTTCATGGCTGAAACGAACACAACAATGAGAACCAAAGACGGTTAAGGGTTGATTGTGTGACTTATGGTTGTCTAGGTATACACCAAAGATCGACGGTTCAAAGATATCAAATCTACCGATTGACCGAGTATATCCGACATAAGTTCACTACGGAAAGTTCAAAGGGAAACCTACTTATCCAGATGAGATTAATCCTTGCTTGCAAATCACACAGTTTTTCCATGCATACTTCCGTGATATAGCCATTCCCCATTTATGTGGGAGATTATTGAGATTTTTGTTATTTAAGATGAAATAGTCTTAAAATGAGGGTGAATGGGAAATGGAGGGAAAAATAAAATTTTTGAGTAAAATTTTAAGTTTCCCTCTCTTGACAATGAGACATTGTCCCATATTGGAAGAGGAAATGATTTTTGGTGGGTATATATATAATTGCTCTTCTTGTAGCTCTTAAAGAGTTAAGAAGAAAGCAAGCCTCGCACCGTCGTCGTCGTCGCTCGCTCTGCTCGGCTCGGCTCGGCTTCGGCTTCGGCTTCGGCTTCGGCTTCGGCTTCGGATTTGGTCAAATGATCGATTGATTGATTAATTTTTTGGACCAAATTTATTTGTTAATAGTAAATATTAACGTAAGATTATCCGCATTTATAACGGATATGTTCCAATCCGTGTATTGACCACCAGCTGCAATAGCAGCCGCCTAATGCTCTTCCCACCATGGCCAAGTGCTTGCTCCACAAACAAGCTAGTGCATGCTCCACCATGGAAGGTGGAGGGTCGTTCATCTTCAAAGCTGACTGCTATAAATATGTGCAGCAGCTGTTGAAGAAAAAAAATACCAAACTGAAAATGCTCAACTTTGGCTATACATTGCAGTCCTTTCTCTTAGCATTTCCATACGATTTTCTGAGTTTCTACTCCTTTGTTCTGCATTGTTTTAACTTCAAACAAAGCAACTGTAAGTGTGATTTGCTACCGAACTTTGTGTTCGCTGAAACACTGGGGTTTGAAGTACCGCTACACCAGTGTGTGATTCGTTCTATCTTGGGAGGAAATAATCCATAACCTTGGGTACTAGGAGGGGATTAAATTCCTTAAGGAAACACTGTGAATTCAGTGGGCTCGAATTAATTATTGTTTCATTACGATAACTAATATTTTCCAGAATTATTATTTACAAATACTGCAATATTGGTGGGACTAACAACTATCACAAAAATAAAATTTTTATATCATTGATTTGAAATTCAAATTAAAATCTCTATTATAAGCAGAAAAAAGGAGCATCCACCCCGTTGAAAACGAACTTGAGCCTTCGCAGACGTCATTATGTTACAAAATATTGGCTAGCTAGGTAACAGGATATAATATTCTCAAATTATCAAATACTGGTATTTGAAGTTGAAGTGATAAAATATTTATGAAAGTACTCCTCAGACGAATATACGGTTTTAATTTTTGTTTAGAACAAGGGATAAAGAAACAAGAATAAACTAGAAGCTATAAGTACATTAATTAATGGATAGAAAGAGAGGTAATCTTTTACTAAAGATTTATACTAATGTTAATATCGTCATGGCTTATGATGTTTGGTTTATTTTAAACAAAAGTTAAAGAGTACGATCTGATTAGGTGGACAGAGAAGGATGTAGTGCCCGTATTTTTAAAAGAACTGACTGATATTTTGAGTTCCAAACCAATCACGAAACGTCGAAACCTACCATTAGTCACTTAACTTTTGTTTCACTTATAAGAAATGTACATAAATATTCCGAAAAATATAAACTAATCCTACATCACTAATGAGAACTGTACCTTCGACCTTTCCCCAACTATAATAATATTACGAAGTGTACATTCGACCTTTCGCCAACTATAATATTGGAATGAATTATTAAAGAATTCCACAACCATAATATAACCAGCTTCCTCTCAGTACAAATAAACTGAAACATGTCAAGTTTAAGGGTTTTAAATTTGCCATTAAATTAATCATATCTTGTTTTAGTTACTGAATTCATAAAAAAATTTATAAATATTTAAGGCGATAATAAATTTATCTATCTATCTATCTATATATATATAAAAAAAAAAAAAATTCCTGGTTTACGGGGTACCTCTGTTAACTATACTGTATTTGTAAAATAATTCTAGAAAAGAAAACAACGTATAAACAGAAATGTAGAAGAAGTAGAAATTAATCTGAGCCCACTGAATTCATAGTGTTTCCTTAAGTAACTTAATCCCCTCCTAGTACCCGAGGTTGTGAATTATTTCCTCCCAAGATAGAGCGGATTACCATCACTGGTGTAGCGGTACTTCAAACTCCAGTGATCAACGGACTCAAAGAACAGTAGCAAATCACACTTACTGTTTGTTTTATAAGAAAACAATGCAGAAAGGAAGAGGAGAATTCAAAATTTTCGTAAGGAAAATCTGAGAGAATGATCTGCTATTTATAGCCAACATGTAGAGTTTAAACGAAGAGCTGCAACTCTTCAGAATGTTTGTTATGACTGTTCACGTAAAAAGGTCATTATGTAAATGGCTATTTACGCAAAATAAAGCGGAAAATCAAAACGCGGAGGATGATTAATTTACCGTTTCAATAAAGGCTAATTTGGATTAAAATAGTATTACGTTAATCTTAATATTAACAAATAAATTTGGTTCAAAAAATTAATCGAATATTTGACCAAATCCGAAGCCGAAGCCGAGCGAGCGACGACGATGACGACGCGCGCGAGGCTTGCCTTCTTTTAACTCTTTAAGAGCTAGAAGAAGAGCAATTGTATATATACTCATCAAAAGTCTTTTTCTTCTCCAATATGGGACAATGTCCCTTTGTCAAGGAGAGAAATTCAAATATTTCATTTTTTCCTCCATTTCTCATTCACCCTCTTTTAAGTTAAACTAAGCTTAGAACCCAGCAATCCCCCACATGAATGGGGAATGGCTATATCACGGAAATATGCATGAAAATTGTGTAATTCGCAAGCAATGATTAATTGCATCTGGATACATAGGTTTCCCTTTGAACTTTTCGCAATGAACTTATGTCGGATATACTCGGTCAATCGGTATATTTGATATCTTTGAACCGTCGAACTTTGGTGTATACCTAGACAACCATAAGTCACATAATCAACCCTTAATCATCTTTGGTTCTCATTGTTGTGTTTATTTCAGCCATGAACACCGCCTGGTTTTATAAGTGCGTAGAGAACTAGCCATACAAAACTCTCCTTGAAGCGGCTAACACTTCACACTTACGTAGGTGATTCCTAAATATTTCATCCCGTAGATATACTATTTGATATACCCCGTATCAAATTTAGAAACCATTAAAAAGCCTTAATGCTTTATCCTTGGTACTGAACATTGTCTCATCACGAGAATGGACCAAAATTTTAGTTGACAATGTTGAACCGTCATTAATGACTTTGTTTGATCTCCTTGAACCTAGATATTGGGATATCCAGTCTTCTAGGTAAAGTTACCACCACAATGACTTGTCCTCGGCCATAGTCCCATTCCCCTCGATGATTTCTCAACTACCTATCTAGTTAGGCCTTTCGTAAGCGGATTCAATACATTATCGCTTGACTTTACGTAGTCAATCGTGATAATCCCTCTAGAGAGTAATTGCCTAACGATTTTACGTCTTCGTTGTATATGACGAGATTTACCGTTATACATAACACCCCAGCTCTTCCAACTGCCGCTTGACTATCGCAATGTACACATATTGGGGCAAACGGTTTGGGCCAAAATGGAATATCTTCCAAGAAATTTCGAAGCCATTCAGTTTCTTTACCGGTTTTATCTAAGGCTACGAACTCAGCCTCCATTGTAGAGCGGACAATACACGTTTGTTTGGACGACTTCCAAGATACCGCTCCTCCACCAATATTGAATACATATCCACTTGTGGACTTAGAATCAGTTGAACCGGTGATCCGATTTGCATCACATTATCCCTCAATCACCGCAGGATATTTACTGTAGTGCAAAGCAAAGTCCTGGTATGTTCTAAATATCCCAAAACTCGTTTCATTGCCATCCAATGAGATTGACCTGGATTACTCGTATATCGACTCAATTTACTTATATCAAAAGC
Organism: Nicotiana tomentosiformis; assembly: GCF_000390325.3. Taxonomy (NCBI): domain Eukaryota; kingdom Viridiplantae; phylum Streptophyta; class Magnoliopsida; order Solanales; family Solanaceae; genus Nicotiana; species Nicotiana tomentosiformis. The sequence continues at coordinate 137,016,471 of NC_090815.1, read as the reverse complement.
TAAATCTGGTCGTGTACAATTCATGATGTACATTAAATATCCCAACACACGAGCATAATCCAATTGTGACACGCTTTGGTCTTTGTTCTTTGCTAGTGCAAGATTCACGTCAATTGAAGTTTTTTTGCAATTTTAAAATCTAAGTTCTTGAATTTTTCAAATATTGTTTTAATATAATGAGATTGTGACAATGCTAGACCTTGGAGAGTCTTATGGATCTTAATACCCAGAATTAAATTGGCAACTCTCAAGTCCTTCATATCAAACTTGCTAGTTAGCATACGCAGTCGCATTTATGTTGGCAATGTCATTACTCATTATCAGCATATCATCCATATATAAGCGAACAATAACTATGTGATTTGGAACATTTTTAATGTACATACATTTATCACTTTCATTTATCTTAAAACCATTTGACAATGTTGTTGTTTGAAATTTCGCATGCCATTATTTGGGTGCTTGTTTTAGTGTGTAAAGGGACTTAACAAGTTTACATACCTTCTTTTCTTTACCTGGAACCACAAACCCTTCAGGTTATTTCATTTAGATTTCTTCCTCTAAATCTCCATTTAAGAAGGTTGTCTTAACGTCCATTTGATGAATTCTAAGACCATAAACCGCAACTAATGCTACTAACGTTCGTATGGACGTAATTCTTGTAACTGGAGAGTATGTATCAAAATAGTCAATACATTCTCGTTGTCTATTCCTTTTGACTACAAGTCTTGCCTTATATTTATCAATAGTGCCATCATCTTTCATTTTCCTCTTAAAAATCCATTTAGAACCCAACGGTTTATTTTCAGGAGGAAGATCAACCAATTCCCATGTATGGTTGTTCAATATGAATTCTATTTCACTATTGACTGCATCTTTCCAAAATAATAATTCCGAAGAAGACATAGCTTCTTGAAATGTCCGAGGCTCATTTTCTAATAAGAAAATCACAAAATCGTGTCCAAATGAAGCAGACAATCTTTGATGTTTACTACGTCTTGGATCCTCTTGATTAGACGTACTTTCTTTTGTTTCTTCCCGAGATCATTTAGATCCTTCACCAATCGACTCACATTCCTTTTTATACGGATATATATATTTCGAAGAACTCAACATTATCTGATTCTATAACCGTATTATTATGAATATTCCGGATTTTCTAATTTATGAACCAGAAATCGATATGCTTTAATATTGGTCGCCTATCCTATGAAAACACAATCAACGGTTTTCGGTCCTATATTTACCCTTTTGGGTTTAGGAACTTGCACTTTTACCAAACACCCCCACACTTTAAAATAATTCAAGTTGGACTTACTTTTTTTTCATTTTTCATATGGAATGGATTGTGTTTTGCTCTAGGGTACTCAATTTAGTATCTGGTTAGCCGTAAGAATGGCTTCCCCCACAAGTTATGTAACAAACCATAACTTATCAACAAAGCGTTCATTATCCCCTTTAATGAACGGTTCTTTATTTCCACAATCCCATTGGATTGGGGCATGTAAGGGGATGTTGTTTGATGAATAATTTTATATTCTAAACATATTTCTTCAAAAGGAGATTCGTATTCACCACCCCTATCACTTCTTATCATTTTGCTTGAATGCGTCTATTGCTTCATCTTTACTATTAAGTAAGTAAACATAACAATATCGAGTACTCTCATTAATAAAAGTTATGAAATACTTCTTTCCACCGCGAGATTGTATTGACTTCATGTCGCAAATATCTGTATGAATTAAGTCTAAAGGATTTGAATTCCTTTCAACTTACTTATAAGGATATTTAACATACTTAGATTCCACACATATTTGACATTTTAATTTATCGCATTTAAACTTAGGCAATACTTACAAATTAATCATTTTCCGCAAGGTTTTATAATTGACATGTCCCAAACGTATATGCCATAAATCATTTGACTCAAGTAAGTAAGAAGAAGCTAAAATTTTATTATTCTCAACGACTATTACATTCAGTTTGAAAAGGCCCTCAGTGAGATAAACTTTTCCTACAAACATCTCATTCTTACTTATTACAACTTTATCAGACACAAAAACGCACTTAAACCCGTTCTTAACGAGAAGTGCAGTAGAGACTAACTTCTTCCTAATTTCAGAAACATGAAGGATGTTGTTCAGGGCACCACATTGCCATAAGTCATTTTAAGAAATATCATGCCACATCCTTCAATCTTGGCCGTTGCAGAATTTCCCATAGAAAGCGTCTTTTCGGGTCCAACGGGAGCATATGTAGCAAACGCTTCTCTAATAGCACAAATATGGCGAGTGGCTCCAGAATCAATCCACCATTCCTTGGGATTTCCCACCAGTTTGCATTCAGAAAGCATAGCACACAAGTCATCAATATCCTCGTGCTTTTCAACCATGTTTTCTTGACCCTTCTTCTTGTCTTTCCTTGGAGCACGACAATCTGCAGATTTGTGTCCAGCTTTCCCGCAGTTGTAGCAATTTCCTTTGAACCGCTTCTTGCTTGGGTTGCTTTTTGGTCCATAAGCCTTCTCCCTCTTTTTATTATTTTGAGGAGCATCCTCAACAATGTTTGCTCTCATTATTGTTGAGTTTCCACGACCTTTCTTTTCAGCAGCTTTGTTGTCCTCTTCGATCCTCAGCCTAACAATGAGATCTTCAAGCGACATCGCCTTGCGTTTGTGTTTCAAGTAATTTTTGAAGTCCTTCCACAAAGGAGGCAACTTCTCAATCATCGCTGCAACTTGGAATGCTTCATTGATGACAAGACCTTTAGTAAAAATTATATTAGTAATAATAATATAATTAATACTTTTAACATAAGTATTAATTTGACTTATACCTTCAGCAAGGAGATCGTGAATAATCATTTACAATTCCTGGACTTGGGTAATAACAGACTTGGTATCTACCATTTTGTAGTCCAAAATTTTTGCGGCAACAAATTTCTTCAACCCGGCATCCTCAGTTTTGTATTTCTTTTCAAGCGTAATCCACAGTTCCTTATACATCTCCACATTACTATAGACGTTATATAGATTGCCCTCCAGTCCCCTAAGAATATAATTCTTGCACAAAAAATCAGAATGCTTCCACGCCTCAGTCACGAGAAAACGTTTATTGTCTGGAGTTTCGTTAGGCAGAACAGAAACATCTTCCTTAAAGAACTTCTGTAGACTTAACGTCGTCAAGTAGAAGAACATCTTCTGATTCCACCGCGTGAAATCAATCCCAAAAAAAATTCGGGCTTTTTTGTCGGTGCTGGTGGCAATGTCGGTGTTGTTCGACTTGTTGATGCATTGGCAGTTACCATAGGAACAAGCTGATTTCCGTTCTCAGTCATCATTTCTGTAAAAGAATGACACAAATAAATGTTTAATATACGGCAAAGTTTTTATATCTTCAAACCGAATAAAATTGGAGTAGAAAAGCACGTAGATTTTAATCTCCAATGGAGAAGAGAATAGCTAGGTTTTAAATCACCAAATAACAGATAGTAAACCAAAAGAGAATATACGTAAAAGTAAACAAATAGAGTAGAAAACCACGGAGGCTTTAATCTCCAAAACGGGAGTAGAAAAGCACACAAGTTTTAATCTCCAAAACAGTATATACAACACAAATACAGAATATAAAATTAAGTTCTTTAAGCCTGTTAACTATATTGTATTTGTAAAATAAATCTGGAGAATAAAATAACGTATAAACATAAATGTAGCCTAAGTAGAAATTAATTCGAGCCCACTAAATTCATAGTGTTTTCTTAAGGAACTTAATCCCCTCCTAGCACCCGAGGTTGTTGATTATTTCCTCCAGGAAAGAACGGATTACCCTCACTGGTGTAGCGGTACTTCAAACCCCAGTGACCAACAAACTCAAAGAACATTAGCAAATCACACTTACGTTGTTTATTTTGTAAGAAAACAATGCAGGAAGGAAAAGGAGAATTCAGAAATTCCGTAAGGAAAACCTGAGGGAATGGTCTGTTATTTATAGCCAACAAGTTGAGTTTAAATGAAGAGGTGCAACTCTTCAGAATGTATGTTATGACTGTTCACGTAAAACGGTCATTACGTAAATAGCTATTTACGCAAAATAAAACGGGAAATCAAAACGCGAAGGAAGATTAATTTACCATTACAATAACGACTAATTTGCATTAAAATAATATTACGTTAATCTTAATATTAACAAATAAATTTGGTCCAAAAAATTAATCGATCATTTGACCAAATCCAAATCTGAATCCGAATGCGAATCCGAAGCCGAAGCCGAAGCCAAGCCGAGCGAGCGACGAAAATGACGGCGTGAGGCTTGCCTTCTTCCTAACTCTTTAAGAGCTAGAAGAAGAGAAATTGTATATATACCCATCAAAAGTATTTTTCTCCTCCAATACGGGACAAAGTCCCTTTGTCAAGGAGGAAAATTCAAATATTTTATTTTCCTTTCCATTTTCCGTTCACCCTCTTTTAAGCTAAACTAAGCTTAAAACACAACAACCTCTTCATCTAGTATCAGACGATTCATTAGACGATATTATTGATTTCTTCTCAGTGCAAAACAAAGGTTTGGGAACTTCTTTAGTAGATCCCTCTTGTTCTTGTTTAGCCCCCCTTATTTCGGTAGTGGTTTCTATTTCTACATCTCTTTCTTCCTCACTTTTCACCTTTTCTTCCATTTTTTAGGCTTCTTTCAGTTTCTTAGTAAGAATGGGTGAGGGTATTCTGCTTAAATAGTAGACACAGGTAATAAATAAGAGAATACTAAATATCCGAGCCATAGAAAAATACATAAATATATATATATATTGTTTTGTTCTAATGTATCCATATTACATGCCAAAAACTATCTAACTATTTTAGTTCCTAGGATGTCTACCCAAAATACACATTTGCAAACATCGCAGGAACTGCTAGCATGGTAGTTCTTCCCAAAACTTTTGAATTAGCTACTTCCTTTCCCAGTGCATCAGCCACTCTATTCTGCTCTATGTAACTGTGTCTCACCATCACCCTGTCCATCCTTTGGATCAATAACATGCATCCACAAATTTTAGGATCATAAGTTATATTGTTTGTGAGTAGTATTTTTATTACCCCTACTGTGTGTGTAGTTATTTCTAGAGGATCCCATCCATTGTGTTCATCAATTTGGAGACCCTTTAGCAAAGCTTTCAATTCTGGCATAGTGTTGGTGGTGTGTGGTATATTCTCCATATACCTCATAATCCAATCTCCATTATGAGACCTAAATACCCCCACCAATTCCCCCAATGCCCGGGTTGCCCTTGGCTGCCCCATCAGTGTTGAGTTTATAATGCCCCTTATGGGGGCTCCCATTTAACTCTGATAGAAAAGAGTATCCTAGTCGCACCTTTTTGGGCCAAAGTATAGTACTCAATTGATTTGGCAATGGTGTTATTAGATGAGATGGTATCCTTCTTTTTATTGAAAAGATTATGGTTTCTAGCTAGTCAGATGTACCAGAAGCAGAAGGGAAGGATATTTTCCCAAGAGATAATATTGTTAAAGGATAGCTTCCTTAGCTTATTCCAAGTGATTGGCCAAAGCTGTCCTGAGAAGATAAGATTTAACTGTTGGCTTTGAGTAGTTCCCTTGGATAATAGTTCATGTCACAATTGGGTTGTATTAGGGCATTCAAAAAAGATGTGGTCACTAGTTTCATGTATGGTTGAGCAAAAACAGCATTCAGGGTTGCAATTAATACCAACTTTGTGCAGGAAAGCTCCAGTGGGGAGTCTGTCCTGTGCATGCAGCCACATGGAGTTTTTTTTATTTTGTTAGGGACTTTTAACTTCAAAATCCAACTGAAATTACCTTCTTCCTCGTTCATCAGAGTCTTATTATTGCTACTAAGGAAGGTATAAGCTGATTTGGTGGTAAAGGGCCCATATAAAGTTAGCCCCCAAATTAGCCTGTCTTCTTTGGTAGAGTTAGTGGGGATATAGTTTGATTTTATTAGGTTATTAGTATTTTCAGGAATGTCAACGGAGATGGATGAGGTATCCCACTTCCCTGAACTATAGATAGTATCCGCTTTGGTAACAATGTTATTTGGGGTGAGTGGGCCCTCAATCATGCCCCTAATGGCAAGGTGATTTGGAATCCATGCATCATTGATGAAGCTCACCATGTTCCCTTTGTGGACAACCCATCTACTAGCCTTGTTACAAGTATCACATCCTTTTAGGATACATTTCCAGATTGGCGATTTGGGCTTCTTGGGGTTATGGTTACAGTTGCAATGTTTAGAGATAAGGACTTTAGCCCATAAACTAGATGTGTTATGGTAAATCCTCCATGACAGACCAGCATGGGAGACTTTATTCTTGTAATCAGCTTTTTGTAGACCTAGCCCACCATGAGATTTCTGCCTAGTGACTTTGTCCCAACTAACCATGTGTATTTTATTTTTCTTATTTGGAGTAGTATCCCAAATAAAATTCCTTTGAATTCTATCAATTTGTTTGGTAGTCTTGATAGGCTATTTGATGTATTGCATTACATGGCTTGGGAGGCTGCTGAGAGAGCCTTTGGCCAGAATGATTATTCTAGTCATATTTAGGCAATTTGTTTTCCACTCAGCTAGCTTGGATTGCATATTATCTAGTATGAATTGGAAGTCACTATTGGAGGGTCTCGTATGCAACATTAGGAACCCAAGGTACCTACCAAAAGATATAGTAGCTTGAATGGACAGGGTATTTGTAAGGTTCTCCATTGTGTCAAGCTTTATGTTAGAGGATAAGAGTTCCATTGCCCAGAAGCTTCATTGAAAAACTGCAGGATATAGTAAATTATGGTGCAATTTCTAGTGTTTGCCTTTGCAAACAATGTAAGGTAATCAGCAAAGAAGAGATGAGATATCTTTGGGCCAGACCTACTGATACTGATTGGAAGCCATTGCTTATCCTGAACAGCTTTATAAATGAGCCTGGAGAGCCTCTCCATGCACATAATGAACAGGTAGGGGGGATTGGATCCCCTTGCCTGATTCCCCTAGAAGGCTTGAAGGTGTCATTTTTGCCATCATTAACTAGGATGGAGATGTTTGATGAGCTAATGCATGCTAGGATTAACTTAGTTAGCCCAGGTGGGAAGTTGAAAGCATGTAGAGTGTCTCTAATGAAAGACCACTCCAGCCTGTCAAAGGCTTTTTCTAAGTCAATTTTGAGGATCATGTGAGCCTAGTTCCCTTTCATTTTTTCAAAGAGGGTGACGTATTCTTGGACAATGATGGTATTGTCTGAGGCCCTTCTATTTGATAAAAAACTTGCCTGGCTGGGCCAATTATGGCAGGGAGGAGAGACTTGATTTTATTGACAATGATCTTTGTGATGGTCTTGTAAATGGTATTACAAAGCCATATTGGTCTGGAGTTGTTTTAGCATAGTGGCTTGGGCACTTGGGGATGAGACAAAGAAGAGTTTGGTTCATGGTCTCATCCATGGAGTGTGTGTCAAAACATGACTTGCAGAAGTCAATCACTGATTTCCCCACAATGCTCCAGTACCTCTGGTAAAAGAATGGGTGAAGCTTATCAGGACCAGGAGCCTTCAAGGGTTTAAAGGAAAAAATAGCCAGTTTGATTTCCCTATCCTCTAGGGGCCTATCCAAGCTATCTCTTTGGAAGTTTGAGAGATTGTGGGTCATGTCCAGATGACTGGTGGTAAGAATAGGGGCTTGAGTGTGGGAGAAAGTGTAAAGGCTCTTGAAGAAGTGCATTATGGAGGTCTTAATGTCCCCTTGATCATAGAGTCAGTTCCCACTGTCATCTTTGAGGGATAAGACCTTGTTCCTCCTTCTCCTATTGGGGGTGGAGGTATGGAAAAACCTGGTGTTGGCATCACCTTTAGTTAGCCAACTGAACCTTGACTTGAGTTTCCAAAAGTCTTCCTCATTCTTGAGAATGAAGTCCAGTTCTCTAGTCAGGCTACTTTCCAGATTCAGCAGAAAGTTACTAAACTGGTAATTGAGAGATTTTTAGATTCCAACAATCCTGGCCAGGATCCTTCTCTTTTGCTGGAAGATATTACCAAAAGTATGCATGTTCCACTGGGTCACTATATTTTTGAAGGTGTTGGTTGATTGGATTAAAGATGAGTTAGGAGTGAAGGCCTCATTGATGATGCTAGGAAAGGAAGGGTGGCTAGTCCACATTGATTCAAACCTGAAGGGCCTATTAGAGTTATTGATAGTATCCCCTTTTAGCCTTATTTGCACAGGGCTGTGGTCTGAATGGGTCCTAGGGAGATGGTTTACAGTAGTCTCAGGGTACTGAGAAATCCAACAGTCATTAGCAAAACATCTATTTATCCTCTCTAAGATCATACTACTCCTATTTTTGTATCTCTTGTTTGTCCAAGTGTATTTACCGCCTTTGTATCCCAAGTCAACTAACTTGCATTCATTGAGGCAGTTCCAAAAGAAGTTGCTACGGTTTGAGTTAATGGGGTTACCTCCAAACTTATCCCTAACCTTTAAGACTTCATTGAAGTCTCCACCTACAAACCAGTTCTCAGTATTATTTTTAGAGATAGTAACTAAATAATCCCTTAACAATTTCCTATCAGCTAATATGGTGCTAGCATAAATTGCAGAGAATAACCAGGGAGTATGGGATGGAAGTATCTTCACCATGACATGGATGCCTTGAGGGGTAGTGGATACCTCATCAAATTGCACGCAATCCTCTTTCTACATCATAACAATTCCACCAGACAACCCCACTGCCGGAGGCTGGATGAGCATGTCAAAATACAGATCCTCAGTCAATTTCTTATGGTCAGCCATCTTTGTTTCTAACAGTAGCATTGTTGGTTTGTGGAGCTGCACCATATCAAGGCGACGTCTCCTGAACTCTGCGATATTTTCACCCCTAACATTCTATATGATATAATTCATTAGGGGTGGTTGGCAGCTGGGGGACTGGTTTCTGTGGACCTTCTCCATCCCCTGGGGAGGCGTCATTGATTTCTTTTGATCCCTGCTTCGCATGCTCAGTACTGGGGTTAGATTCAGGAGTGGTTTGGTCACACCTTGACTATTATGGGAGACTAGGCTTAGTCCACATTTGGTCAGGGCCCTGGGACACAGGAGCACAAGAACCTCACTGCTCTCCACACTGAACTCGATTGCTCTGACAGAGTCCAACATGAGGGAGTCTGTGCGTAGAGGGCCATAGGCTCCTCCCTCCACTTCCAAAGGGTTTTTCCTTTTCAGGAGCTCTGGGGCGGCTCTATTGATCTTCCTTGTGATGTTCCTTAGAGACGGCGACTAGTTCTTCTCGAGTGGTACAGAAGACGATGGAATTTGTTGGGATTGGGGCTCGATAATCACAAACACTGGAGACGATGTTGGGTCCTCCGCTACTGGGTCTGAGAAGAAAGGGATTGATTGGAAAGCTTGGGAGATGAAGGTGTTGATCAGTGGTGGGTCTAAATTGGGTTGCATGTTGCCGTTGAGTCTCATTGCCTGCCAGAGGCTTGGGCCAAAGGTTGCCAAAGCCGTGTTTAGGGCCTCCACCGTTACCCTCGCCAGATGTGTAGAGTTTTGAACGATTAGGGTGACCGGTTGGTTCTCCAGGGTGAAATTGTAGGCCAGTCCTTGGCCTGTAGCACCACCTCCAGCCATGATGTTGGTGAGTGGTTCGGCGGCAGTGGAAGGAACGTGACAATGATGGGCGGCTGTTGGGTTTTTTCCATTTTTGTGTTTTTTTGTTTTTCCTCTTTGAATAAGGATGGGGTTTATGTTAACAAGCGGATTCATAATGGCGTCGTTTGGTGTCAAATCTTGATCAGTGAAAAAGTCATCGGTTATTGCATAATTTATTTAAGCAAAAACTATGGGTTGTTCCGAGCCTGATACTAATATTGCATCTACGCACCTGTCATCAGAAATGCACAGTAGGCCTTCACCATCTATAATAGCTAAGGGCAATCGGGAACTGCCAGAACCATCTTTCACTTAATATAATCTATAGTATTATTAAACTCTGGAATCTCCACACACTTTTATCCTGAGATTTTTATTAAACTTCCCCATTTCTTTCTTCTCGCAATTACGTTCAACTCAGAGAGTTTCACAAACCTGAATTAAAATCTCCTTAATACGTACTTAGCCTCCATATCTTCAGCCAGCTATTAATTAAGCTTGTATATACTCTTTTTACTAGGACGACAAGAGTAAAAGCGAACACAGTCATGAACTAGGAATTATTCTTTCACTAGATCAACTATGTTATTTTACACTTCCGCTCCAAGAAAATATTTAAAAACTAAAAATCGAAAGTTTAATCAAAGAAAATTATACTGCAGTAATCAAGGATTTACACCCTTTTTAAAAAAATAATGAAGCCATTTATACCTAAAAAAAAAAAGAAAATGCACATCCTCAAATTATATACTGCGTATATGCTCCGTAGCTGGTAACTAGAAACGTGGTGGATATTACATGCATGCTAACAATAATTAAAATAAAATAAAATTGTTTTAATAAAAAGGGGGATTAGATATCATCTACTATAATATATTCTTGATCAACCTAATCAATCCTTATTTAAATTAACAGTGTTCGAAAAACCAAAGTTGGAAGTTGGAACTAACAATATGACAGCAGTGTTTAGGAATTGGGAAGTGACGTAAGCTAAGAAGAAAATAAATGCCCTTAAACGCCACTATCCTAGACGTAATTATGTATTGTTAGTAGTTGGGATGAATATAAAATTTTAAAAAGGTTAAGCCAAGTTGCACTTTTAGTGTTAGAGGCTCTTGTGTATTTTACAACTTTTATTTGTTTCTTGTCGGCTGGCTTTCTCAAATATATGTTCCCCTCCTTTAACCCTTTCAAATAGCATATAATTTCAGGGTAGGGGCGTAAAAATCGAATCGGAAAATCGCACCAAATCGAAAAGTTAAATTAAAATAATTAAAAAATCTGATTAGGTTTGGTTTGATTTGTTTTGGTATTGAATAAAAAAATCCGAATCAAATCGGTATTTTTTTTAATATATAATTTTAAGACTTTATATAAAATTTTATTTAAAAGATGTCTATAAATATTTGAGATCCTTTATGGGATATAATATTTAATAGAACTATAAAGTGCATCCATTTTTATTTACTTTAAATAATAGATTGTATCATTTTCTTATTATGTGTTATTGAAATGCGTCAATCATCTCTTTGTTCTTTCATATTCATATGTCAAGATTTATTATATGTTTTTGGAATTTGAAGTGGTATTTCAATAATCTAAAATTATATAGAACATATCATTATTTAGGTATCATGTTGATTTTTATGTTTAATTATTAAATTTGGTTAACCCTGAAAGCGTACATCAACCAAAAATTATTGGTAGACGACTAAGAAAAAAAAACTATTATGTATTACTAAAAAAAGTTCTCCCATAAGATCACTTTAATAGATCATATGTTTGTTATTATTTTTTTTTCAGTAAATATATATTCACTTATCAAAATTTCATCTATAACTTTAATAATGCAAGATTGAAATAATATTCATGTAACAAAAAAAAATCCGAAAAACTCGAAAAATCCGACAAAATCGAATCAATCCAAATCGATATAATTGGTTTGGTTTGATTTTGATAAAATTCGTACCAGCCCGGTCCATGTACACCCCTGTTTGAGGGTATTCTTTCCTTACGTCTGTTGTAGATCCTATTTCCATTAAGATAATACTTACCTTGTTTGGACATCAGCCTATTTTCATTCGAATATATTGTTTGCTTTACATCTATACGCGATATTCTTTCAAGTTTTCAGAACGAGTAATTAGATAACAGGAAGGGAAGAAATACTTCGAATAGGAATGACAACCAACTTAAACAAAGACCAGTATTATTTGGTACTCAATTCACTATTTCTTAAACACAATCCACAAATCACTTGAAATTATGTCATATGAATATTGACACAAGTAAAAAAAAAATTTATAAATCTCACTCTTATTCATATGCGGCTTTAACTAAAACAAGTTGATATTGTATCCTATGCTTCCATACAGACATTGCTCGTGTTAATCCAAGGGAGTATAAGTCGTCTAAGAAAATTTTGCTTTGAGGGACTTATCTACCATTATCATTTTATCACTCAATCATCACATTATCATCCACCGATACATTTGACTGTTTATAGAAAAACATAACAAAACCGTCTTAAACCGACACCCCTTCGTCGGAAAATTACATTGTTTAACTTGGTAATTATTTTTTAAAATATGTACATATACAATATAATGACACCCCTTGATTTCTTGGGGAGTTTACTTCTTCATATTTTTACTCCCCTTAAGTCTTAAACGATAATCATCCATCTCATCGTCTCGTCACGTGAACATGTCACATATTGATCTCCTGTTAGAGAGATGACAGCACCACAAAGCATTTATTAGATGCCCAAAGGTCAAAAGTCAGATATGCTAACCTACTCATTCATTCACCTAACATGATTGAATTCCAAACAAGACATTGACGATTGCTACAAATGTAAACAAGGAAATTGTCTGTTTTGAGTCTTCACCTTTTTCCACGTTCTGGACTTGGTACCCTTGATGTTTCTCTCAGGGCATACGACATGGATGTTACTACCAATTTTTAATATACATATACATAGGATTAAAACATGTCACGCGTAATTCCAGATGTCTAATCATTCTCTCGGTTTTCTCTGAACAAAATCCATCCTGGCTTAGCCAGGGCATATAATTCTTCACTAGTCATTATATACTTTTGGAACTTATTACTAACAAACAAAGCCTTAATGAAATTTCTGTAAAATGTGAGACAATTAAGTTATAATTACGTGGCAGAACCAACATAATGAGGGAGAGAGGAATAGAGTACGATATTCTGGAGATTGATTTTTACATAGAAGCCAGGAAAGTAATTTCGTCGATATAGGAAAACTGGACCAGAAAGAACATTCCATTCAAAATCTAGCAAAGAATGAATCATACGAAATACTAATCCACATATCATCAAAAAGGTCCCAATATCCCAATACTTAAAGAAAGATAATTGGGTTAAGAGAAAACAAGGAAAACCCAACAGCAGATGTAAAGAATTCAGAGAGGGTCTGAAGGAAACTATGACCAATAACTTGGGAAACATTGTCGCACAGAGAGCATGATTTGGCTCAAAGATAAGAAATCCAATGCCTCACCACCACAAATTTACAACATATAAGCACGTTCATCTATCTTTGGCCTCAGAGATCTACTGCAGAGCAGTTTCCACAGATGAATGTTCAATAGCAGCGAAGTGCAAGACAAGAGTTCAGCAAGGATGGCCTATCAATTATACATCTGTTGCTTTGTATCATTGATAAGCCTGGCTATATATGTGAAGCAAGCAAGGTGATAGATGTAATTCCGAAAATCATTTCAGTTTTTCATTACTAGGAAAGTTGAAAAAGAGTGTAAAGGCTCTTGCTCACTTTTAAGTATAAATTTCAAGACTCAATATCAGCTTTTTGCGATACCTAGAAAATTCTCACCTTCATGAAGCTTTTAACTCTATGCCAGCAACGATGGTAAAGTTCTGCTCTACGATAAGAATGGCATACAACTAACCAAAAGCTGAACTTCACAGGAAAGCTTCCTTATGGAGAACCCGGAACAATACTAGCTTATCAGTATATATATATATATATATATATATAAAAAAAATCATACTAATAATGTCAAGGAAATATTTGGTAGCAGTCATACACAGTCCTTTATTCTCCATGCGCAGCTTCCTATTTCTGGATTTCTCTTTGACAGTTTGATTTTGTTTCTACAATTTTGTCAATCATCATACTTGATTTAGTCTCAATGGCAGATCTAATGGGCTCAGCAGTCATAAACAATGTGTAGCTCCTTTTCAGCAACTCTAGCTTGTTCAGTATATAAAGGAAACTTGTTACTGTTTCCATTCCTTTTACTTGGGGAATCTAAGACATTTCTTTCCCACCATGGTTTTCTCATCTTCTTATTCTGATATAGTTTAAATGCAAACATTTATGGTTACAGTATCTTTCATGTAACTTATTTCTACGTTTTAATTTGGAAAAGAAAACTAATCAATTACTGCTGAATCTAGACCAAGTTGGTCAATTTTAACCACAATACTGAATTAGGCAATTATATTTGGATGAAGATAGTACTACTCATCAACAGATAAGATTATGCTATTCCAGTTGAAAGAAACACCGATGCACCAAATCCAATCTTATAAGATAATAACGGAAACTTCTGAATAACAAGCTTGATGGGATTTAACATCAAGAATATGGCTGAGCACAGCCCCAGGGGCTCAATTTGTTAAGTATAGCATTCAAGTCATTCACATTGATAAAGTAAAGTGTAAGGCGGAAAAGGAAAGGAGTCAAATGTAGGCAGAGAGATTTCTTAGATATGAGGTACCTACAGAACCATCCAGTAGGCACTCCATTAAAATTGTGAAGGATCAAAAAGGGTACGTAATTTTCCAGCATCAAAACGTTCGACCCTCCGCAACTTTTGTGAATTCCGGAAGAGAAGTTCAATACATATTAGTCTGGGCACGAAGCTGTGTTGCTGCAACTCCTTTCGTAACCTTCAGTGAAGATAGGTTTCACATCATTCTTTTTACCCTTTCTTTCCTTTATTTTTGATTTAAGGCCATCCAAGCGCTCTGAAAAAAGTGAACATCTGAAAGAGCATTGCCTTCAATCTCATCTGGAGAATCAGATTCGCAACATATTCATGGCAGTAACATAGCCTATGGAGATTCCATTCCGGAAATCAGTGGCAGGGAGCAAAAGAAGAAAGAAAGAAGTTAGATCATGATGGATGAGCCATTGAGATCACATGAAGGAGAATGAGGAGTCGCGGAACCGTACGGATGAAGAAAGTGAGTCGAAAGATACTTTGTCCTGACAAGAGGAATGGCCACATAGGGGGTTTTTTCGGTGGAGAAACAGGCTGTGCTTGATCTAGTTGAGTGGTTGGTATTATATTTTCCTCGTTCCACCCTGCTGAAAGACCATCGGCTTGAGTTTTTTATTTTTCAGTAGATAATAGACCCGTCCCTTTACCCTTCTCCACTTAAATTCCAGGCTTTTGGTCTACAGCGGGTTCAAAGCCATGAGGGTTCAAAGCTGTCACATGCGGCTAACCCATACATCACGCTCTATGCACTTACCACTAAACCAAAGCCTTGGGCCAAGACACTTGGCTTTCTTCCGAAACTCAAGCTTGAAGTCAAACACCTAGTTCTCAAGAGTAGTTAATTCCACTTTGAGTTAGTTTGTGAAATTTGTTACTACAAACAGGTCACCAAAAGCAATATCAAGTTTTTCTAAAGGCATCGAGACCAAATACAATTAACACGTATTGATACTAGAAGCAGTTAAATGATACATCATAAAGGCTAATCAAATCCTCAGCATGTCTTTGCCAGTGGAACTACACCAAGAAGTTCTTTCTGTCAAAAGAAGAAGAGATTGACTAATAGAAAATCAAATAAATAAATATCTGCAGAGAAAATTTAATCTACATAGTTCATTAAAAATGATTTAAAAGAGAGTGTAGTAGCCATCATAATCATTTTTAAAGTCATGATTCTTCAGAGTGTTTATTTTGCTTCTAGTCTAAAGAAACAATTATTTCATAGAGTTTAAAGAAAAGTAACTTCTATATTTCTACTTGAGTAATACTTTATTTTCTACTTGACTAATATCTTTTATCACATAAACAATGAAAAAATGTCTAGTCGCCTCAATATCCAAAATAAATAACTTTAAGTATTTCATTGAAAAAGGGGAGAAGGAACACATGGCCAATAAGAAAGACGTCTACAGTAGGTTTGGGTGTCCCAGCACTTTTTTCATTGCAAGAAGGGTGTGCGCACGAGCATGTGTAGGAATCATGTTGATTGTTCGCTCAGTTATAGGGTATGTTCGAATTCAAGTCTTGACCAAAAAAGTTACGGAATAAGATCTAACTCAGATAATAAAATCTAAGTCCTATAACTAAAACATTATTTTTAAATAGATCATTGTTATTCAATAGCTTCTTACTTGTGTTAAGCTTTAATTGTACTTGTAAATTATTGCCTTAAAAGAAAGATAAGAGAAGGAAAAGGGAATCTTAAATCAAAATAAAGCTAGAGTCTAGAGACTATATAAGTTATCACAAAATTCACAAGACTGACTTTCTTTAATTTTCTTCTTGTCAAAATCAAGAGTGATCAAGATCATAACAAAGGTTTAATCACGTAGCTATGCAAGGCTGAATCTATGATGTATCAAAATCTTTAAAGTAAATATGTTGGGATAGTTTCCTAAACCTGTTCTAATCAACCGTCAAGTGAAGTTTTCACCAGTGGTTTGCCATGATTCGGCAGCAAGACATGAAATCAAAACTTAAACATCTAGATACTAGAGTAAAATCAAGATAAACTAAGGACATTGATAAGGTTGACATACCTCAGAAGTCACCAGAGGTAAATATATTAGGTGTATCCTCCATAATGTATCCACATAAAAAGTCTACCTTTTTTAGCATATGTAAGGTAAAAGTAGAAGTTTTTTATGGACTGATAAGAAAAAGCAAAAGTTTTTTCTGTACTTCTATCTCTAGTTCAATATAATGGACACACGTCCACATTGTCACAACAAAAAAAAAAAAATTGGCCACGCGTCCTACTCCAATAACACTTAAATATTTAACTAAACTTTCATAACAAGATATTCGATACATTATCCGTCAAATATTTAGACTGTTAACAAAAACTCTTGAAGAGAAAGGGTTTGACTTCACCAAAATTCAACTAAAGTTGGCCTTCCCTCTAGATTTAGTGTTGATTCTAGCAAATTGAAATTGGGAATTCATAGTAGAAAGATTCTTGAAACTTGATATAGAAATATCATAAGAACAGAAGCTATTTGTAACCAATACATATAAAACTTCGAACATTTAACAAAAGTGTTCATGTAGCTCATAGGTAGGCGAATAAAAAGCCATGTTGACCAACCAGTATTACGTTATTCAAGAACCTCACCTTGAAACCCAGGAAAAAGAAAGCTACATTGATTCATCAACATAAACTTAAAGCTTACATGATTTTCTTGTATAGGTATATTTGTATAGATAATTATTTGCCCCCAATAAAAAATGACTTCAGAAGTAAAAGTACTATAAGCTCCTATACACCAACGAGCAGCAGTAACTCACTAACTCCACAGGGGATTACAATTCCCTATGCATTTTGCAAGCTAACTTACAGAATGGCATTAAATTCTCCCAAAGCTATTCTTCAGATTTTTTAGGTTTGTTCTTGTTACCATATATCAATCCTGTTTCCTGCCAAGTTTCATGAAACGATAAGACTAATATACAATACAGCTCAGACACCGGTTGATGGAAATCAAAAGGCACAGTACCTGTGGATCAGGAATTGGTTTTCGCTTCTCAACATAACGATAAGAATCTGAAGCAGCAGCTAAAGCCACCTTTTCCTGTCACCCCAAAATTTTAACAAAATACTTGTAAAATACTAAAATTTGCTAGTTGATTGGAATTGAGGGTTAATTGATTGATTGACGTGCAAATACTAGTAAAAAAAAAGATAAAATGGAATTTTTTGGGGGGAATTGAAAAAAATATTACCTCTTGTTGTCTCTTGAGTTCCTGAGAGGGCTTGACCCAAAGAAAGTAAGCTAAGGTACCGGCGACAACCCAAGATGCTAAATTGCTTCCACCCCTTAAACCTCCGGTTAAGTTTCCGAAAAAGGATCTAACATTACCCACCGATTTCCTCCAACCAGTTGCCATTTGATTTCCTTTCTCCTTGCAAAATTCAATTTTTTGCCTGATTTCCTGCTCTATAATTCACACTTGTTAGGAATTGAAGTTAACCGGTGTAGCTCAGGCAGAAATCTATCGACAGCTGAAGGGTTTTAACCTTTTCTTTTTATTTTGTACAGTTGAAGGATTTAACTGCAAAAATAGAGGTGAACCGATACTGTCACTGGGAATGTTGCCCTGGGCCTCTGATCGATTGGGTTTGTCAAAATGGATATTTAATGGCCCAATATCTTAGGTGTCTGTTAGCCCATAGAGTAACGGGCTGACTCTTATCAATGTGGTTGGATTTTTACGTAGAAATGACACTAGGTAGCCACTCTAAAGGGTTGCTATTTAGGAATTCATTAGTGCGTCCTTAATTTCAGTTTTTTCGTTTAATTTTTCGGGACAAAAGTGTCTTGAATTATCCTAAAGTTAAGATTTTCGGTTTAAATTTTAGCATCCCTGAAAATGGCTATGTGCGCACATGCCCCGATTTTTATTTATCAGGCTGATCCATTTCATTAACCTTGCTAAGCCCAAGTTAAAGTTCAGCCCAAATGAAATCAATGTGAAAGCTTTCCATGGGATTGAGATTTTGACCTTTGAGTCAAATCACCTGACCAATAGGCAAAACTTCAAGTTTAACGAGTTTGTTTTAACAAGTTTTACCTCATGATCAGAACTTTTGACTTTTGACTGCTCATTAATCAGATGACCTGCCTCAAAGGCCAAAAATTAAAGACCACTCCTTCTGGTGTCATATTTCTACCATTTTCTGTTATCCATGTGTGGAAACAGCAAGCTAAGTTACCTACACATCCAGAGCAACCCAAGTTTGACAAGTACATTTTTAAGATTAAGTACCAACAGTTTTTTAGAAAAATTCGAAGACCCTAAAACTTCAAACAAACCACCTTAGTTTTGTAATTCTCATTTCATGTCAAGGCTCGAATGCCTCATTCAGTATTATAAAAATTGACTACTAAGTATAAAATACAGTGGAGGATATAATTTTATATTTTTCTCGTTACTTTTTCCATGCAAATCTTTTTCTTTACTCGTACGAATTGATTTTTGTTTACCCGAAAAATAGATAGAGTTGAATTTGTACGTAGTTCTAAGGGTATGTGGTATAACTTGACACAAATCGTAAAGAGTAAAATATCGAATATTGACTATAAGAAAAGATACAAACCGAATTGAAAGGAAGATGATTTATGAACGAGCAAAATGGAATTATGTATGAAGCTAAAAAAAAAGGATAATCTCCCAATATGAGAATGTCTCAACAATATTTGAGTTTCAGTGTATTTATCATGTGCCCCTTACAGAAATAATGGACATCCCTCTTATAGTGGAGGATCCTACTTTAAGTATCATAAAAAATACATAATGAAAAACCCATGATAAATCAGTTTTTCCCTAATTTCTGACGAGATTCTCTCTTTTAGTACGGCTTTAACGGCTCTTATTTCTTGGCTCGATCTTGATTGGACTAGGTATTGGTCGGTTTCCAGGTATAGAGCTCGATGCCGACTCGGGACCCGGTGTTGGTTGGTCTCTGGCTCTGAAGCTTGATACCATCGCTTCTCATCATAGCTCGATTTGGACTCGAGCTCGATAATGACGTCGAGCTCGGTATTTAATCGGATCCCGAAACTCGAAGCTCGTTCGTGCTTTTTTTAAATCTCACCTCGATATTAAGAAGACGCTCTTCGATTCGTCTTCACCGATCATGCGAAGGTCGAAAACGGTTTTGACCGTATACAGATAGTTTCCTCGTTTCTCGGGAAGGATGTGGCGAGAAACGATATGATTTCTCAACGGCTCGATTAGATATACACTAACATTTGCATCAAGCCCGACCATGACGTACGTGATAGCTGTCCTGTCGGTTTAGTTTACCAAGGCATTAAATGCGTGTCAGGTGGTGGTCGGACACTGCTGATATTGAACCGTCGTTGCTCAATCTATAAATAGCCCCCTTTTTTTTTTTTACCATTTACCACTTTTACGTCTCCAACTTCCAAAATTTTCTAAGTTCTTTATCGTATCTTCTGAGTTCATCTTTAAGTTTGTGATTTTCTGCAAATATATTTCTTCTGTGATTTTCACTGCAAAATCTTTCTTCAAAACACCACATCTCTGTAATCTCCTTCTATTTTCCATCTCTAAATCAAAAATGGCGAAAAATATCAAAAACCATTCCTCAAAAAGAAAAAGCTTATTCTTCACACCCTGCCGTCGACAAAACACTGGTGGAGCCACGACCTGAGGAGTGTGTTCCCGGGGCGTATGTTCTTACCTCCGAATTTAAGATCGACAAAGGCTCGTCGGCTCTCGGTCGATGCGAGCCAGTAACGAGGTATATGTGCTCGATAATCGAGGGGCATCTCGAACAGATAAGGAGAGATTGCAAGTAGGAGAACAAAGAAGTGGTAATCTCGGCTCCCAAGGAAGATATTACTACCCATGTGAAAGGATTTTTAAGTGTGTATACCTACCCTTTCACGTTAGGCCCCCTCGACCCTGTTGTCGTCGATTTTTGCCGTCAATACCGAATAACGCTAGGCCAAATCCATCCTTTTTTTTGGCGGATCGTTATTCTGATCCGCTTCTTTGTGAACAAAATCGAGGGGATGTCTTTTACCCTCGACCATCTTATTAGATTGTACAGCCCCCGCCTCTTTCGAGGCGGGTTAATAAAACTCCATCGTCGGGCTACCAAGGTGCTATTCTCGAGCATCAATGAGGACAAGGATCGAGGCTGGATGGGCAGGTTCTTTCGAGTGAAGACTTCGGACCTAATTCCTGCCGAGAAGATGCCATTTCTCGAGGAATGGAACATAAAGCGTAAGTATACTTCTGTTGTTTTGTCCCTTCATTTCTTTCTCACTAATATCCCCTTTTGTGATGCAGTGGTTCCTTGGATGCCCGGTGCAATTCCTAACCTCAAGAGCTGGGTATGAGACCTGGCTTCGATCTCTACATACGTTGAGCGCTCGTGGCGTGACTTGTCAAAGGATCGATGGGAGGCCAAAAATCATGGTAAGCTTTTTTCTCAAGTCTTTGATAGTCCGACCGAAATATTTTTCATATACTTAACTAATTTTCTTGTGTGTAGGCCTAAGCAAAGATGTGGTTTTGAGGCCCCCGTCTGGTAAGGAAGAGACGTCGGCCCTGGTCCCGAAACCGGTGAAGGACCATAAGAGGAAAAGGGCCTCTACTTCCGAGGATCCACAACCTAAGACAAGGGCGGCTCGTAAACCGAGGAAGAATATCATCTTTTTGACCGAAGAGTCGGTTCGGTGTCTAAGGGATAAAGAAGAAGAAGAAGAAGAAGAAGAAGAAGAAGAAGAAGAAGAAGAAGAAGAAGAAGAAAAAAAAAATGACGGCTCTATTCTGGTGACCCGAGCGAAGAAAACCATCGATGCCCCAAAGGTAGCTGGATCGATAGTGGTTTATGAAGCTCCACCTCGCACTGGGGGAATATCGGAGAAAGATTCGGGCAGAGTCCCTGAATCGTTAGAGGTCGAGGATGCCTCTCACCGAATTCAACAAACGGTGGGTATATCTGAAGGGGCCGGCCTTGAACATCTCTGAGCCGAAGAGAACGCCCCAAGTGACTCGCTTGGGACAACAGTAATCGGAGATTCGCCTACTCTCCCCGCTTTTTTCGAAGGGGAGATTCGGGAAGCCCAAGCTTTGGGGACCCTCGAGATAGGGCAGATTCACGAAGGAGAGGACCCCTTCCGTGTTTTGTTTACTAGTGTAGAAGATGTTGCTGGCCCTAGTGATGTGTCGGGCCTTTTCTATGAAGTGCAACAAGCTCTGCATAGGGTAAGCTCTAACTCTCTTCGTTGGTACCACCTTTATGTTTGTTTTTCTTTTCTAACTTCTTTTCTTCTTCCTTCGTAGGCCTCAGTGGTTCATCGAGAAGAATGTTCTCGATCTCGAGCTGAACTGAGTCGGTACGAGGCCGGCCTCCGAAGAGTCACTAAAGAGAAAAACGCCCTTAAACTCTTCTGCGGTTAAAGAGAAGAGGAAATCAGGGAGCTCCAAGCCGAGTTGGCCAAGGCTCATTAAGACCAGACTGACCTGACTGAGCAAGTAGTGATAATCTTAAAAACTTATGGGCTCGATTCAGGATCGGAGGCTAATATTTTGATCTTACAACTGCAGCAGAAGCTTGAAATGATTAGGAAGCTTCGTGAGGAGGTTGACACAATAAAGGTGGAGACCATGGGGTTGAAAGAAGGTATGGATCGCCTTTCTGCAGAGAAAGAGGCTATTCGAGCCCAATTATCATTGGCCGAGAGTCAACTTCAAGGAAGAAGGAGAGGAGCTCAGTTCAAGCAAGAAAAATAGAATAGCTTGAATCTCGGTCGGCTTTCGAACTTACCAAGGATAAATCTGAAGCTGTAAAAGCAAAAGCCGAGGCAGATGCATTCATGGCTATTTATCGGGCCGATGTCGAAGCCGCTCAAGTGCAAGCGAGAGAGGTAGTTGAGACTGCTAAAACTCTATCATACTGGGTTTCTGAACTCGCCAAATGTAAATCTCGTAGGGAGACCCTCGAGGAAATCCATGCTCGAGGTTTTGATCTAACCGAAGAGATTAAAAAAAGCTAAAGAACTTGAAGCCGAAGCTAGAACACTGGCTTCCGATGATGATGATTATGATAACGGGGAGGAGCTCGATGGAGAAGAGGCTACTCCCAGAGATAATCAAGAACCTTAGGGTTTTTTATTTTTGATCTATTTTGTGTAGGGTCCTCATCGAACCTTGTAAATACCCATATATATATATATATATATATATATATATATATATATATATATATATATATATATATATATATATATATAAAGATCTTTTCCTTTCCCGATTTGTCTTTGTTTCATATTCTGCCTTGTGAGAACTTTATTTCAATTATGCCTTATGAAAATTCTGTTTCATTTATGCCTTATGAAAGTTTTCATAAGTTCGAGGCTTCAGGCAATTTGATCGAAGCAGGATCTTTGAAGTCTTTATAACCGAGTGAGTGACTGCTCGAACTCGAAGTTATGTAGCCCGTAGGCTTAATGGTCAGGTGAGTGATTGCTCAAACTCGAAGTAAGGGTAGCCCTTAGGGTTAATGGTCGAGTGAGTGATTGCTCGAACTCGAAATAAGAGTAGCCCGTAGGCTTAGTGGTCGAGTGAGTGATTGCTCGAACTCAAAGTGATATAGCCTGTAGTCTTAGTGGTCGAGTGAGTGATTGCTCGAACTTGAAGTAATGTAGCCCGTAGGCTTAGTGGTCGAGTGAGTGATTGCTCGAACTCGAAATAAGAGTAGCCCGTAGGCTTAGTAGTCGAGTGAGTGCTTGCTTGAACTCGAAGTGATGTAGCCCGTAGGCTTAGTGGTCAAGTGAGTGATTGCTCGAACTCGAAATGATGTAGCCCGTGGGCTTAGTGGTCGAGTGAGTGATTGCTCGAACTCGAAATAAGAGTAGCTCGTAGGCTTAGTGGTCGAGTGAGTGCTTGCTTGAACTCAAAGTGATGTAGCTCGTAGTCTTAGTGGTCGAGTGAATGATTGCTCAAACTCCAAGTAATGTAGCACGTAGGCTTAGTGGTCGAGTGAGTAATTTCTCGAACTCGAAATAAGAGTAACCCGTAGGATTAGTAGTCGAGTGAGTGATTGCTCGAACTCGAAGTGATGTATCCCGTAGGCTTAGTAGTCGAGTGATTGATTACTCAAACTCGAAATAAGAGTAGCACGTAGGCTTAGTAGTCGAGTGAGTGGTTGCTTGAACTCGAAACAAGCATAGCCAGTAAGCTTAGTGGTCGAGTGAGTGATTACTCGAACTCGAAACAAGCGTAGCCCGTAGGCTTAGTGGTCGAGTGAGTGATTACTCGAACTCGAAATAAGAGTATCCCGTAGGCTTAGTGGTCGAGTGAGTGATTGCTCGAACTCAAAATAAGAGTAGCCTGTAGGCTTAGTGGTCTAGTGAGTGATTGCTTGAACTCGAAGTGATGTAGCCCGTAGGCTTAGTAGTCGAGTGAGTGATTGCTCGAACTCGAAATAAAAGTAGCCCGTAGGCTTAGTGGTCGAGTGAGTGATTGCTCGAACTCAAAATAAGAGTAGCATGTAGGCTTAGTGGTCGAGTGAGTGATTGCTCGAACTCGAAACAAAAGTAGCCCGTAGGCTTAGTGGTCGAGTGAGTGATTGCTCGAACTCAAAGTGATGTAGCTCGTAGGCTTAGTGGTCGAGTGAGTGATTGCTTGAACTAGAAATAAGAGTAGCTCATAGGCTTAGTGGCCGAGTGAGTGATTGTCCGAACTCGAAATAAGAGTAGCCCATAGGCTTAGTAGTCGAGTGAGTGATTGCTCTAACTCGAAATAAGAGTAGCCCGTAGGCTTAGTGGTCGAGTGAGTGATTGCTCGAACTCGAAATAAGAGTAGCTTGTAGGCTTAGTAGAGGATGGATTCTGAGATATTAGATATCAGTAAAAAATTCCTTTTATGTCATTATACATATGTTTATGTTCTGTACTAGGGATCGAGCAAACTTTATGAGCATGGTTCATTTTGACCATTTGGCTCTTACAATTATTCCTATCGAAACCATGTTGTCATAAAGTAACTTTCTTGCTTCGAACTTGATAATCGAACTTGATATATTCGAGGGTAATGCCCCCAGTATTCGAGGTTGATTGTAAAGAGGCCCCGGATACTGTTGAATTGTTCTATGTTAGCACGATCAATGGTCGCCTCATTAAAAACCTTGCCGAAAAATCCATTTGGGACAAAAATCGATCAAAGGGAAAAAGAGAGTAACGCGTGCTTTCAGGCCTGAAGGCTTCGAGCCGAATAATCCATTCTTGTTTCTGATCGAACACCTGCAAGGGTTAATTTTGAAATATAAATAAACATAGGAGGTTGTACCTTAACAATAGTATCGTTTTAGGTGTGATACATTCCAATTGCTTGGTAGTTGCTTGTCGTTTATTATACCGAGCTTATAGGATCCTTTACCGACAATTTCAAGGACCTGATATGGTCCTTCCCAGTTCGGACCCAGTTTTCCTTCATTTGGATTTCGGGTGTTGAGGGTGATTTTCCTTAGCACTAAATCCCCGATTTTATAATGGCGAAGATTGGTTCTTCGATTATAGTATCTTTTGATCTACTGCTTTTGGGCGGCCAATCGGACGAGAGCGGCTTCTCATTTTTCATCCAATAATTCGAGGCTAGTATTCGTAGCCTCATGATTTGACTCTTTTGTTGTATGTCGGAACCTTGTACTGGGTTCCCCGACTTCGACCAGAATCAAGGCTTCGTAGAAATATACTAAGGAGAACGGGGTTGCCCCCGTACTGGACTTTGATGTTGTTCGGTATATCCAAAGAACTTCGGGTAGAATTTCTCTCCATTTCCCCTTAGCATCGTTCAACCTTTTCTTTAGGTTTTGAATGATAATCTTGTTCGTCGATTCAGTCTGTCCGTTCCCACTAGGGTGATACGGTGTTAATAATATCCTTTTTATTTTGTGGTCTTCGAGGAATTTCGTCACTTTGCTGCTGATAAATTATTTTCCATTGTCATATACTATTTCGGCGGGTATCCCAAATCGACATACGATATGATCCCAGATGAAGTCTATAACCTCTTTCTCTCTCACTTTCTCGAACGCATATGCTTCAACCCATTTAGAGAAATAGTCAGTCATAAATAAAACGAAATTAGCTTTACCTGGGGCCGATGGCAGAGGGACGACGATATCCATTCCCTATTTCATGAATGGCCATGGGGATAGGACTGAGTGAAGTTGCTCTCCATGCTGATGGATCATCGGTGCAAACCTTTGACATTTATCACATTTTCGAACAAACTCCTTTGCATCTTTGTCCATATCGATCCAATAGTATCCTGCTCTAATTATTTTTTGGACTAATGAATCGGCACCGGAATGATTTTCACAAGTGCCCTCGTGAATCTCACGTAGGATATAGTCGGTATCTTCCGGTCCCAAACATATTGCAGTGGACCATCGAACATCCTTCTAAACAGCGTTCCATCATTGGATAAGGTGAAGCGTGCAGCTTTTTTGCGTAGAGCTCTTGACTCCTTTGGGTCCGATGGAAGTTTCCCATTCTTGAAGTATTCTATATATTTGTTTCTCCAATCCCAGGTTAGACTTGTGGAGTTTATCTCAGCGTGACCTTCCTCGATTATGGATCTCGAGAGTTGAACGATAGTCCCTGAGTTGATCTCATCTTCCTCGACCGATGACCCCAGATTTGCAAGCGCATCAGCCTCACTATTTTGTTCACGAGGTACATGCTGTAAAGTCCATTCCTGAAAATGGTGCAAAGTTACCTGCAGTTTGTCCAAATACCTTTGCATTTTATCCTCTCAAACTTCAAAGGTTTTGTTTACTTGGTTTACCACCAGTAAAGAGTCACACTTGGCTTCAATGACTTCTGCTCCCAAGCTTTTAGCTAGCTCGAGACCTGCAATCTTGTCCTCGTACTCGGCCTCGGTTAGTTAACCTAGCAGTTTTGATAGATTGCTTAATAGTGCTACCCGTGGGCGGCTTTAAAATGATGCCTAGCCCGGACCCCTTCACATTCGAAGCACCGTCTGTGAAGAGGGTCCATACCCCTGATGATGTACCCAATTTTAACAAAAGTTCCCTCTCAACTTCAGGTACGAGGGTTGGCGTGAAATCGGCCACGAAGTCTGCTAAAATTTGAGACTTAATGGCCATCCGAGATTGATACTCGATGTCGTACCCACTGAGTTCGACGGCCCATTTGCCCAATCGGACCGATAGTTTGGGCTTGTGCAAAATATTACGAAGTGGGTAAGTAGTTAATACGCATATAGGGTGACATTGAAAGTATGGTCTTAATTTTCTAGAGGCCCCTATTAGTGCAAGTGCCAATTTCTCCAAGTGTGGATATCTAGTTTCTGCTTCCCCTAAGGTTCGACTTACATAATAAACGCGAAATTGCGTACCTTGCTCTTCTCGAACTAAGATACCACTTACCGCTATTTTCCGATACCGCCAAGTATAAGTAAAGTTTTTCATCTACCTTCGGAGTGTGAAGCAGCGGTGGGCTCGATAGGGTATCGCTTCAATTCCTCTAATGTCCGTTGTCATTTTGGGGTCCAGGCAAAATCGTTCTTCCTTTTGAGTAGAGAGAAAAATCGGTGGCTTCGATCCGACGACTTTGAAATGAATTGGCATAAGGCAGCTATCCTTCTGGTTAACCTCTGCACGGCTTTTACACTATCTACGATGGTGATTCTTCGACTTGATTTTATCGGGGTTGATCTCGATCCCCCGATTCGATACCATGAAGTCAAGGAACTTGCCCGAACCGACCCCGAAAGTACATTTATCGGGGTTGAGCTTCATGTTGTATTTCCTTAAAATCTCGAACGTTTCCTGCAAATGAGCCAAATGGTCCTCTGCACGCAGAGACTTAACTAGCATATCATCAATATAAACTTCCATCGATTTACCTATTTGTTCCTTGAACATTTTATTTACTAGGCGTTGGTAAGTAGCTCCTACATTTTTTAGCCCGAAGGGCATTACATTATAACAATATGTTCCATGCTTGGTGATAAATCAAGTTTTTCCTCGGTCCTACGGGTTCATTTGGATTTGATTATACCCAAAATAGGCATCGAGAAAAGTAAGGATCTCGTGGCCGGCCGTGGCATCGATCATGCGATTGATGTTAGGCAGCGGAAAAGAATCTTTGGGGCATGCCTTATTTAAATCTTTATAATCTACACACATTCTAAGTTTGTTCCCTTTTTTAGGGACTACAACTACATTGGCTAACCATTCAGGATATTTCACCTTCCGAATTGACCCTATTTTGAGAAGTTTAGTTACCTAGTCCTCTATGAATGTGTGCTTTACCTCGGACTGGGGTCTTCTCTTTTGCTTCACCGGTTTGAACCTAGGGTTCAGGCTTAGCCGATGGGACCAAGCAAAACAATCTATATTAACAATAAGAAATTGAATAAGCTTTTTCCTGAGTTCGAGGGTTAATCCCGTTCTCAGGTATACCTTTCACTCGGGCAGATACTCGATTAGTATGACTTGCTCCAGTTTTTCAACCGTTGATCGGGTAGCATCAGAATCATCGGGGACCACGAAGGATCGATGGATACCTTGCTCATCATCTTCGTCAATTTTCTGATTTTCTTGTTGGGTCGAAGCCGACGTCTGTGATTGTTATTTGGTATCACGTTCCCATTTCGAGTCCGACCCCTATGTTGATGAAGGTGAGGATATCGGAATTGCTTCTTCGATGGCAAATATTTCTCTTGCGGCCGGTTGTTCTTCGTACACTGTTTTGACTCCCTCCGATGTTGGGAATATAAGAACCTGGTGGAGGGTTACAGCTTTCATATTGTGGATCCGTGGCCTTCCAAAAAGGGTGTTGTACTCATATCGCCTTCGATTACGTGGAACTTCATTTCTTGGATGGTCCCGGCCATGTTTATCAGCAGAATTATCTCGTTTTTGGTAGTTTCACATGCCATATTGAATCCGTTTAGAACCAGGGTTGCGGGTACGACCTGGTCCTGTAGACCGAGCTGTTCTACGACCTTCGATCTAATAATGTTGGCCGAGCTACCTGGATCAATTAACACACGCTTAACTTTAGTTTTATTCATAAGTACGGATATTACCATTGCGTCGTTGTGAGGTTGCATGACTCCTTCTGCATCTTCATCATTAAAGGACAGGGTTCTTATGGGTGCGTAATCCTGAGTTCGAGGTCGCTTCCCTCTCATAACCGATGTCTTAGTGCGTTTAGGCACCGACCCTTAAGGGGTATCGATGCCACCGATGATTATATGGATAGTGTGTTATGATTTTTCCTGTTCGATTTGTCTACCGAAATCCCTGTTTTTGAAATGGTTTTTGGCTTTGTCACTTAAAAACTCTCGAAGTTGCCCATTATTGAATAACCGGGCTACCTCCTCTCTTAGTTGCCTGCAATCTTCCGTTATGTGGCCATGGGTGCCATGATACTCGCACATTTGATTGTGGTTCCTCTGGGCAGGATCGGTCTGCATGGGGCGAGGCCATTTAGTGTCTTTGATGCGTCCGATAGCCGACACGATGGCGGATGCATTGATGCTGAAGTTATACTCCGATAATTGTGGTGCTTCCTTGGGTCCGGTAGACCTATCGAACCTATTTATGTTCATCAGCCATCGAGATCCTTGGCCTAGATCACTTCTTTTATTGCCTTGTTCGGGGTTACGTCTCGATTCATTAACCCTGTGGTCTCCACTATATGGTCGATATCGGCCCTTATTCTCGATTGATATCTTTTCTAACAGTGGGTCCAGAACCCAACTGATCGTCTTCGACTCTAATTTTCAATTGATACCGATTATGCACGTCGGCCCAAGTAATAGTTGGGTATTCGATCAGGTTATGCTTCAACCGTCATGAAGCCATCAAACTTCGTTCGTTCAAACCTTGAGTGAAAACCTGAACTGCCCAATCGTCTATGACTGGTAGTAGATCCATTCGTTTCATTTAGAAATGAGATACGAACTCCCTTAGCATCTCGTTATATTTTTGTCTTACCTTGAACAAGTCCGACTTCCTGGTCTCGACCTATATGGCCCCAGCGTGTGCTTTTACGAAAGAATCTGCAAGCATAGCAAAAGAATCGATAGAATTATATGGTAAATTATGATACCATATCATTGCACCCTTTGACAGGGTTTCACCTAATTTCTTTAATAATACGGATTCGATTTCATCGTCCTCTAGATCGTTCCTTTTAATGACACATGTGTAAGAGGTGACATGTTCGTTTGGGGTCGGTAGTTCCGTTATATTTAGGAATCTCGGGCATGCGGAACTTCTTTGGGATCGGTTTAGGAGTCGCGCTTGGGGGAAAAGCCTTTTGTACAAATTTTTTGGAATCTAAGCCCTTCAATATCGGTGGTGCCCCCAGGATCTGATCAACCGTGGAGTTATATATTTTCACATTTTTGTCGTTTGCCTCGATCCTCCTTTCTCCCGATTATATTCGTTTGGTCAGTTCTTCGAACATCTTAGCAGTTTCAGGATTAGTCCCCAACTCTTGCTCATTCGACCTTCCTATGGCTGGTTCCGTTCTGTGGGTAGCTTCTCGGGGTGGATTGGGCTCCGGCCTGCTCGGTATCTGGGTTTGACTCTGCAATTGAGCTATTGCTGCCTGTTGAGTTTGCAACATTTCGAAAATCATACGCAAGCTGATTCCGTTTTCCTCAACATTATGGGTATCTCGAGTTGTAGATCGAGTACCACCATGAATGCTACTTTCAGGTTCAGAACGTAGATTTGCCTCAATGGCCACATGCGAATTAACGTCTAATGGTACTTCGACTCGAGCTCCAACGGCGTCGACAATCGGCCTTTCGGCCTTGAGCATTAAGTTGTTATTTTCACCTTGAAGGCCAGCTTTGTTGTCGATAGGTAAGGCCATTTAATTGATAGCTCGTCGCTGCTAATCCGAAATCAAAGACACTTTCGAAAACAAGCGTAAAATGGTGTATTTTGCAGATTCGTATCAAATAACCATTGTTATCCTTAGCCCAACGGTGGGCGCCAAACTGTTTACCCGAAAAATGGATAGAGTTGAATTTGTACGTAGTTCTAAGGGTATGTGGTATAACTTACACAAATTATAAAGAATAAGTAGAAATATCGAATATTGACTATAAGAAAAGATACAAACCGAATTGAAAAGAAGATGATTTATGAACAAGCAAAATGGAATTATGTATGAAGCTAAAAAAAAAGGATAATCTCCCAATATGAGAATGTCTCAACAATATCTGAGTTGCAGTGTATTGATCATGTGCCCCTTATAGAAATAATGGTCATCCCTCTTATAGTAGAGGGATCCTACTTTAAATATCATAAAAAAAACATAGTGAGAAACCCATGATAAATCAGTTTTTTTCTAATTTCCGCCGAGATTCTCTTTCTTAGTGCAGCTTTAATGGCTTTTGTCTCTTGATTGGACTCGGTATTGGTCGGTTTCCAGGTTTAGAGTTCGATGCGGGCTTGAGCTCGATGCCGACTCGGGGCCCAGTATTGGTTCGGGCTCGGTGTTGGTTGGACTCTGGCTCTGAAGCTTTATACCATCGCTTCTCATCATAGCTCGATTTGGACTCGAGCTCGATAATGACATCGAGCTCGGTATTTAATCGGACCCCGAAACTCGAAGCTCGTTCGTGCCTTTTTCAAATCTCACCTCGATATTATGAAAGCGCTCTTCGATCCGTCTTCACCGATCGTACGAAGGTCGAAAATAATTTTGACCGTATATAATTTTACTGAAATATTTCGACGAATAATGGGGTTGTCACTTGTCCTTGACCTAACGTCCGTTAGTATCCATACGTGTATTTTCTCTTTGCTGACTCAAACTGATCTAATGTCCTTTTTATTTCAATTTATAATAAGGCGGAGGGGTCCAAAGCTGATGCAGGCAAATTAGTATTTGTCAATTTGATGTAATATGATGATTAACTCGCGGCTATATCAAGCTTCCAGAGATCAATTTTAATAAATTAAAAGTATTAGTTAGGAATTAGAGGGAAAAGTCCAAAATGATACATTATTTTTGGTTTTAGATTCAAAGTCATACATATTCTTTCACATGGAGCACTAAAAGTCCATTTACTTTAACAAAGTGATACACTTTTAGTCATAACACCGAGAAAAAGCCAAAAAAATATACATTATCTTTGGCTTTAGACTCAAAGTCATACATATTCTTCCACATGCAGCACTAATAGTCCATTTACTTTAACAAAGTAGTGCACTTTTAGTCATAACACTAAACACATTTTAATTTTTTATAGAAATCTAAGATCTGACAAAATATCTGTTCCATTTATTTTCTTGTTTACCGAAATAAATAAAGATGACAGATTTATCTAGTTAGCAAATAGTAAATATACAAAGAATTTATTTACTATTTATCTATTTACTATACGTAAAATATATATAAACACCGTTAATTTTTATTTGCAATGATTGTTATCTAGATAACCTCAAATGTTATCTAGATTTTTTTATTATATACATAAAATTTATTTTTATTTTATGTATATTTACTATACGTTGACTCCCTTAAAATAAAAAAATCTAATAAATATATATTTATTTTATGTCAACGTATAGTAAATATTATGTATATAATAAAAAATCTAGATAACATTTGAGGTTATCTAGATAAAAATCATTACAAATAAAAATTAACGGTGTTTAACATTTCTTAGTAAAATGTATATTTTATGTATATTTATTTTATGTCAACGTATACTAAATATTATGTATATAATAAAAAATCTAGATAACATTTGAGGTTATCTAGATAAAAATCATTGCAAATAAAAATTAACAGTGTTTAACATTTTTTAGTAAAATATATATTTTATGTATAGTAAATAGATAAATAGTAAATAAATTCTATGTATATTTACTATTTGCTATCTAGATAAATGTGTCATCTTTATTTCTTTCGGTAACAAGAAAATAAATGGAACAGATATTTTATTAGATCTTAGATTTCTGTTAAAAATTAAAATGTGTTTAGTGTTATGACTAAAAGTGCATCACTTTATTAAAGTAAATAGACTATTAGTGCTCCATGTGGAAGAATATGTATGATTTTGAATCTAAAGCCAAAGATAATGTATGTTTTTGGGTTTTTTCTCAATGTAATGACTAAAAATACACTACTTTGTTAAAGTAAATGGACTATTAGTGCTTCATGTGAAAGAATATGTATGACTTTGAGTCTAAAACCAAAGATAATGTATGATTTTGAGTTTTTCCTACGAGGAATTACCACTATCTACAGCAGTCTAGAAGGACACATAATAGTAATCAATAAACTTTAAATTTTAAATTATACAACTGTACAAAAAAGTGTGTGTCACGTTGGACCCATCCTGGACTGTTAAATATTCCAGATACTTTGGACTTACTAGTATATTCTTAATTCAACTACATATATTAGTAATTAAATCTTAAAATATGATAGCACTTACGTTTTACAATAATGATAATTGGGCAGACCGGATTATTTTGTACTTGGTCATGACTCATGATACTCTTGGACGGATCTAAACTACCGTAGCAGATATGGTCGCACCAACAAACTTTTTAAAAAAAGAACCCGCTACACAAAATATTATGTATTCATACAGTATTTGGAAAGGCTGCATTCAAAAGATGTGATATAGACGTCATATCCTAAAACAAGCATTAGTGACTGTTTTCATGGCTCAAACTCATGACACATAGGCCACACAGAGAACTTTATTGTTGTTCTAAGACTTCCTTCTCGCCAGGGGCGTACGCAAAAATTTTTATAAGCGGTGTCGTATTTAAATAAATAAGTATTTTCTAATACCATTTTTTCATAAGTTGAAAGCCTTGGCTAAATTATTTAATTGAATATTATTACAAAGGGAAGTGTAGGTTCAATTGTCATTAGCCCCAAATTTTTAACAAAAATGTTTCAAAAAATAGAGCGTCTAGGTACAGCCTTGAACCTATGGCCTTTAAAAGCCCAAATATGAACTTAACCGGTGGACCACTAATTTAAAATTTAGTTGTCTTTGATTGTGATATCACACAAGATAGAACAGTTGGAATTGGTAAAAAAACGCTTGTTCCACCAAAAAATTGTTGGCACCAACAACTAACAAGCAACAAGTAGCGGGAGTGAATGGGTCCAAGATGACTAACTGACAGGTCAGAAAATTAACAATAGTACTATCTCCGTTTCAATCTTTTTTTTTAGTTCGTGCCAGAAAAAAAAGACGGTATTTTTTTAACTTATTTCTGACACTCTCGTCTTGAATTATTATTGATTTATTGATAAATGTATATACAAAAGAAAGGTACCATTAATTCGATATAAACATGTGCAGAAAGTGCCAGACATCATATCATGCTTAAACATGATAACGTTGGACCCATCACTTTTTTAGTGGACTGCAGAACTTGGTCCCCCTTAGCAGGCCAATGCCATGTTTAGTCATGCATCGCAATGCCTAATTTAAAGCCATTGGTTTGCTAATATTCCAATGGTAGAACAGTAGCATTGTAAATACAATTCCACTTGCCATATGTAAATTGTTGGAAGAAAGTTGTTTGTTTTAACTTTCCGGGAGAGTCCGTTATCGAATGGAAGGGTGATGTGGCAGAACCAAAAGGGAAGCTTATTTCTTACCTTGAGGCACGAAAGATGATCATAAAATGATGTTTTGTTGCGGGGGCAAAGTTTCCAACCCTTCAAATGATTCATGTAATACCACTAAATCAGACTAATAAATTCTAAAAACAAAATATGTTCATTAGTTACAATATTTAGCAGTAGCTTCCAGATCTAATTGCATCAGTCACCTTTCATTTGGCTTCTTTCCTCAAGGACCAGAATAGAGACTAATGTATTGAACGAAGCTTACAAATTCCTTCACTTGTACTTACACATTACCAAACTGTACAATGAAATAATAACAAATATCAAAACCTCCAGAACATCCCAGAAATAACAATACACCAATGCTGAAAAATTAGAATAAATACCGATCAAAAAAGGGGATAAGCAAGATTGGGTTACAAAATACAACTTGTATAATGCTTCAGCGGGGACATTGAAGTAAAGTCAACCGTGTGAGTTCGTCTTCCCTGAACTCACATGCTTGCAAAAAGTTACAGCTAACGCAGATTGCAGAAGCAGATGTGCATTGTTTGCTCCACCCCCTACGTCGGTTTCAACTTTAACTTCTAGACTCCTTGCACTCTTTCAAGTTGATTAGCTAGAAACTTGCTAACAATTTCCGACTCTATGAGGTAATTGTGCTCATATCCCTGCTTGATCTGTTATATTTCATGTGGCTTTTAACAAGCTGGCCAGCTGCAATGGCAGACATCAATGACAGCTCCCCAGCCAAAACAGAACCGGCTACTATGTTTGCCAGGAGCCTCGAGTTCGCTGCAGGGGATTCTCTGCATGCACCCTTAACACCGAGCAGATTCAGGCAGGCCGATTGAGAAGCAAGTTGAGTCCCACCACCAACAGTACCAACCTAGGCAAACCATGCTTGTTTATAAGTACCAATATTTAGAATGAGCAAGAGACATTTCTATCAGAAGGAAATTTTTGCAGCACATGGCTTTGTGAGGTATAAACTGACTTTTCCCCTGTATAAGGCTACCAAAGACAAAAATATACTTTAGAATGAAAATTACCTCAATGCAAGGCATGGTCACGGATACGTGAATATCCTTTCCATCATTGACCGCCTCCATCATGGTAATGCAATGAGAACTCTCTATATTTTGCGCTGGATCCTGCCCAGTGGCTATGAAAATGGCAGAGACAATATTGGCAGCATGGGCATTAAACCCACCAAGAGAACCAGCAATAGCAGAGCCAGTAAGATTCTTGATCGTGTTCAGCTCTACAAGAGAAGATACAGAAGTTTTCAATACTTTCTCCACCACTTCTCCAGAAATCATTGTTTCACAGACAACTGACTTTCCACGCCCTTGAATCCAGTTCACAGCTGCAGGCTTCTTATCAGAACAGAAATTCCCTGCGACATGAGACAAGTAGCAGTCAGTTAAAAAGATATACAAGCAAGCTGCAATAGAGATGCAAGAGCTTCATCGGTGTTTACGAAAAATACAACTGACTTTCAAACAACCTGCTCTCAAAGTTCACCGACATACACCTACGAGCTTAATTTAGAGACACTCTGCCAATTTTTGGCACCTCAAAGCAAGAAAATGACATTTTGGGTACGCATAACTGGGAAGAGGACTCGTAGTTGACAAAAACAGCCAATGATTAGATAATCAAATCAACAGGGATGTTTTCATGAATTTCAGAAAGACTTGTTGCAAAATACTTAGCTTACTTAGTTTAACTTTCAGAGCGATCCCAAGTGAAACTTAGAGGCCCCAGAACAAAAAAGAATTATTAATCATCAAGACATCATTGGATAGAGGTCCCAATAGCTTACCAGATATACCAACTACATCCATGTCTGGGAACTCATCCTGAAGAAACTCGATAACATTCTGAACACCCTTCGATACCATGTTCATTCCCATGGCATCCCCTGTGCCACAGCTAAACCTGATGTAAAGATTTCTCCCTGCAAGTGAGCACTGAATCTTTTGGAGCCTGGCAAATCTGCTGGATCTGCATCCAAATAGGAAGAATATGGAATGCCACGAATCAGGAAGATGACCAACACAATAGTACAAGTTTACAACAATTACTATTACTAAGCCTCTACCATAAGCTTGTTGTACAGGTATATGAATCATCATTATTCAATTTGCTTGATTTAGACTGATCTCATTTAAATATTAAAATAGTTTGGGCTTCTCTGTTTTCTACATTCTCTAGAGACGTGCAACTCGCTGAGCATACTAAAAAGACCCCTAGTAAATACTGGACCTAATGCAAGTTTACTAACATGACTAAGTCTTGATCCCTACTAGTTGGTATTGCTTATATGAATCTCTTGCACTATTATTGTGTTTTATTTTTCTCTAAAGTGTGGCATTGCTTCCAATGCAATAACTACTTATTGAACAGTGAAGAACTACATAATGAAGTTCATGATGCTCAACATAGAACAAAGCCGAACCATATCAAACTGGTTACATTTCAAGGAAACATTAAAACTTTGTTAACAAAATGCAGAATTAATGAACTGATTTTTTTTTATAAGGTAATGCAGATTAACGTACTGAATAGTGTATACATAAAGCCAATATCTCATTTTTTGAATGAAAAAGTCACCGTCGCCTAATATGTTAATCCAAATTTAAAGCTGAAATAAATTCTGTGGAAAAGGTGCTTACTTGTTGAAAACCATGGCTAAGGTATCAAAATTAGCAGGGTCCTCCAAGAAGAAAAACAATTCCGACGCCCTGCTGGCCGTCGGGAACTTCACAACGGGAGCCCTTGTCATCCCGTCCCTAAAAAGAATGCTAGTAGCTCCTCCAGAAGCATAAATAGCCTTACAACCTCTGTTAGTACTTGCAACTAAACACCCTTCCGTAGTCGCCATGGGAACGGAATATTCACATCCGTTAAGCAACAAGGGCCCAGCAATCCCTACTGGGATTTGGACGTACCCTATCGGCATCTCACAGCACTGCCCTAAAATCGACTGGTAATCAAAACCGTCAAGAGGTAAACCGGCTAGAGACTTCCCCGTTATCCTCTGAACCGCTTCACGACGAACAGAAGCAGCTCGGTAACAATCCCCGAGCCTAGATTCAAGGGAATACGAAGGAATGTCACCGGAAACAACCGATTTGACAAGGTCTTCGTCGTCCTGAGAGGGAAGAGGCACCGGAGGATCCATGGAAGTGGTTACAGGAGCCGAAATGGAGGAATTATCAAGGGCGGCTGGACAAGGAGCAGGTCGGCGGCGGGGGCGGCGATCTTCGTCGAGAAGGAAGCGATTGTTTTCCTCTTCGTCTTCAATATCCCAAGCGTCGTGAGAGGCACGTGCGATAAATGACTGAACAAAATCAATGCCGAAGAATCCAAGGAGGTAAATGAAAGAGGCAATGAGAGAGAGAATGGCAGCGAGTTCGGAGAGAGTGACGACGTGGAGAGGGGTGGAGTTACGGATCTTGTCACGCCAACGATGGAGAAGGTAATAAGCAACGGAAAAAAAGAGGGTGAAGAAAATGCCGTTGGTTAGATATAAAGGAAGAGGGAGGGCATCGGAAGCTTTAGGGGCAGGGGAAGGAGAACGACGGAGAGCGGCGGAGGAAGCTCTTTGAGGGTGGTGTTGAAGATGGTGATTCCGGTGAGAAGGCTTGGGAGGTCTCCGACGGACATCCATATTCCGGCAGAGAAGAGTAGAGAAGAGAAAATTTTGAAAAAGGAGGAGCGGAGGAGCGATGAATTCGGGAAAATAGGAGAGAAGTCTATAATTATAAGAGAAGAGGGTTATTGGTAGGGACAGGCTACAGCTGATACACAATTTGCTGGCACTACGTTGGTCGCATTTTTCTACTATAACCACTCTTTAGTCTTTGGCCTCTCTTTTCTGTCTCTTTCTTCTTCTTCTTCTTCTTTTTTTCCCGGCTCTTTTGTTTAATTAATGACCAAATAACACTATTACACAAATATCACTTTTGGTAACAGTTGTTGATCAATAACTTGCATACCATGAAATTTTCAACCTTAAGTATGTATAGGTATTTTCTTAATTAAATACTACTGTATGATATTTTCATTTTTTAAAAATTTCTAAGTTTAATATCATAGTATTTAAACTTTGTGTAGTCCCTGGAAATATAATATCTAGTTTTACATTAAAATGACTCCCTCCATCCCGTTTTTTGATAAATTGTTTGTCTCAATATGAGTTTAAGAAACAGATAGGGTCTGATTTGCCCATCTACTATCATAAATAAGCGTTATTTATTCTTCGTTTACGTTTTTTTATCAAAAATATCCCTACAGTTATACATTATGTTCATATTTACCCTTACGCGTTAAAATATATTACATTTGCCATTCGCTATACTTTAAGATCATATTTACCCCTCTACTCTTCAAAAAGGGTTACATTTGTCCTTCGTTATACTTTCTTGACATATTTATCCTTACAATTATACCCTACATTTACCCTCATCCGGTAAATTGCCATGTCCCACCTTTGTTTTCCTACATGGTGCCTATGTGGATTTCTTTTTCTTCCAATTTAAATATGGTTACCTATTTAAGATATTTTAACCGGCCCACCCAATTTAAATAAATCAATTAGAGATAACACTATGGTTTCGTTCACTCACTGTCCAAAATTTTCTCGTTCTCCGAAAAATATGGAGCTGACCCGGATAAGAGACATGGGCGGGGGATTGAAAATTATGATTTCCATTTATTTTAGTTTGTATGTCTTATTTAAATTGGGTGGGCGGGTTAAATTATCTTAAATAGATGACCATATTTAAATTGGAAGAAAAAGAAATCCACATAGGCTCCATGTAGGAAAATAAAGGTGGGACATGGCGATCTACCGGATGAGGGTAAATGTAGGGTATAATTGTAAGGATAAATATGTCAAGAAAGTATAACGAAGGGTGAATGTAACCCATTTTCAAGAGTAGATGTGTAAATATGATCCTAAAGTATAATGAAGGGCAAATGTAACACTCTTAAACGTTTAAGGTATAAATATGAACCTAATGTATAACGGTAAGGATATTTTTGATATAAAAAATAAACGGAGGATAAATAAGGCCTATTTATGATAGTAGAGGGGTAAATCAGACCCTTATCCGTTTAAGAAATAAAGCATGCCTTTGATATGTAAATCAAATATGTAAAGTATCAAAATTGTTCCGTAAAATTTTAAACATGATGGTGAGAGTTTAGTATAAATTTATAATTTCTTCTTACTTAACAAAAAGATGAAATTTATAATACGTGTGTTCCTACAAGTTATGTCATTAAGTAAAACGGGATACTAAAATAAATATAAAGTATCAAAATTGTTCCGTAAAATATAAAAAATGATGGTGAGATTTTAGCATGAATTTTTATTTTTTTATTTATTAATAAAAAATAAAATTTATATCACGTGTGTTCCTACAGTTATGTCATTAAGTATAACGGAATACTGAAATTAAATAATTTTCAGATTACGAAAATATCATTTTCTTGTGACATCGAAAAAGAGACTACATCATATAAAATGAGTCAAGAATAAATTGCTTTGGTCCCTCTAATTAGGCCTCGCCGTTCTTTTTTCATAATGTTAAGATAAATACTATCTGTGTTACTTCCTTATTAAGTAGTGATGAAACCAATTAGAGGAGAATAGATATTTTTAAATTTTGGTGGGTAAGGATGTCACTCCAACGGTCTAACCACAAACTTCAATGGTTCTAATAACTTGTTTGGTCAAGCCTTTTTTTTTTTTTGGCCAAAAGTATTTTTTTGGCCAAAAGTATTTTTTTGGCCAAAAATTGAGTTGTTTGGCCAAGTTTTTAGATGGAAAAAAAATATTTTTGAGGAGAAACAGAAGTAGTTTTTGAAAAGCAGAAAAAAATAGTTTATCTCCAAAAATACTTTTCTGAAAAGCACTTTTGAAAAAAATACACTTAAAAGCAGTTGTCAAAAGCTTGGTCAAACACTAATTACTGTTCAAAAGTGATTTTCAAATTAATTAGTCAAACACAAACTCATCCTCACCAAATGCACTTTTTTGAAAAGTACTTTTGAGAAAAACACTTCTCAAAATAAGCTGATTTTAGAAGTTTGGCCAAACAGGCTATAAGTTTACTCGCTTAGGACTGTGACATGGCATATACAGAGTTTATTTATTCTTTCCACAACCATCAAAACTTATAACTTAAGGGGTCGCTTCGACTAGATATTAAATATACAAGGATTGCCGATGCAAATATTAATAATATATTAATTATTTCCTTTTAAATACTTAGTTTAATAGATTGCGAATTACTAGTATAAACATAAAATTTAAAGTATATGATTACCTTTCAGATATCAATTTGCTTAATATTGTGAAGGTTAGATATGATATGTAAATATTTTTAAGTCATGTACTTTCTTTGTTTAACTTGATGGATATGGGCTAAACAATGTAAATATAAGACATATAGTTTGATGTAAATATCTAATGCGAGTAAATTTTTTAATAGGAGTATCTTTTTCTCTCCATTTCTTTTTTCATATATATAAGTGTGAGTCTCAAAATCAAAATATTTCATATTGTTGAAGTTACATGATATTATAAATATTTGGGCCTGAATCTTTAGTAGTTGGGTCATAGTCAACCCACTATTTAATTAGTAGACTATACTGTATTTTTAATAATCCGGTTAGCTTTCATAGAAGGTTCTATTTATAATTTTACCCTTTGTGTGTGTGTGTGTATATTGTTTCACGGCTCACTTCTTCGAGTAAAAAGGAAGGAGATTGGTAACCGTATTATAAATACATGTTTAGGATCGTTTCTCAATTTTGATTCTGTTGGGTGATTGTTCTCTTCTGGATTTTATCTTGTTATACAAATTTTCCTACTTGAATTATTATGGTGAATTCAACTGTACCTGTGAACCCTAACTCTAATTCTGATGGAACTTCGTATAGTCCTGACCCTTCGAGTTATCTTTTCATAAACTCTTCTGATATTTCTGGAACGTGTCTAGTCAGTACCCCTTTCTCTGGTCTGGTTATCGGGGGGAAGAGAAGCATGGTAGTGTCTATATCTGCCAAAAACAAAATTGCTTTTGTTGATGGCTCTTGTCCTAGACCTTTTGCTAATGACAACCCTGCAAAATTATGACAGTGGGATAGGTGCAACAATATGGTAATTTCATGGTTAACCAATTCATTCTCACCAGTTATTGCTGAGAGTGTCCAATACTCAGAAACTGCGGAGAGTATTTAGAAACAACTGGAGCGTAGGTATGGGACTGTAAATGGGACTAAAGTTTTTAAAATTAAAAAGGAATTGGCCTCAACTTAGCAATGATCACTTGACATTGCTTCATACTTCAACAAACTGGAAAAGCTTTGGGATGAGTTGGGAACAATGCGTAAAAATCATTGTAATTCATGTACTTGTGTTGTTAAGCCAGGTATTCAAAAAGATGAGGAGGAGGATAGGCTTCATCAATTTCTCACGGCCTTGAATGAAGTTTTTGTGAGGATTAGGAGTAATTTGTTGATGATGTAACCTCCTCCTTCACTTGACAATGCATACAATATACTCATTCAATATGAGAATCAAAGATAAGTTCACTTCACTCCTCAACTGACTCCAGAGTCTGCTTCCTTTTATGCCAATAAGAACAATAAGTCATTTTCTCCAAAGCAGTACAATCAGAAGATAAACTTTGATCAATCCAGGGGCAATGTGTTATGTAAGTATTGTAAGAAACCAAGTCACACAATTGACAAATATTATAATCTCCATGGGTTTCCGCATAATTTCAAATAAATTTAATAAAGGAAAGAGGGTGGGTACAAATGTATCTACTGAGATTGGATGTCCATATCCTGGTCAGAAATATGCTTCTCCTCAGATATGTAATGGTACTCTTGGTCCATCTTATGATGATCAAGCTTCATCCATTCCTGGTTTGACCAAACAACAATATTCACAGCTCATGTCATTGCTGCAGCAGACTCAAATTAGTTCTGATTCTGACTCTCAATCCAACCTGATGGCTTCTGCCAACTTTGCTCGTAGTGTCTTATCTTTGCCTGTTTATTTTGAAAATGATTCTCATGTTTGTTTGATGTCTGA
The DNA here is from genome assembly GCF_000390325.3 of Nicotiana tomentosiformis. Classification (NCBI taxonomy): domain Eukaryota; kingdom Viridiplantae; phylum Streptophyta; class Magnoliopsida; order Solanales; family Solanaceae; genus Nicotiana; species Nicotiana tomentosiformis. Next base: position 136,974,258 of record NC_090815.1, on the reverse strand, counting down.
GACTAGTAGAAGCGTATGGATTATAGATAGTGGAGCTACTGATCACATGACCTCTAATAAAGATATTATTTTTAACCCCACACCACTAACAACTCCTTACTTAGTAACTTTACCTAATTGATATAAGGCGAGGGTTACTTCCATTGGATCTGTTACTCTATCCCCTTCTTTGACTCTCCATCAAGTACTATATATTTCATCTTTTCACTATAATCTAATTTTTGTACACAAATTGATTCAACAACTTAAATGCCTAATCTTGTTTACTTCTTATTCATGCATTCTCATACAGGACCTTTACATGAGGAAGCTTCTGGAACTTGGTAAACTAGACCAAGGACTTTACAAGCTTCTTCATGAGCATCATTCTACTCCTGGTTCTAGTTTTTTTGTTTCTGTTTTCAATAAAAATATACATCCTAAGAATGTTTCTAATGTTCCCCTTAATAAGGTTGTACAAAATAAGAGTTATTTGAATTCTATTCCTTTAATTCCTTCCAATGATGTGCATAGTATAAATAAACATGATGTACTGTGGCATCATAGGTTGGGACATATTCCATTTGCTAAAATGAAGCTAATTCCTTCTATATCTGTTGATTTGTCTTCTAAATAATCTTTTATATGTCATGTTTTTCCACTAGCAAGGCATAATAGATTGCCTTTATCTCATAGTATTTCTATCTCTAATTCTTTGTTTGAATTAATTCATGTTGATACATGGAGACCTTATCACACACACATATTCCGGGGATAGATACTTTCTTACCATTGTGGATGATCATAGTAGGTCAACTTGGACCCATTTACAGCAATCCAAAAATAATGCCTTCTCTTTGTTAAAAGCCTTCATATCTATGATTAAAACACAATTCAATCCTCTTGTTAACATAGTCAGAAGTGACAATGCCGTAAAAATAAGTCTCTCAAATTATGCCTTACAATATTTCTCTGATAATGATATTATCCACCAAACTTCTTGTCCACACACACATCAACAAAATGGTGTTGTTGAGAGAAAACACAAGCACCTACTAGAAATAGCTAGAGCATTATTATTTCAATCAAAACTGAAAACAAAGTTCTGGGGAGATTGCATCCACTTACTTAATAAATAGATTCCCCTTAACTATCTTATACAATAAGACCTCTTTTGAAGTCATATATGGTAAATTACCTTCATATACTCATTTGAAACCTTTTGGATGCCTATGCTATGCTACTATCCCTAAGTGTAACAGAGATAAACTAGATCCTAGAGCAGCTCCTTGTGTGCTTGTTGGTTATCCATTTGATATGGAAGGGTACAAATTGTACAATCTGTCTACCAAAGGTATTTTTGTCTCTAGAGATGTAGTATTCCATGAGTCAATTTTTCCATTCCTTTTGTCTTCTCCACCCCTAGCTCTCATGTCTCTTCTTTTCATGCTGATGGTTATTATCCTTTTAAATCCGAGACTTCTTTCTTTCCTTGTTATGTCCCTTCTTCACCTGTTGCATATTCTGATCCACTAATCATCCCCTCTATTCCTGTACCTTTTGATTCCTTTTTTGTCCCTCCTCCTGAAGTTAGAAGGAGCAGCATGACTCATAAACTACCTTCCCATCTTAATGATTTTATTACATAGCTTTCTCATTCCCTTTCCAGCTCCACTTCCACATCACTTTCTGTTGCCCACACAACAGCAACTGAGCCTCATTCTTATACTTAGGCAGCTGTCAGCCCTGTTTGGCAAGAGGCTATGAGAAAGGAATATGAAACTTTAGAGGCTAATAAGACTTGGACAATAGTTGAATTGCCTAAAGGAAAAAGGACAATTAGTTGTAAATGGGTGTATAAAATTAAACATAAAGCTGATGGTAGTGTGAAAATGTATAAGGCTAGATTAGTGGTACAGGGTGATACACAAATTGAGGGGATTGGTTTTCATGGAACTTTTTCCCATGTTGTCAAGATGTGCACCGTTAAGTGTCTTGTGGCTTTTGATGTCAAGAAAGACTGGTCTTTCTTTCAATTAGATGTTAATAATGTGTTCCTCCATGTTAACTTGGACGAGGAAGTTTACATGAAGTTACCTCCAGGTTTTATAGTTAATTTTTGTGTTCAACACACTTCTCTTTTGGGTTGCAAGCTCCAAAAGTCTCTTTATGGTTTAAGGCAAGCCTCTCGTCAGTGGTATGCCAAATTATCATATGTTATTTGCTCTAGGAGTTATATTCCTTTCCCGAATCTCTTCATTACGAAATATGCCACGTCCACTATTTTGCTTGTTGTGTATGTAGATGATATTATTCTTACTCATGAAATTTCTGCCCTTAAGGAGTTTCTGAACAATCAATTTAAGATCAAGGATTTGGGCTTACTCAACTATTTTCTTGGCACTGAAGTCTTATATGATGAATATGGGGTTATTCTTCATCAAAGGAAGTTCATTGCTTATTTACTTCATGAATTTAATTGTGATTCTATTTCTGCTGTGGTTTCTCCTCTTGAATTGTGTGTAAAACTAAAATCTGATGATGGAGAGTTATTGCCTAGGCCTGGCACTTATAGAAGTTTTGTTGGTAATCTTAATTTTCTCACTCACACTAGGCTTGATTTATGTTTTGTTGTTCATCACTTAAGTTAGTTTCTCAAATGTCCTAGGATATCTCATATGAATGCTGCTCTTCACATTTTGAGATATTTGAAAGGCACTCATGATGTTAGGGTTTTTCTCAATAACTCTCCTGATTTCTCCATACTTGCATAGTGTGATAGTGATTGGGCCGCGTGTTCTGAGTCCCGTAGGTATGTTTATGGGTTTGGTATATCTCTAGGTAGAAGTTTAATCAGTTGTAAATCTAAGAAACATGCAGTTGTCTCCTTATCCTTTACTGAGGTTGAGTATCGGGTAATGAGTAAGGTTGTGGTTGAATTGGTTTGGTTGGTTCACTTACTCGTTGATTTGGATTTTCCTATTGTGTCTCATGTTCCTGTTTATTGTGACAATTTGGATGCCCTACATATTGCGAAAAATCATGTGTTCACGAACGTACTAAACACATTGAGGTGGATTATCATTTCATACGGACAAAATTAACTGATGGACTTATTTCTTTGCATTATATCTGTACTTCTTCTCAGTTGGCTGACATATTTATCAAGTGTTTGATAGGTGGGCAACATCATTTGTTGCTTGGCAAGTTGGGCATGACCTCACCCTCCAACTTGAGGGGGTGTTGGAGTTACATGATATTATAGACATTTGAGCCTGAATCTTTAGTCGTTGGGCCATAGTCAGCCCACTATGTAATAAGTAAACTACACTGTATTTATAATAATTCGGTTAGATTTCATAGGAGGTTCTTTTTACTATTTTGCCCTTTGTATATATATAGAACTCTACAAGATTCTCACCTCAGTTTTTCTCAGTTGAATAAGAAAAGATCTTATTCGCTCTCTCCGTGCTCTCATCCCCAAATGTAACCCTAGCTAAATTTCATCATTTCCGTTCGATTTACAATGTTATCACATATTCCTTGTTATTCATCAAAATAGAAAATATGGTAAGATGAGAGAACACTCATATACTAAACACTAGATGACGATTGCCCGTGCTATCGCACGGGCCCAACATATTAAGCATTCTGCTTGTTTTTTTTTTTCCAAGTGTTCTGGTGCCAATGGAATAGTGCTACATCTATAGATAAGAAATTAGATTATTATAACCAGTAGATTTTTCAATACATCATATAAAATGGTAGGATGGTACAATACTTGCAAAAGATGATACAAAAGGAATCTACAACGCTACCGCTATCCAGTCAAGCATAAGTAGTGATTACAACTAGGTATTATTAATATAATACCCATAAAATATAGAAAACCCTTCTTTCTGTTTTCAGTATTAGCTACAGTGCCCAACTCAATAGTCGCTCTTATTATACAAGAAACAGAAGCAAGCAACAGACAACGCAAGAGAGGTTTTATAGTACCTTCAAAGACAAGTAAACACCATAGTTTACTTTGTATGCAATGTGGATTCCCCAGAATGAAGGCACAAATATCTGAATTTATATTACAAGCTAAACTAATCATCTCAGCTAACATTAAAAACTGCTAGATCTCTATAAATATTATACATCGTGTGATAAGACCCAAAATCAGACCAATTATAACAAATAAAAAGAGACCTGTAGAGAACATATAGGGCAGCAGCAACATCAAGTGAATGATAAGGAAATGAAGATCAACAAAAGAATAAAAAACAAATGATTCATCACTTTCCATTCAGCTAATTATCAGTTCATACATCAACAAACTTGAAATGAGCAGTTTGAACAACTTCGGGGCAACATAATAAATGGATAGGCAACTCAAATCCAATAAGTGATGGAAGTGCATAGAATGCTTCTTTACAAAAATGCCAAGTTGGAATACATAGTTTGAAAACTTCAAGCACATCAATGTTTCAATTGGTATAAAAGTAATATATTTATTACGGTCATTAATTTCAGATATACCATAAAACTACTAATAGCTATGTAAAGACATTCAAGAAGCCCTTTGTTTCTTCTAAGCAGTTGTACCTAAGTTCAACGAAAGAATGAATAACTAACTACTCCCTCTCATTAGATCTAACAACCACTTTTGGCATTTGATTTGCAATTCAAGAGAACATGAGTTACTAGTAAAGGTACATGCAAATTTGATTTCATTAGTGTGGAGACTGATTAAGGAGAAAAATAGAAACTCCATCCATCTCAATTGTGCATAGGTGGGGCATAGAGAAGAAAGAAATTTGAGAACGAAAATAGGGTGCTCGTTGAATAAACTCCTAGTTTCCACTTAAATGTACTGAACTGAAATTTAGCACAGAAGTTCCAAGAGAGAGAGGAAACCTGAGGGTTGTTTAATTCAACAGCAGCCCCCTGGCGCAAACATGTAACAATTTTCAAAAGCTTATCCTTTGCTGCCACACCAATTCGACAGTTGTGCATCAACTTGTCCACACTTGAAAATATAACAAATCAATATCTTAGCCAGATCTGCTCCGAAAAAGCTTTAGTCGAGCTGCTTACCTGCAAAGAGCAGTTTACAACAATTGAGTGTCTTGTCATGCATCAATGGATATTAACGCAACCTACAAGGTCCTTTGCAAAAATTATAAGTAAGAATTATCATTTTACTTTGTCACTAAGTTTTCCCACTCGCCCTCAAAAGTGAATCTACAATTTAGAATCAAGAGCTTCCATATAGATTTGATTTATTGTTTATATGTTTAACTTCTTTGGGTGTATGTACATATTGTTCAAGCTAAAAATAGTAAGTGTGATTGCACTTCTTATTAAAATATTGGATTCATCTCTGTTTTACTCCATTATGACTCAAAACAACATTGAAACTCAGTTACTAAAAAAAACATCAAAACTTATCAAGTATGAGCCAGTCCACCCAAACCCTCAGAATTAAAAGTCACAGAGGCCTTGATTTGGATCCATGCAAACTGCTCTCGCGAAATCGTTGAAATATCATAGACACTATCAATTTTTCCTGCTTATTCAGCATGTCAAAATAAACCATCAGATGACCTGTGCCTAATCATTTGCATAAGCAATTATCCTTATTAAACAGTGTAGATAAAGTACGGGAAGAGGAGAGCAACAAGTATGTTACACCCTATATTTTTTTGTACGTAAAACTGTGTCGTGAGCAAACTAATGTAGGACTCAAAAATGAGATCATCTTTGAAAATATATAAAGCAAGTTAATCATATTACCTCGAAAGTTACAAATATTGAATATCATGAATAACAAGTACAAAGAGGGTTGGAAGGTTTAGAAGCTAAAGGAATTGAAGAAAATAATGTTTCGTCGAAAGCCGACAAATTGGGAATGTTATAGCATGTACTTTTGGGATGAGACCAGGGTGTTTTACATGATAAGAAGGTTATGTTACAAGTTATGTTATTTGTATGATAGTCGTGTGTTATGTTTTGAAGTCAAGCGAGTGGTGCAACAAAAGTCGATGAAAGTCATCACAAGTTACGTTCATAAGTTTTACTAAAACTTTGGGTCAAATGTAACTGCGATTTTCTCCCAATATACTTAGATTTATGGGGTGTTCCACCTATCAAATTAAAGATTTATGAGTCTAATTTCTAACTCATTAAACTTTTTGTCAATACGATATCTGAGTAGAGAGATATGGACATTTTTGCGAGACTGCGCAGACTGTCACCTACTTGCTTAAACGAGAATCAAAACTGGGCCAGTTCGGGTCGTCCAAAACTGGGCCAGTTCGGGTCACTAAAAGAGGCCTTTTTAAAGGCCTATCCCCTTCATATATTAGGTTGATAATAGGGCAAAATAACCATACTTAATCTATGCAAAAATCCTCCCAAAAATGTCCTAAAAACCCCAATTGATTTTCCCTCCCTTTCAAGTTTTAATTGGAGGTAAAGCCTAGAGTTTGAAGAACCAAGATAGGAGCTGAGTTATTCCACAAATAAGGTAAGTTTACTGCTCTCTTTCATCTATTCTTTACAGTTGTAGATGCATGGTAAGCTATTCTATATTTGTAAGAACTCACGGGACGGTGATCGGAAGTCGTGAGTTCGAGTTATTCACTTGTAACAGACTGTTTTATGGATTGTTTTGTGGACTCTTTGGTGTTGCTGTTGGGCTGTGTGATTTACTACTGTTTTGTGGAGTTTTGGATGAGGAAGGGTGTGGAGAAATACCATATAAATGCAGGATGTTGGACTGGTCGTTCGTCGTAACATTTTCGGGGTTGTTGACACTACTACAGTGGTTGTTTGTGTATGAAGATATTGGGGTGTGTTGGGCTGTTTTGTAGTATTGTGTGGTCTACATAAGGTTGGAAAATAATATATATATATTGTTATTGTTGTTATTGTTATTTTTGGTGTTATCTTGAATTTGGAGGAAGTAAGGATTATAGGGGAGATGTTGTCCGTTTTAATACAAAATAAGCATGTCGTTCGTTGTGCGATAGTTATACATTTCATAACTTAATGATAGTATTATTGTCATTGTTGGTGTTAAACTTACGTGTTGGTATTTTCATACACAGATGACGGTGACTAGGAAGACTACGGCTAGCCAGAGGGGAGATATAACAACATGTGAGGGGACCAGAAGATGGGTCCCAGTCTGAGGCCCAAGGCGAGACCCCTACTCAGTCATTACCGGCTCTTCCACCACCTGAGGAGATTCCTAGGGATACCGCACATCCACCTCCACTTTCACCAGATCAGGACTTGAGGAGTGCGGTGCATTTGTTGACACAATTGTTAGCTACCCAGCAACAAGCTAGGGCATCAGCTAGTGGAGGATCTTCTGAGGGGTCTGGGAGTTCAAGGGTCTGAGAGTTTATTGCTTTGAGTCCCCCAGAGTTTACGGGGTCAGATCAGAGAGAGGACCCGCAGGATTTCATAGATCAGCTTCACAGGATCTTTCGGGTTATGCATGCCACAGAGAAAGAAGTAGTTGAGCTAGCAGCTTTTCGAGTCCGAGATATAGCCATCCTTTGGTACGAGGGATGGGAGAGGTCCAGGGCATGTGATGCACCTCCAGCTAGTTGGGAGAATTTTTCAGATGCTTTCCTTGACCAGTACTTACCGCGGGAGATCCGACAGGCTCGGGTCGATCAATTTCTAGCCCTAAAGTAGGGCAATATGAGTGTTCGAGAGTATAGTCTCCGTTTTGACTAATTAGCCAGATATGCACCATCCATAGTTGCTACTATGCGTGACAGGATCCATAGGTTTATAGAAGGGTTAGCCCCACAGTTGACTGAGGCATGTGCCACCGCTACATTGCATGATAATATGGATATCTCCTGAATTCAGGCATTCGCTCAGAATATAGAAAGGGGTAGGCGTCGATGGTAGGGTACAAAGAGGACTGAGCAAGGGCAACGTAAGAGGATGAGATTTCCTAGGTCTCAGGAGCAGTCTCAGGGTAGTTATAGGCCCCAGTACTTCGGACGGCCACCTAGGCCTCTACCACCTCAGTTACAGGGTTACAGGTATGACCGCTATATTCAGTCAAGACCAGGTGAGAGCTCACGGGTGTCGGTTTTGCAACGACAATGAGGTTCAAGGTAGACATGGTCATTTTCACCGCGGTGTAACATCTGTGGTAGAGGACACTTGGGCCAATGCCGAGCAGGTTCTGATGCTTGTTATGCATGTGGGTGTCCGGGGCATATGATGCGAGATTGCCCAAATAGAGATTCTGGGGGGTATGGCACAACCAGCAAGTTCAGCGACAGGATCATCTATGTCTGTGCATCCTTCTGGGCGCGAGTCTCAATCTTCGGCTGGTAGAGGTCGAGGCATAGGTAGAGGTTCTAGTTCAGGTGTTAATCAGAACCGTATTTATGCTTTAGCGGGTCGACAGGACCAAAAGTCTTCACCAGACGTTGTGACAGGTGTATTGACTATTTGCTATCTACTTTATCATATATTACCCCATTTGTCGTAGGGAAATTTAGTATAGTGCCTGAAATACTAAGTGATCCTTTTGCGGTATCTACACCTGTCGGAGAATCGATTATTGCTAGACGGGTTTACCGAGGTTGTACGGTGACAGTTTGTAGTCGCCAGACTTCAGCCGACCTAGTTGAGCTAAAGATAATGGATTTTGATGCTATCATGGGTATGGACTGGTTGTCAGCTTGCTATGCCACAGTTGATTGCCAAGCAAAGGCAGCCAGATTACATTTTCTAGGTGAGGCAGTCCTTGAATGGGTAGGTAATATAGCGGCACCTAGAGGTAGGTTTATTTCTTATCTGAAGGCGAGGAAAATGATTGCAAAAAGGTGCATTTATCATATTGTGCGAGTTAGAGATGCAGATGCTGAGATATCTACACTTCAGTCTATTCCCGTAGTAAATGAGTATGCAGATGTGTTTTCAGATGAGCTTCCAGGTATTCCTCCAGAGCGAGCGATTGATTTTAGCATCGATTTGCTTCCAGGAACTCAACCAATATCCATCCCTCCGTATAGAATGGCATCTGCCGAATTAAAGGAGTTGAAGGAGCAGTTAAAAGATTTGCTGGAGAAAGGTTTCATCAGGCCCAGTACCTCACCTTGGGGTGCACCGGTACTCTTTATGCGGAAGAAAGACGGCTCGTTGAGGATGTGTATCGATTATAGGCAGTTGAACAAGGTAACTATTACGAATAAGTATCCACTTCCAAGGATTGATGACTTGTTTGATCAGTTGCAGGGGGATAGATTCTTTTCAAAGATAGATTTGAGATCGGGAGACCACCAGGTCAGAGTTCGGGAGAAAGATATTCCGAAGACAGCCTTCAGGACCCGATATGGCCATTTCGAGTTCCTTGTCATGTCCTTCGGGTTGACGAATGCACCCGCCGTATTTATGGACTTGATGAATAGCCTATTCCGGCTATTTTTAGATCTGTTCATGATAGTATTTATTGATGATATTCTGGTCTATTCAAGTTCAGAGGATGAGCATGTGGACCACTTGTGAGCGGTACTCCAAACCTTCCGTGATCGTAATTTGTATGCTAAGTTTTCTAAATATGAGTTCTGGTTGAAGTATGTAGCATTCTTGGGGTGTATTGTATCGGATGAAGGTATAAAGGTAGACACTCAAAAGATTGAGGCCGTGAAATCTTAGCCTAGACCTACCATTCCGACAGAGGTTCGTAGCTTTCTAGGCTTAGCAGGATACTACCAGAGGTTCGTAGCTTTCTAGGCTTAGCAGGATACTACCATTGACGAAGTTGACGCAGAAATCAACTAAGTTTCAGTGGACGGAGGCTTGCCAGCGGTGTTTCCAAGAGCTTAATAACAGGTTGACCTCAGCGCCAGTTCTAACACTTCCAGAGGATCCAGAGGGTTTATGTCGTGTATTGTGATACCTCAGGTGTCGGGTTAGGATGTGTCCTGATGCAACATGGGAAGGTAATTGCGTATGTTTCAAGGCAGTTAAGGAAGCACGAGAAGAATTATCTAACCCACAATCTCGAGTTAGCTGCGGTTGTCCATGCACTTAAGATATGGCGGCATTATTTATATGGTGTTCATGTTGATGTATTTATAGATCATAAAAGTCTGCAATATATATTCAAGCAAAAAGAGTTGAATTTGCGACAAAGGCGATGGCTTGAGTTATTGAAAGATTATGATGTTAACATTTTCTACCATCCAGGGGTAGGGGTGGCTAGTGGGCCGGTTAGGACTGGGACCGGCCCAGGACCGCAAGTCCACATGGGCGGTGGTCCTAAACGGTCCTAACCGGATAAGACCGGGACCGTGGGGTGGTGGGCCGGGTAGTGAGCCGGTCTCATAGGGGAGGCCCGCGAGACCGGGACCATCTAGGACCGGGACCGGCTCAGAAGTGGGCCGGTTCAAGCGGTCCTAAATAATTTGACCGTTTGGCCATTGAAAAACTAGCCGTTTGGTCTACCAAAATAGCCGTTGGCTATTTGCAAAATAGCCATTTAACCCCCCAAATTTTGTTTTAACCCCAAACTTTTTATAATTACACTTTTTTCCTATTTTCAACTATAAATACCACCTCATTCTTTTAGTTTTCTCACAAAATCATCAATCTCTCTCTAATATTCTTCTATAATTGCTTACTTAATTGTTACAATTTGTGCAAAATTGTGAAGTTGGTGAATTGAAGTCTTCAAGTCTTCAACGATAATTATTTTCAACAAGTTGTTCGGCAATTCGGTAAACTCGTTCCAACTCTTAAGTTTTAATATTATATTTTTGTTTGTTTTATTTACTTTGCTTGATTGATTAAGATGGCTTATTCCCTAAAAAAATATTTAGTAAAAATAAGGAAAAATCCAAGAGTGGTGAATCTAGTGGCCAATCTGTTCCTCCTCCACTTCCCCCGGCTCCCCGGCCGAAACCTGTTACCCGTCCTACACCTGCTATTCTTGATAGCGATAATAGTTTATTACAATTTACCGAGAGTCAATTTTGCCATAATATAATTCCCCCGGTGAACAATTAAACCATGAATATATGAATGCTCTTTATGGTAATCCAACTATTGATGAAAATGATGATGAAGAAATAGATTTTGATGAAACGCAACCGGATAATGATACACCCACTAGTCCTGCTCCTGAAGTTAACCCAACTAATAATAATCCAAATGATCCCCTGTCTGACCCTCCTGTTACTGCCCCTACTTTTTCTAGACAACCTTCTAAACGGGCAGAAACATCTCTTATTTGGCCATTTTTTACTCAACTAAGAGAAAAAAATAGGGCTAAGTGTAAAACTTGCGGCAAAGAGTAAGTTTTTAAATATGTTGGAAGTCGGGGGTGGGGGTGGGGGGAGGGAAGGGGAGAGAGTTTGACTAGACACATATTGCTACACCCTCAAGATAAAGCTAGATATTTTCGTATGAAAGCTATGGCCGAGGGGACAAGTGCACCTAGTGAGGCTGACCTTAGTACCGGGTCAAATCAATTTTAACCGGGAATTAACACTGTTACTGGTGGTATTTTATATTATGATCCAAAAAAAGATCGGGAAGAATTGGCAAAAATGGTTACTGTTATGTGCTTACCTTATAGTTTTTCTTCTAACCCTCACTTTGTGCATTATATTAGAAAAGTTTATAATCCTACTTATAAAGATTTTCCTCGCACAACCATAAAGAGTGATATTTATAAATATAAACATGAATATGAACAATATTTGCGCTATTTATTTACTCATATAAATTATCGTGTTGCTATTACAACTGATATTGGTAGAAGTGGTAATGACTGTGATTACCTTACTGTTACCAGTCATTGGATTGATGAGGATTGGATAATGCAAAAGCGCATTATTGCTTATAGAATAATTAATTCACGTCATACAGGGTAGTTTATTTCTAGCACGATTACGGATATTTATAGATATTTTTGCATTAGTGATAAAATAATATCAGTTTTAATGGATAATGCTACTAGTAACACAAATGTTGTCGCCTTGCTTACCACTACACTAAGTCCTGCATTTAGTAACATTTTTCATGTTAGATGTATTTGTCATATTTACCATTTAATTGTGGTGATGGTATGCAAATTTTAAATGTTGAAATTGAAAAGGTTAAAATGGCTCTTAATTGGCTTTTTTATTCAAACCGTAGAAGTAGACTTAGAGAATATTTTAAAAGATGCGATGAATTTGGCCTAAGAGAAAGAAAGGTTCCTAAACCTTGTCCAACTAGATGGAATTACATGTATGAAAGTTTAGTTGTTGCATATGAATATAGAAACCCCATAAACTCAACGTTTAATGCTCATGTAAGTGATGATGATGAGCACCTTACAAATGCGGATTGGGCTAATGTTAAAATGCTTGTAGATTTTTTAGAAAAATTTCATATTGCTACAAATAAATTTTCTGGGCAATATTATCCTACTATTTCTAACTGTTTAGTTTATATTGCAGAACTTGCAAATTTGTTTGATCATTTTTCAGAGGGTGGGGAAATTTATCAACTTGCTATTGATTCCATGAGAAAAAAATAAAAAATATTTTTTTTTCCTATTCCCCCTACTTATGGTGTTGCTGCATTGTTAAACCCTACTATGAAATTAGGAGGTCCTCAATTTTGGTATGAAACTATTTATAATGGTTTAGCACTTGAAGATGAGGAGTTGTCTACACTTGCGGACGCAATAGCCTCAATTAAAATAAATGTTCAAACTATTTATAATGCTTATCAAGTTGCATTAGATCATGCTAGACCAAATGTTCCAACTCCTTCTTCTTCTAGTTCTCAATCATCTAAAAGAACTGCGGGAGTAAGAGCACTTAGTGCTTGGGCAGGGTTCAGGGGTTCTCAAGGTTCTAGTACTAGTGATTTTTCACAACTAAATGAGCTTGAAGTTTATTTGTCACAGGGAATTGAGGAAGTGAATCCCGACGGCTCCTTTAATATTTTGGAATGGTAGAAGGACAAAGAAAAACACATTCCGATTCTTTCAAGGATGGCCCGAGATATTTTAACTATTCAAGCTTCAACAGTGGTATCAGAGAGCGCTTTCAGTCAAGTAAGACTTCAACTCGGTGATTATAGAGCGTCTACGAGGGAGAGCTTGGAAAAATCAGTACTTTTCAGAGATTGGATTCGTTCGGAAAGAAGAAATTTTGGACTTGCTGAATCACAACCAGAGGTAGACGAAGCTTATGAAGAAATGCTAGCTGAACTTGTGGAGGATGATGCTTCGCCTGGAAGCGGTGATGACCAAGCTTCATTTCCGCCACCACCAACGGAAATTCCTCCGGACCTTGAAGGATTTATGAAATTTGTAAGAGATACCATGTAAATTAATATGTAACTTGTATTTTGGCACATCTTGATTAGTTTCTTTTTCTTCTCAATGGTGGTATTAGCACCTTGTTGTGCTCATTCCATAGGGGGAGGAAGACTAAGAAAGATATTGCCATAATTTTTTAATGCTATAATAAAAATATAATGGATTGCTTTGAATATCTCTTATATATTATAATATAGTATATACTATACTCTCTCTCTCTCTCTCTCTCTCTCTCTCTCTCTCTCTCTCTCTCTCTCTCTCTCTATCTATCTATCTATCTATCTATCTATCTATATATATATATATATATATATATATATATATATATATATATATATATAAAGCTATATTCGATATATATATTTATATACTATCGAATATTAATGTATAAATCTTAAGATGTATATATAGTAAATCGAATATAGCTTATACATCTTAAGATGTATATATAGTATAGTATAGTATATATATTATAAGTTTATAGCGCATAACTTTGAATATCTCTTTACAATATTTTTGTCTTTAAATTTGAATTAAAAAATTTAGGGGACAATTCTATAATATAATTTACTAGAAATTGCCTTAGATATTTTTATTACCATTTTTTTCCTCTAACTTGTATAAAAATAATTTAAAAAATAGAAAGTTTCCGTTAGGCCCACTTGGGCCCGCTTAGGACCGTTTGGGCTCACTTAGGCCCGGTACCGGCCCACTTAACATGGGACCGCTAGTTCGTGGTCCCGGTCCCGGACCGGTTCCAACGAGAAGCCCGCAAAGCCCAAAACCGCTTAGGACCGGCCCGCCTAGGACCGGACCACTTAGGACCGGGCCCGTGAAGCCCACTTAGGACCGGGCCCGGCCCACATGCCACCCTTAATCCAGGGGAAGCTAATGTTATAGCAGACGCCTTAAGCCGCCGATCTATGGGTAGCTTAGCATATGTAAAGGCCGAGAAAAGACAATTAACTAGAGAGATTCATCAATTGGCTTGTTTGGGGGTTCGGTTAGTAGATTCCGACGATGGTGGAGTTGTACTCCAAAACACTGCAAAATCATCTCTCATAGCTAAAGTCAAGAAAAGGCAGTACGAGGACCCAGAGTTGGTCGAGTTGAGAGAGCGAGTTCCGCAATAGAAGAATCCATTGTTAGAGCTCAAGGGAGATGGGGTTCTCAGATATAGGGGTCGTTTGTGTGTTCTAGATGTAGCAGGGCTACGAGACAGGATTATGTCAGAGGCACATTATTCGTGGTACTCCATTCATCCTGGGTCGATGAAGATGTATCATGACATTAAGGATGTGTACTGGTGGAACGATATGAAGAAGAACATTACTGAGTTTGTCGCCCAGTGTCCTAGTTGCCAGCAGGTGAAAATATAGCATCAGAAGCCCGGAGGGCTAATGCAGACTATAGAGATCCCGACATGGAAATGGGAGGCGATAAACATGGACTTTGTTACGGGTTTATTTCGTTCTCATCGTAAGTTCGATTCTATATGGGTGATAGTCGATAGGCTCACTAAATCAGCTCATTCTCTACCGGTCAGATCTACATATACAGCAGAAGATTATGCAAAGTTATATATTAAGGAGATAGTGCGGCTACACGGAGTACCAGTATCTATTATATCTGACCGTGAGGCTCAATTTACAGCATATTTTTGGAGGTCATTTCAGAGAGGTTTAGGGACTCAGGTGAATCTCAGCACAACTTTTCATCCACAGACTGATGGACAAGCCGAGCGCATAATTCGGACGCTCGAGGATATGTTACGAGCATGTGTGTTGGATTTTAAAAGAACTTGAGATGAACATCTACCTCTTGTCGAGTTTGAATATAATAATAGTTACTACTCCAGTATCCGGATGGCTCCGTACGAGGCTTTGTATGGGCATAAGTGCAGATCTCATATAGGGTGGTTTGATGTTGGAGAATCTGGGTTACATAGGCCAGACCTAGTTCATCAGGCCGCAGAGAAAGTAAAGCTTATCCGGGAGCGACTGTTGACAGCTCAGAGTCACCAGAAGTCATATTCTGACGTACGGCGACGAGACTTAGAGTTCGAGGTTAATGACTGGGTATTCTTAAAGATATCCCCTATGAAGGGCATGATGAGATTTGGCAAGAAAGTCAAGCTTAGCCCACGGTATATTGGGCCTTATAGGATTATTCGGAGAGTGGGTCAAGTAGCTTATGAGTTAGAATTTCCCTCAGAATTGGAGTCAGTCCATCCGGTTTTTCACGTATCTATGCTACGGAAGTGCATTGGCGATCCTACCAGAGTGGTGTCCACAGATGATGTACAAATTACGGAGGACTTGTCATACAAGGAAATTCCAGTTGCCATCTTAGATCGACAAATTCGTAAGCTACGAAATAAGGAGGTAACCTTCGTGAAGGTTTTATGGAGAAGAAATAATGTGGAAGAGATGACATGGGAAGCGGAGGAAGAAATGAAGTATAAATACCCCCACCTATTTCAAACTGAAGATATGGCTCGAGATGGGATGCTACAGCACAACTCTATTCAGGCTAGTAGGTTATCGGGTAAGCTCTTATTTTCTGACTTTCAATATTTATGAATTACGACTCTTTGAGGCAAAGTGTTGTTATTTATAGACATTGGCCATGTGTGGTATGCATAGTATATTTTATGGCTGCATGCAAGTTGGTTATAGTCTAGTGTACGGAGGAAACTCTGGCAACATTTTTCCAAAGTCTCTAAAAGTAGACATTTGAGGACGAATGTTCCCAAGGGGGGAATGATGTTACACCCTATATTTTTTTGTACGTAAAACTGCGTCGTGAGCAAACTAATGTAGGACCCAAAAATGAGATCATCTTTGAAAATATATAAAGCAAGTTAATCATGTTACCTCGGAAGTTACAAATATTGAATATCATGAACAACAAGTACAAAGAGGGTTAGAAGGTTTAGAAGCTAAAGGAATTGAAGAAAATAATGTTTCGTCGAAAGCCGACAAATTGGGAATGTTATAGCATGTACTTTTGGGATGAGACCAGGGTGTTTTACATGATAAGGAGGTTATGTTACGAGTTATGTTATTTGTATGATAGTCGTGTGTTATGTTTTGAAGTCAAGCGAGTGGTGGAACAAAAGTCGATAAAAGTCATCACAAGTTACGTTCATAAGTTTTACTGAAACTTTGGGTCAAATGTAACTGCGATTTTCTCCCAATATACTTAGATTTATGGGGTGTTCCACCTATCAAATTAAAGATTTATGAGTCTAATTTCTAACTCATTAAACCGTTTGTCAATACGATATCTGAGTAGAGAGATATGGATATTTTTGCAAGACTGCGCAGACTGTCACCTACTTGCTTAAACGAGAATCAAAACTGGGCCAGTTCGGGTCGCTCAAAGAAGCCTTTTTAAAGTCCTATCACCTTCATATATTAGGATGATAATAGCGCAAAATAACCAGACTTAATCTCTGCAAAAATCCTCCCAAAAATGTTCCAAAAACCCCAATTGATTTTCTCTCCCTTTCAAGTTCTATTTGGAGGTAAAGCCTAGAGTTTGAAGAACCAAGATAGGAGATGAGTTATCCCACAAATAAGATAAGTCTACTGCTCTCTTTCATCTATTATTTACAATTTTAGATGCATGGTAAGATATTCTATATTTATAAGAACTCACGGGACGGTGATCAGAAGCCGTGAGTTCTAGTTATTCACTTGTAGCGGACTGTTTTATGGATTGTTTTGTGGACTGTTTGGTATTGCTGTTGGGCTGCGTGATTTACTACTGTTTTATGGAGTTTTGAATGAGGAAGGGTGTGGAGAAATACCACATAAATGCAGGATGTTGGGCTGGTCGTTCGTCGTAATATTTTAGGGGTTGTTGACACTACTACGGTGGTCGTTTGTGTATGAAGAGATTGGGGTGTGTTGGGCTGTTTTGTAGTATTGTATGGTGTACATAAGGTTGAAAAATAATGTATATATGTTGTTATTGTTCTTTTTGGTGTTGTTGGTGTTATCTTGAATTTGGAGGAAGTAAGGATTATAGAGGAAGTAAGGATTAATACAAAATAAGCATGTCGTTTGTTGTGCGATAGTTATACGTTTCATAACTTAATGATAGTATTATTATCATTATTGTAGATTAAGGTGAGAAGAGGCGAGTTCAACTTGGTGATTGGAAAGAGTGTGATAAGGTATGTTAAGGCTAAGCCTTCCTTCATTTTGGCATGATCTCATAGCTACATGTGTTAGTCATGAGACATAAAGAGAAGTTCATATTCATGAATTTATTCACATTATTCTAGTCTCATAAGTTACAATATTATTCCTTATCGAGACTCTATATTCAATTTAGTATTGTCTTCTTCCAGTCAAGGGAGCAGCAAGCCTATATATACAGTATTACAGTATTTTCATTATCATCGAGCTATAATCGATGGGCAGGCCCCTATTGAGCAACCTCTGATCAGATGGAAAGTTATATACCGAGCCTACTATGGCCGAGCACCTATGAGCGAGCCCAACATGGTCGAGATACATAGCCTAGTATGGCCGAGTGCCTATGAGCGAGCCAACTACGGCAGAGCAGTTATATATATACTGAGCCTTATAAGGTCGGACAATTATTTTACTTACTATATTGAAGGAGTTGAGTCAGTATCAACAGGTAAGTATATGTCCAGATCATCTTTGACTCCCAATTACTTTCAGTTATTATATTATCAGTTCAGTTTTAACTTTCAGTTATGTTATTGCCTTATATACTCGGTACATTATTTTGTACTGACGTCCCTTTTCTGGGGACGCTGCATTTCATGCGTGCAGGTTCAGATAGACAGACGGGTAAACCTCCTCAGTAGGTATTTCCAGAGTTCAACTTGATCGGTAAGCTCCACGTCCTTCGGAGTTATCGGGTCTAGGTTTTCGTGTACATCTTCTGTATATATATTATGGGTAGGTCGGGGGCCTGTTCCGATCACAATATATCCATCAGTAGAGGCTTGTAGATATATCCTGTCAGTTAGTGCACTATGTTGGGCTTGTAGGCCTGGTATGTATATTTTGGTGATTTGTCAGTTGTAGTAGTTATGACGGCCTTGTCGGCCCAACTTTATATTGATGTTTAGTCAGCGCTAGTTTTCATTTAGTTTTATATTTTACTTCGCAAATTATCT
Source organism: Nicotiana tomentosiformis (assembly GCF_000390325.3). NCBI lineage: Eukaryota > Viridiplantae > Streptophyta > Magnoliopsida > Solanales > Solanaceae > Nicotiana > Nicotiana tomentosiformis. Next base: position 136,955,767 of record NC_090815.1, on the reverse strand, counting down.
TGCAAGGTGGCCCCATGGCCAAATTATAATATTATATGTTGAGAGTCCCTTAGTCGCAATTTGGTACACCAGATTACTTGAGGCATCGGGTGCCAGTCTCGCTCCCAGGTCGGGGCGTGACAAAGTATGCCAAGAAAATATGTAGATTATGCAACGTGTCTCATAAACTTGTACAAACTGCACACTTCATCAACTTTACAAGTATGTTATGTATCTTCCAAATTAGAATAAACCAATGCACCTAAGAGTGTTAATAGATTCAGTGAATAAGCTATATTTATCACAAGAAAATAGAAGAATGAATATTCATTTATGTCTCTTTGCTCAAATATGGTAAGATAAAACATTGACAGAACTAATGTTTCCTCCCAAAATGGGGGAGCGCCAAGCATATATCAAAGGAAGACATTTGTCGCGGGACCATTTGCCCCCAATTTAAAAAGAATTTCTTATTTCAAATTTGCAACAATTCCAGTCAATTTCTCTTTGACATGGATATTGCCTCATTTAATATTTTTTCCAACAATCTATATAAAGGATCCAATGTTTGGCATATGCAGCAAAACCATATGGTAGAAAGAATTCTTCTCTCCACTTTGAACTGAGATTCTGATTCGTCGAGTTTTCTTTTTCATAATTCATTCACAAGTTCATACTTTTCATGCCATGATCGAATAAAAACATTTATGACTAACAAATACTTTCAATTAAGTTATTCATAACAAATTCGCATGCACCCCCAAATTCACTATTAACACCCAATAACCCCTGTAATACCTAAAATTGAGTTCTTAAATTATCTATAAAACTCATGATTATCGTCCCCAAATATACTCAATGGACTTAATCAAACTGGAAAAAATTTACCTTGAGATGGGTAAGTGATTGGAGTTGGAGTTGCGCTTTTTTTTCCCACATCTTTCTCTTTTCTCCCTTGCTGATTTTGTGTGAAGAACTAAGCAGACTAACTGAAAGCAAAGCTTCTAACCAAAAAAATTGAAATATAGCAAGCAATTGATTTTAAACCGAGAAGCAACGCATGAACCAAGTAGAGTGGAAAGCGTAAGAAATACCGTTCAAGTCAGTGACCAAAATTTTCTGCACAAAGACCTTCGATAATCGGTGATGTCGAAAGTAGCAGGCAAATCGATAAACTTGAGATAAACGAAATTTGAAGATGAAGCGGAGAAAGAAACATGATGAACAAAGGCAGATTAATTGCCGACATGCATGTAGCGGGTGAGCTCTTATATCACACCACCCGTCAAATTGCTCTACACGTGTTAGCTTTCCGTAATTTTTTTGAAAAGACCTAAGTAGCCCTTGGTAAGCAGGCATGACGACCCTCACCTGCTTCCCAAGCGGCTTCTATACAGGAAGAGTAGAGCAACAAGTATGCCAAGAAGATATGTAGATTATGCAACGTGTCTCATAAATTTCTACAAACTGCACACTTCATCAACTTTACAAGTATGTTGTGTATCTACCAAATTAGAATAAACCAATATACCTAAGAGTGTTGAGAGATTCAGTGAATAAGCTATATTTATCACAAGAAAATAGAAGAATGAATATTCATTTATGTCTTTTTGCTCAAATATAATAAGATAAAATATTGATATAACTAATGTTTTCTCCCAAAATGGGAGAGCGCCAAGCATATATCAAAGGAAGATATTTATCGTGGGACCATTTGCCCCCAATTTAAAAAGAATTTCTTATTTCAAATTTGCAACGATTCGAGTCAATTTCTCTTTGACATGGATATTGCCTCATTTAATATTTTTTCCAACAATCTATATAAAGGATCCAGTGTTTGGCATATGCAACAAAACCATATGGTAGAAAGAATTCTTCTATCCACTTTGAACTCAGATTCTGATTCGTCGAGTTTTCTTTTTCATAATTCATTCACAAGTTCATACTTTTCATGCCATGATCAAATAAAAACATTTATGACTAACCAATACCTTCAATTAAGCTATTCATAACAAATTTGCATGCACCCCCAAATTCACTATTAACACCCAATAACCCCTGTAATACCTAAAATTGAGTTCTTAAATTATTTATAAAACTCAGGATTATCGTCCCCAAATATACTCAATGGATTTAATCAAACTGAAAAATATTTACCTTGAGATGGGTAAGTGATTGGAGTTGGAGTTGCGCCTTTTTTTCCCCACATCTTTCTCTTTTCTCCCTTGCTGATTTTGTGTGAAGAACTAAGCAGGCTAACTGAAAGCAAAGCTTCTAACCAAAAAAATTGAAATATAGCAAGCAATTGATTTTAAACCGAGAAGCAACGCATGAACCAAGTAGAGTGGAAAGAGTAAGAAATACCGTTCAAGTCAGTGACCAAAGTTTTCTGCACAAAGACCTTCGATAACCGGTGATGTCGAAAGTAGCAGGCAAATCGATAAACTTGAGATAAACGAAATTTGAAGATGAAGCGGAGAAAGAAACATGATGAACAAAGGCAGATTAATTGCCGACATGCATGTAGCGGGTGAGTTCTTATATCACACCACCTGTCAAATTGCTCTACACGTGTTAGCTTTCCGTAATTTTTTTGAAAAGACCTAAGTAGCCCTTGGTAAGCAGGCATGACGACCCTCACCTGCTTCCCAAGCGGCTTCTATACGGGAAGAGTAGAGCAATAAGTATGCCAAGAAGATATGTAGATTATGCAACGTGTCTCATAAACTTCTACAAACTGCACACTTCATCAACTTTACAAGTATGTTGTGTATCTTCCAAATTAGAATAAACCAATATACCTAAGAGTGTTGAGAGATTCAGTGAATAAGCTATATTTATCACAAGTAAATAGAAGAATGAATATTCATTTATGTCTTTTTGCTCAAATATGATAAGATAAAATATTGATATAACTAATGTTTTCTCCCAAAATGGGGGAGCGCCAAGCATATATCAAAGGAAGACATTTATCGCGGGACCATTTGCCCCCAATTTAAAAAGAATTTCTTATTTCAAATTTGCAACGATTCGAGTCAATTTCTCTTTGACATGGATATTGCCTCATTTAATATTTTTTCCAACAATCTATATAAAGGATCCAGTGTTTGGCATATGCAACAAAACCATATGGTAGAAAGAATTCTTCTATCCACTTTGAACTCAGATTCTGATTCGTCGAGTTTTCTTTTTCATAATTCATTCACAAGTTCATACTTTTCATGCCATGATCAAATAAAAATATTTATGACTAACCAATACCTTCAATTAAGCTATTCATAACAAATTCGCATGCACTCCCAAATTTACTATTAACACCCAATAACCACTGTAATACCTAAAACTGAGTTCTTAAATTATCCATAAAACTCAAGATTATCGTCCCCAAACATACTCAATGGACTTAATCAAGCTGGAAAATATTTACCTTGAGATGGGTAAGTGATTGGAGTTGGAGTTGTACTTTTTTTTCTCATCTCTTTCTCTTTTCTCCCTTGCTGATTTTGTGTGAAGAACTAAGTAGGCTAACTGAAAACAAAGCTGCTAACGAAAAAAAATTGAGATATAGCAAACAATTGATTTTAAACCGAGAAGCAACACACGAACCAAGCAGAGTGGGAAGAGTAAGAAATATCGTTCAAATTAGTGACCAAAGTTTCCCGCACAAAGATCTTCCATAACCGGTGATGTCGAAAGTAGCAGGAAAATCGATAAACTTGAGATAAACGAAATTTGAAGATGAAGCGGAGAAAGAAACAGGATGAACAAAGGCAGATTAATTGCTAACATGCATGTAGCGGGTGAGTTCTTATATTACACCACCCATCAAATTGCTCCACACGTGTTAACTTTCCGTAATTATTTTGAAAAGACCTAAGTAGCCCTTGGTAAGCAGGCATGACGACCCTCACCTGCTTCCCAAGCGGCTTCTATACGGGAAGATGAGAGCAACAGGTAGGCCAAGAAGTTATGTAGATTATGCAACGTGTCTCATAAATTTCTCCAAACTGCACACTTCATCAACTTTACAAGTATGTTGTGTATCTTCCAAATTAGAATAAACCAATACACCTAAGAGTGTTGAGAGATTCAGTGAATAAGCTATATTATCACAAGAAAATAGAAGAATGAATATTCATTTATGTCTTTTTGCTCAAATATGGTAAGACAAAACATTGACATAACTAATGTTTCCTCCTAAAATGGGGGAGCGCCAAATATATATCAAATAAAGATATTTGTCGCGGGACCATTTGCCCCCAATTTTAAAAGGATTTCTTATTTTAAATTTGCAACGATTCCAGTCAATTTCTCTTTGACATGGATATTGCCTCATTTAATATTTTTTCCAACAATCTATATAAAAGATCCAATGTTTCGCATATGCAGTAAAACCATATGGTAGAAAGAATTCTTCTATCCACTTTGAACTCAGATTCTGATTCGTCGAGTTTATTTTTCATAATTCATTCATAAGTTCATACTTTTCATGCCATGATCGAATAAAAATATTTATGACTAACCAATACCTTCAATTAAGTTATTCATAACAAATTCGCCTGCACCCCCAAATTCACTTTTAACACCCAATAACCCCTGTAATACCTAAAATTGAGTCCTTAAATTATCCATAAAACTCAGAATTATCGTCTCCAAATATACTCAATGGACTTAATCAAGCTGGAAAATATTTACCTTGAGATGGGTAAGTGATTGGAGTTGGAGTTGCGCCTTTTTTTCCCATATCTTTCTCTTTTCTCCCTTGCTGATTTTGTGTGAAGAACTAAGTAAGCTAACTGAAAGCAAAGCTGCTAACGAAAAAAATTGAGGTATAGCAAACAATTGATTTTAAACCGAGAAGCAACACACGAACCAAGCAGAGTGGGAAGAGTAAGAAATACCGTTCAAGTCAGTGATCAAAGTTTCCCGCACAAAGATCTTCCATAACCGGTGATATCAAAAGTAGCAGGCAAATTGATAAACTTGAGATAAACGAAATTTGAAGATGAAGCGGAGAAAGAAACAGGATGAACAAATGCAGATTAATTGCCGACATGCATGTAGCGGGTGAGTTCTTATATCATACCACCCGTCAAATTGCTCTACACGTGTTAGATTTCCATAATTTTTTTGAAAAGACCTAAGTAGCCCCTGGTAAACAGGCATGGCGACCCTCACCTGCTTCCCAAGCGGCTTCTATACAGGAAGAGTAGAGCAACAAGTATGCCAAGAAGATATGTAGATTATGCAACGTGTCTCATAAATTTCTACAAACTGCACACTTCATCAACTTTATAAGTATGTTGTGTATCTTCCAAATTAGAATAAACCAATACACCTAAGAGTGTTGAGAGATTTAGTGAATAAGCTATATTTATCACAAGAAAATAGAAGAATGAATATTCATTTATGTCTTTTTGCTCAAATATGGTAAGATATAACATTGGCATAATTAATGTTTCCTCCCAAAATGGGGGAGCGCCAAGCATATATCAAAGGAAGACATTTGTCGCGAGACCATTTGCCCCCAATTTAAAAAGAATTTATTATTTTAAATTTGCAACGATTCCAGTCAATTTCTCTTTGACATGGATATTGCCTCATTTAATATTTTTTCCAACAATCTATATAAAAGATCCAATGTTTGGTATATGCAGCAAAATCATATGGCAGAAAGAATTCTTCTCTCCACTTTGAACTCAGATTCTGATTCGTCGAGTTTATTTTTCATAATTCATTCACAAGTTCATACTTTTCATGCCATGATCAAATAAAAATATTTATGACTAACCAATACCTTCAATTAAGCTATTCATAACAAATTCGCATGCACCCCCAAATTCACTATTAACACCCAATAACCCCTGTAATACCTAAAACTGAGTTCTTAGATTATCCATAAAACTCAGGATTATCGTCCCCAAACATACTCAATGAACTTAATCAAACTAGAAAATATTTAACTTGAGATGGGTAAGTGATTGGAGTTGGAGTTGTATTTTTTTTTCACCTCTTTCTCTTTTCTCCCTTGCTGATTTTGTGTGAAGAACTAAGCAGGCTAACTGAAAGCAAAGCTGCTAACGAAAAAAAATTGAGATATAGCAAACAATTGATTTTAAACCGAGAAACAACACACGAACCAAGCAGAGTGGGAAGAGTAAGAAATACCGTTCAAGTCAGTGACCAAAGTTTCCCGCACAAAGATCTTCCATAACCGGTGATATCGAAAGTAACAGGCAAATCGATAAACTTGAGATAAACGAAATTTGAAGATGAAGCGGAGAAAGAAACAGGATGAACAAAGGCAGATTAATTGCTGACATGCATGTAGCGGGTGAGTTCTTATATCACACCACCCGTTAAATTGCTCCACACGTGTTAACTTTCCGTAATTTTTTTGAAAAGACTTAAGTAGCCCTTGATAAGTAGGCATGACGACCCTCACCTGCTTCCCAAGCGGCTTCTATATGGGAAGAGGAGAGCAACAGGTAGGCCAAGAAGTTATGTAGATTATGCAACGTGTCTCGTAAACTTCTCCAAACTGCACACTTCATCAACTTTACAAGTATGTTATGTATCTTCCAAATTAGAATAAACCAATACACCTAAGAGTGTTGAGAGATTCAGTGAATAAGCTATATTTATCACAAGAAAATAGAAGAATAAATATTCATTTATGTCTTTTTGCTCAAATATAGTAAGATAAAACATTGACATAACTAATATTTCCTCCCAAAATGGGGGAGCGCCAAGCATATATCAAAGGAAGACATTTGTCGTGGGACCATTTGCCCCCAATTTAAAAAGGATTTCTTATTTTAAATTTGCAACGATTCCAGTCAATTTCTCTTTGACATGGATATTGTCTCATTTAATTTTTTTCCCAACAATCTATATAAAAGATCCAATGTTTGGCATATGCAGCAAAACCATATGGTAGAAAGAATTCTTCTATCTACTTTGAACTCAGATTCTGATTCGTCGAGTTTTCTTTTTCATAATTCATTCACAAGTTCATACTTTTCATGCCATGATCGAATAAAAATATTTATGACTAACCAATACCTTCAATTAAGCTATTCATAACAAATTCGCCTGCACCCCCAAATTTACTTTTAATGCCCAATAACCCCTGTAATACCTAAAACTGAGTCCTTAAATTATCCATAAAACTCAGGACTATCGTCTCCAAATATACTCAATGGACTTAATCAAGCTTGAAAATATTTACCTTGAGATGGGTAAGTGATTGGAGTTGGGGTTGCGTTTTTTTTTTCACCTCTTTCTCTTTTCTCCCTTGCTGATTTTGTGTGAAGAACTAAGTAGGCTAACTGAAAGCAAAGCTGCTAGCGAAAAAAAATTGAGATATAACAAATAATTGATTTTAAACCGAGAAGCAACGCATGAACCAAGCAGAGTGGGAAGAGTAAGAAATACCGTTCAAGTCAGTGACCAATGTTTCCTGCACAAAGACCTTCGATAACCAGTGATGTCGAAAGTAGCAGGCAAATCGATAAACTAGACATAAACGAAATTTGAAGATGAAGGGGAGAAAGAAAGAGGATGAACAAAGACATATTAATTGGTGGCATGCATGTAACGGGTGAATTCTTATATCATACCACCCATCAAATTGCTCCACACATATTAGCTTTCCGTAATTATTTTGAAAAGACCTAAGTAGCCTTTGATATGCAAGCATGACGACCCTCACCTATATCCCAAGCGGCTTCTATAATTAGGGAAGTAAAATTCTAAAACAACAGAAAAAGGTACTAGGAACTCGAGACACTTCCAGTTTTAGTGGACATTTTTAACCCTTTGTTTTTTTTCGATATACACGACTCGAAGGACAATCGGAGAAAACATTAAACTATACTACTATAATGTGAATGGTCCTAAATAAATCCTAATGCTTTATTCCTTGAGCTATTTCTAGACGGAAAAAGGTAAATAACAAGAGTGGCAGTGAGAAAGGAAACGGAAAAGGCAAACAAATAATTGCAGAGAGCGATGGCATTGATGGGGGAGAAATGCAGAGTGTGTGTAACAGGAGCAGGTGGCTACGTCGCTACGTCGCTTATTAAGCTTCTCCTTTCTAAGGATTACACCGTTCATGGCACCGTTAGAAACCCTTGTAAGTAAATCCTAGTTTCCTATTTTTCTACTTTCCTGAAAAGACAGTTTCTTTTTTTAAAGTTGAACAGAAATCTGTAATAGCATTGAAAAGAAAGGTAAAAAAATTTCTGAAAAGATTGTCAAGGACCTCAAGTCGGTTGTGTTTTAGAACTGTTCTTAGTTTTCAGACTACTACTATATGTTAGGAGCCTCAGCTGGGAAGGATCTTTTTATTTCAATGGGAATGTTCTAGATGAAGGTTTCTAAGAAATTGATTCAACTTTCAATCAATCAACCAACTTTGCCTGAATGCCAAATTAATTCGAAATTAGTTGAATCGGCTTTATTGATCATTTATATCTATTTCTGAGACCATTTCATAATAGTTTATTTGGAATTTCTTGTAAGGCAGAATTTGTTATCAGAAACTCTTCTTTCGCATGTATGCCATACCTTTGCACCTCTTTTTGCAATCAAAGTATCTTCTTTTTAGGAGAACCTCAATTGGCTTGAATTAATTGAGAACTGAATTGATAGCAGATATAATATTATATCAAATGCGCCCAAATAGGAAAATCTTGTTCTAGGTTGGTAACATGGTATATTAATTAAAATTGTAGGGTTTTTTTTTTAGTTTTTGCTGAAAATTTCTGAAGAGGCCTCATTGTAAATCAATTTGCAGCTGATGACAAGTATGCTCATTTGAAGAACCTAGAAAAAGCTGCTGAAAACCTAAAACTCTTCAAGGCAGACTTGCTAGATTACGACTCGCTTGCTGCAGCCATCAAAGGATGCAATGGAGTATTTCACGTTGCTAGTCCCGTCCCTTCAAGCTCTGTACCAAATCCCGAGGTATGACTTAAATATGACCTGTTAAATTTGTTCTTGTGACCACATATAGAAGAAAACTAGGTTCCCTAAACATTTAAAACAGAATAAACTAATAAACCAACACGCCCAGTGTCCAGTTTTTACATACCTCCACAGATCAAGAGATTATCAGCTTATTCACTTTGTTAATATGAATCACATCTTCTGGTTTTACTTTGTGATCACCAGGTAAAACTGGAATCTTCATGACTCACGAGTAGTCTAGCCTATTGATCTTTAGTACATGTTATTAGTTGTTGAAACTGCTCTGAGGTATATTTCGACTGAATGAAAAACAAGATGGTGAATTTATATTGGGATTTTACACAATGTACTATTCAAAAAAGTTTTTCAACAGAGATTAGCCAATTTATCTTCTGCCAGTCATTTTTTTTATCATCGTAATATCTTTCCCTCAATTATTCTATTCCTGACTATGGGTAATCAGTGAATTGTTTTCAAAATATTGGATATTTTGATAGCAAAGGAGTTCTTTTGTCTCAATATTTGAATAATATTCATTACTTGAAGTGGTTCTTTTGATCATTCATCAAAAGGAGACACTTCATTTTGAATTTGACCAATTGAGTTCTTATAATAAGAGACACTATCTATAGAGCTCCTCCATTTGGAGCCTTATACATTGGAAAATCAGGTCCATCCAGGATACATTGTATTGTAAACAAACGATCTACATTTCTAGTTTGGTTTTGGAAATAACGATTCCCAGTGTGCTCTAGTTCTGCACAAATGAATTATCTTCTTCATATGTTCAATGGATTGATTGCAGGTAGAACTTGTTGCTCCTGCAGTAAAAGGCACACTTAATGTTCTGAAGGCATGCTCTGAAGCAAACATCAAGAGAGTTGTGTTTGTATCTTCTGTTGCTGCTGCTGCCTTGAACCCCAACTGGCCGAAGGGCCAAGTGAAAGATGAGACTTGTTGGTCGGACAGTGAATACTGCAAAGCAACTAATGTAACTTCTTTACTGATACAAGTTTACGAATTTGATCTGTCGACATTTTAAAATTTTAGTTAATAATCTACATGTTTCTTACCTACGATACCCAGTGTTGGTAAAGTAATGTACAATCTGTATCTTGAACACTTATTTTACTGGAGCAGTTTCCTGTCTTAGTTTTGGTAAAGATAAATTCAGATTTGAATCTTGAATGCTTATTTTGCTAGAGCAGTTTCCTATCTGATTGTTTTGTGGTTCCATGGCATGCAGAACTGGTACTGTTTTTCTAAGACGATGGCTGAGAAAGAAGCTTGGTCATACGCAAAACAAAGTGGACTTGATATGATAACTGTGCTGCCAACACTTGTTTTGGGGCCAATGTTGCAGAGGACAACAAATGCCAGTAGTTTGGTTCTCATTAAGCTGCTGAAAGGTACCAACAGGGCATAGTTATACCTCACTGGTTTTAATGTTTCTGCATTACTTCTATTTTACATCTCTGCTTGCGTGAGTTGCTCATTGGTAAATAAACAGAATTCACTTTTCCCACAAGACATGTGTTTATCATGCATTTTTGTCAAATTCATTGCCAATGCTTAAAAGTGTCAAAATGATTTATATGTGCAACTATAACAAGTTTTGTCATATTGACATTTGGTTCTCCAAAATACTTGGTGCTTGACAATGAGTAAGAGATCGTTGAATACAAAACGGTGCTGTCTAGTTATCTTTAAGGCATATCATTTAAGCTGCTAGTGAAAATTTCTACAATATTATTTGTCCATGTAGCTGGATTAACCTGAATTGCCTTGCAGCTTGGTAGCATATCTACCTTAGCATGGTATTTATGAGACTGAGTTTAAGTTTAATGTAGTTTTTTACTTTTTTACTTTAAGTTTAATGCTTAATATGTTGGTAGCTAGGACTTTTCATCCATAACATTTAGATAAAATAATTATTTTGAATTCCACGCACTAGTTAGGGGGTTCTTCCTTAGGTGCTCTGTCATCCTTCTACTCTAGTGTTTCAAGCATGGCTTTAGCTATGAATTATCGAGTGTATTGCCTGTTTAGATAAAAGTCCTCCAACTACTATGCACCAAGAGCTACTAAGCATTGTGTATAATGTTAGTACATGTCAATTTCTATGTAGCTCCACGGACTTTGGTCTAGTGGTAAGAGCGCAGTTAGTGATGGTTCGAACCTGCTGCAGACAAGAGCCTACTATTTTAGTGGAAAGGGTAGAGAGGCAGGCGCACCATCGATCAAGTTTCGAACTGTGTGCCACTAGCCCTCTAGAATTTCTTGGTTATAGAAGAGAATATTAGTCTCGGTTACAAAAGTATATCCGTTTTTGTATCATCTGAGTTGCTTTGCATTTTCTTATTTAATGGCTTCATGTGTTGTTTCTGTGCTTTCGTGTATATGGATTCATGGTCCTGGTTCTTTCATTTTTCACTTGAATTGACTGACCTCTCCCTCTCTACGCTCTTGTGTCATTCATATAGAAGGATATGAAGAGCTGGAAAACAAGAACCGATTTATAATAGATGTACGTGATTTAGCTGAAGCTCTGGTGCTGGTATATGAGAGACCTGAAGCTGAAGGTAGATACATATGCACTGCTCATAAAGTGAAATCACAGGATTTGGTTGACATGCTGAAGAGACACTACCCCAACTACAACTATCCTAAACGGTGAATTTCTCTCCAATTCTACCTTAAGCTTCTTTATGGGAATCTAATGTCCTATTCCCTGTGTCTGGTTTAAGAGTTGCAAAAAAGCAGCGTAACGAAATCGACTTCTTGATTTCCTTTTTTCCGGTGCGTGATGCGTTTAGTTAAGAAGTTACAAAGGGAAAAAAAAAATGGGTGATGAATTTGGTCTATTTGATTGAGTTTATTGATAAGTAGTCTTGTTCTTCTGTATAGAAGTTCCTCATTTGTTGTCTGTTTTGGGCCTAAGCCTGCACTGACTTTAAAAACGCGTAAATCAGCGAGATGCTGGATATTTAAGGATATAAACGGAAACAATCCTTAGGCTCTAGTGATGCGTAGGCCTAGGTTCAAAGCGGACATATCCTAGTTGGGTGTACTGTTACACCTCTGCTAGAAGTTCCTCATTTAATTAAATCTGTTGTCCTAATTTGTACTGTTTATTTTACAGCTTTACCGATTTGATGGAGGAAGGAAGTTATAGTTCAGAGAAACTGCAGAAGTTGGGTTGGCAATATAGGCAACTGGAGGAAACTCTAATTGATTCAGTTGAAAGTTACAAACAAGGGGGCTTTCTGGAATGAAGAAGAGAACATCTCAAGATCACTTTTTGCTTATTGTAATTGCTTGTGGCTGTTGCTCTGCATGTTTTGTACAACATAATAAAATAATACGTAGATTCCTGCATAGCGTATACAAGTATTATTTTATTATGTGGGCAACAAAAATGACAGTCAAAAAATGTGTAATGCTGAATTTTATGCTAAAGTATGAAAGATTCAAAAGGTAAGCAAACATTGTATTGGTGATGTGGAATTTTATGCAGGTGTTATTACATCTTATAGATATGATGACCGAACGGACACTTATAGTGTTTTTTTTCTCCTTCTGTTTCCGAGACCCTTTGATTCTTGTAATTCAGACGTGGGCATTCTTTTTCCGTAATCAGAAGGTAAACGTTGTAAGCAGTGAGTTAACCAATAGGAGAAACGAAGCATATTGAATTTGGATTTTATTTATATACATTAGTAAAAAAGAAGTTTATACACCGGTCATTCAACTATCTTTTAATTTCACTAAAGTCACTTAACTATTTTTTGTCACTTAAAAGTAATTAAATTTTATCATTGTTACTTAAAAGTCATTTTGGCTCAAACCCTACCATAAATATGACATGACATAAAATTTAATGAAAAATTCAAAAATAAATACCACATAAGCTTAAATGGGTCATACCCACTAAATCCATTTCTCCCTTAATGTGATTTGACCCATAACTCAAATGGGTTTCAATCGGGAAAAAACGCACACCCCTGATAAAATTAGGTCTTGTGATTTTTTGGGAGGTTTTTGATTGTACAGATACAATCTTTCTTTTGTCTAACCAATTGCAATAGATTGTCTGTAATTGTTTGTCTATTGACAATTTTCGTTATGCACTATAATTACATGTGTTGCTTACTAAACAGGTTATTTGTATGATGGTGTTGCTTAATAAGCAACATTTTGAAATTAATAGAATGGTATTTTGTGAAAATAGATTCTTATTAGCCTTATTATTCTTGCATGCTTATGATACATTATTATATTATGTGAGATGGATACAATACTATTTTAACTTCACTAGAAAATTATAAATATGTTATGTGAGTTAGATACAGTAGTATTTTAACTTCAGTTGAGCTATAAAACGAATTGGATGGGGCAGACAAACAAGAGAAGAATTTTTTAGTATAGAATAATTATAAATGAGCATTATATAATAGAAAAGGCAAAAAATTTGTAGTATAAAATAATTATTTTAAGGGTTAATTTCAAAGACCTCACCTCAGGTTTGGCCTCGTTACAGTCACTTCACTTGTGATTTACGATATTACGCATACCTCCCTTATTTTAATTTTTTTGTAACAATTCTCCAAACCTATTTATTATTAATTCCTAATAATTGTAATATGACTAATTAACCCCAATTTAATATACTCTTCTCTTTGATTAAGTTTTCAAACATCTTTTTCTAACCCCAAGCCGTTTCTATCCCACAAGTTATCTCAACACCAAGAATCTTGAAAAGCAAACTTCAAAAGCCAATTGAAGTATCCAAACGTTTTGGCCCACCATCTCTTGTCATAGACATTGGAGTATGCATTGGTGTATGGAGATTATAAGAATATCCCTAAATAGCAAATTAGGGATCATATGGCCAAATTAAGGATTGGATACTATGATGAGAGTAGACATCCAAAGGGCGATGATGCTAAGGAGGTATTTTGGGCAAATCTGAAGTATTTGTATTTTTTGTTGTTAAAAGAGTGAAGATGAATTGGCAGAAATTGTGACGATTTGAGATAGTCTGATTTCGAGTCGTTTGACTTATTCATGATTAAGTTAAAATAACGATCTACCACCAAAGTATGTGGTGTTGTAACGATCCAGCCTGTCGTTTTGATGTCTGGCGGCATAAGGCCCTCAGCAGCTTCGTATTATGTGTATTGACTTACGTGCGTGGTTGAATTCAATTACCGGGGTGATTCGGAGTGATTTGGGATACTTAGTCCCTAAAACGGAAGCTTAAGTCTTAGAATTTTGACCGGAATCGGAACTATGTGGAGACGGCTCCGGAATGGAGTTTCATCAGTTCAACTAGCTCCGTTGGGAGATTTTGAACTTAGGAGCATGTCCGGACTGTGAACCTGAGGTCTGTAGCTGATTTAGGCTTGAAATGACGAAAGTCGAATTTCTGGAGATTTGGACCGGGAGTTGACTTTTTGATATCAGGGTCGGAATACGATTCCAAGGGTTGGAACAGCCCCGTTATGTTATTTGGGACTTGCCTGCAAAATTTAACGTCATTACGGGTTGGTTTGATAGGTTTAGGCACGAGTTTTAGAAGTTGGAAGATTTGAAAATTTATAAGTCGATTCGTGGTGTGATTCATAGTTTCGGCGTTGTTTGATGTGATTTGAGACCTCGAGCGAGCCCGTGTTAGGTTATGGACCTTGTTGGTATGTTTGGACAGGGTCCCGGGGACCTCGGGTGTAATTCGGATGGGCTACGAGCCATTTCCTTCTATTTTTGGACTACTGATATCTGTAATCTGGTTTTCTCCTCCGCTTTCGCGTCTGCTCCTCCGCATTCGCGAAGAGTAATTTTGGAGGAGGGAATATTTTTTTCTTCGCGTTCGCATTCCTCATTCCGCGATTGCGGAAGCCAATCTTTTCCTTCATCGCGTTCGCATTCATCCCACGTGTTCGCGTAGCTATGCCTTTCCACTCTTCGCGTTCGCATACTCTTCACGTGTTCACGAAGAGCAGTCGTTGGGCCATCCGACTTTTCCTCTACGCGTTCGCGAATGTGTTGTCGCATTCGCGAAGCACAACTGGGCAACTTTTGTTTTTCTTCTTTGCGAACGCGATTGTTCTTCCGCGTTCACGATGCTTGAAGACCTGGGCAGAATATAAGATCTTCAAATCGAGGGTTAGGCCATTTTCTTCATATCTTGATGTATTTGTTCGTTAGCAGCTGTGCGGGTCATTGCTATGGAGACTCAAGGTAAACCTGTTGCTGCGTTCGCAAGCTTCGGAGTCACCTTCAAGTTTTCGTTTTGAACTGTTTATTCTTATTTCTGGACAGTTGTATTTAGAAGTTTTCTAGCAAACAGTCTGTAGAGCTTTTAACTTGTACTATCGGTTTTGGGAATTGTAAATTTTAATAGATTTCTATTTCAAATTGTTAGATGTTATTTAAATAATGTTGTTGTTTCAATAAATGTTAGGCTTACCTAGTCCCTAAGAATTAAGATTAGGTGTCATCACGATACCCAAAAAGAGGGAAAATTGGGTCATGACAAGTTGGTATCAGAGCTCTAGGTTCATAGGTGCTACGAGTCATAAGCGAGTTTAGTAGAGTCTTGCGGATCGATACAGAGACATCTGTACTTATCTTCGAGAGTCTACGGAACTATTAGGACAATTTCACTTCCTTCATTCCCATCGTGCGAGTTCATTGATCTCGAAGTTTGAACTTTTAGCATTCCATTCTCTCACAGATGGTGAGGACACGAGCTGTAGTTCCTGGTGACGTTACCCTCGGAGCAGATGTCGCTAGGGGCAGAGGCAGAGGCCGATGAGGAGCACGTGCCGCAGCTAGGGCACCTACCAGAGAAGCAGTTGAGGAACCGCCAGTAGTTCTAGTTGGGGGGCAGGTACCGGAGGCGCCTGTTGTTACCCCCGGACTTCAGGAGACCTTAGCACAGTTCCTGAGCATGTTTGGTATATTGAATCAGGCGGGGCTGATTCCGGTTGCACCAACTATTTTACAGACCGGGGGAGGAACTTAGGCTCCCGCCGCCCACACTCCAGAGCAACGAGTCCACGATGGTCAGGTTCCAGGAGTCATGGCGACACAACCTGTGGTTCCAGTTCAGCTCGTGGTCAGGGAAACAACATCAGACGAAGAGCATCTTAGACTTGCAAGGTTCAAGAAATATGACCCTCCATACTTTCAGTGGTTTGGCTTTAGAGGGTGCACAAGGTTTTCTAGGGAGTGCCATCGCATTCTCCGCACTTTGGGTATTGTTGAGACGAGTGAGGTTGCTTTTCCTACATTCCAGCTTAAGGAAGCGGCTTATCAGTGATGGCGGGCATATGAGTTGTGTAGTCCGGCCGAGTTAGCTTCACTTACATAGGTTCAGTTTTCAGAGATGTCACTGGGAGAGTTTGTACCTCAGACCCTTTGAGATGCATGGCGCGCAGAGTTTGAGCAGTTGCGCCAGGGCACTATGTCAGTGTCAGATTATGCCGTTAGATTCACTAATTTGGCCAGACATGCACTTGCTTTGGTCGCTACAGTTAGAGAGCGTCCGTAGATTCATTGAGAGGCTCAGGCATGATATTCGGTTCAGCATGGCTCGGGAGTTAGAGTCAGATATTTCATTTCAACAGGTGGTAGGGATCGCTCGCCGTGTAGAGGGCATGTGGGATCAGGAGAGAGAGGACAGGCAGGCCCATGAGAGAGAGTACAGGAGAGATCAGGAGAGAGATTACATGAGAGATCAGGAGATAGAGGACAGGGAGGCGAGGAGACCTAGTAGACCAGAGAGATCTATTGGTCCTTATTTTGGAGGCAGGGTACGACATGGTAGAGGTTTTGTGGGTCAACCAGTTCAGTTTGTACTTCAGGGTTCGCACAGTGTTTCAGGTGCTCATGGGTCTCAGAGTACCCGTACCGCACAGTTCCCACAGCCACGTCAGCATAGAGGTTGCTTCGAGTGTAGAGATACCAGCCACAGGGTGAGAGATTGTCCTAGACTCCGGACATGTGTGTCACAGCGGAGTATTCAGGCGAGTAAAGGGCGCCTAATAAGGGAAGGCCCAACCCGTTGATGTGTCTCATATAGTAGGCTGAAGGCCACTGTGCCAGATGATGTCATACATGTATGCTTTTGATTTGTTACAGAGGGGCACCATTCATATTTTGATTCGGTTCTGCTTATCGGGGCGAGTTCCCCTATTTGTTGTCCCACCTATGGGTGAGTTCATGACTTAGTAGTATGTTTATGTGTTTGCCCATGTTGGGAGATTCTATGACTAATAGCCATGTCTATCGTTGTTTTAATGCATTATTAAAAGTTACGAGACTAGAAGTGAATTCATGTTGTCCATTATGGTAGGTTTGATTCAGTAAGTGTTGTGATTTTTTTTTTTTTTTTGGCAAAATTGAGTTAGTGGGAGATTTCAATTGGTATGATGTGTATTCGGCTTGTGATTCAGAGTTGAGGGTGAGACCCTCACGATTCCATGTGATTTGATATGTTTGAGCCGGGCTGCGTGCCGCGGTAGAAGTTATACCAGGATGAGATCCTTATGATTTGTTCATGTACTTTGATTTTTCCTTTTAAATTGATTTGTAGTATGGTACTGTTGGAGAGTTGTGCCTGTCGAACTTGTTTGATATTTCTCTTATGTGTTTCTCTTTACATGTTCAGTCAGTTTTGTTATGTGTTTCTTGAGTTTTAGCTTGCGGGGTATGTGCTGAGTGGTGTTAGTTGTGACTGGTTGATTCGGGAGTATAGTTACGAGATCTTCGTGTTTCTTGCATCATTGTCAGTGTTTTGGAGGTTTGGAACGGGTTGCTAATGGATATGAGGCTAATTGTCGGCGCTGGTTTTGATTTCGGACAACTATTGTGATAAAAAATGTTATTATGGGCCTATGTGTGGTGTGTCATGTTGTGTGGTCGTACCTTGTGGGTGTAGACATGAGTTTTTACAGCTGGTTGAGACTGATACGGGTTATGGATTTAGAATCGGGTATTTTAAAGATAAATGGAAGGTGAGAATTTTGATTATAAGGCTTATCACTGTTGATAGAAAGGATAAATTACAATTGGAATGGTGTGGTCAGGCCTATGTGGATTGGGATGGCGTGGGATCACCCGCGGGTGTATGTTGGATATGTTCTTCCAATGATTTGAAGACTTCGAGGTGATTCTTAACACGTTCGAGGACGAACGTTTGTTTAAGAGGGAAAGGATGTAACGACCCAGCCAGTCGTTTTGATAATTTAAGTCCCGTACGACGGCATAAGGCTCTTAGCAGCTTCGTATTATTTGTATTGACTTGCGTGCGTGGTTGAATTCAATTACCGGGTGATTCAGAGTGATTTGGGACACAAAAGCTTAAGTCTTAGGATTTTGACCGTAGTCGGAACTGTGTGGAGACGGCTCCAGAATAGAGTTTCGTCGATTCCGCTAGCTCCGTTGGGTAATTTTGGACTTAGGAGTGTGTCCAGACTGTGAACCTGAGGTTTGTAGCTGATTTAGGCTTGAAATGGCGAAAGTCGAATTTTAAGAGATTTGGACCAGGAGTAAACTTTTTGATATCAGGGTCGGAATGCGATTCCGAGAGTTGGAACAACTCAGTTATTTTATTTGGGACTTGCTTGCAAAATTTGACGTCATTCCGGGTTGGTTTGATAGGTTTCGGCATGAGTTTTAGAAGTTGGAAGATTTGGAAATTTATAAGTTCGATTCGTGGTGCGATTCGTAGTTTCGGCGTTGTTTGATATGATTTGAGACCTCGAGCGAGTTCGTGTTAGATTATGGAATTTGTTGGTATGTTTGGACGGGGTCTCGGGGGCCTCGGGTGTGTTTCGGATGGGCTACGGGCCATTTCCTTCTATTTTTGGACTGGTGATATCTGTCATTTGGTTTTCTCCTTCGCGTTCGCGTCTACTCCTCTGCTTTCGCGAAGAGTAATTTTGGAGGAGGGAATATTTGTTTTTCGCGTTCGCATTCATCATTCCGCGATCGCCAAAGCCAATCTTTTCCTTCATCGCGTTCGCGTTCATCCCACGCGTTTGCGTAGCTATGCCAATCCACCCTTCACGTTCATATACTACTTCACGCGTTCACAAAGAGCAGTCGTTGGGCCATCAGACTTTTCCTCTACGCGTTTGCAAACGTGTTGTCGCATTTGCGAACGTGTTGTTGCATTCGCAAAGCATAACTGGGCAGCTTTTGTTTTTCTTCTTCACGAACGCGATTGTTCTTCCGCGTTCGCGATGCTTAAAGACCTGGGCAGAATATAAGATCTTCAAATCGAGAGTTAGGCCATTTTCTTCATATCTTGACTTGTAGAGCTCGGTTTTGACCGATTCTTTGTGGATTTTTCAAGCAAATCAATTGGGAAAGTATTCTTTACCTAGAATTTAATATATTTCATGATTTTATCTTTATTTTTATCATTTAATTTGTGTGTTTGAGTTGGGAAAAATGGTGGTTTTTGAAGAAAAAATTCAAAATAAAAAATCATGATTTGAGGGACGAATTGGTATCAGAATTTGATGATTTTAGTATGGTTGAACTCGTATCGGAGTGGGTATTCGGGTCTTATGAAATTTGTCGGGTTCCGAGGTGCGGGCTCGGGGGGAGGGGGGTCGATTTTTAGACTTTGTTAAAGATTGAGGCTTTATGATCCGGAATAGTCTCTTATGAGTTTTATTTGTGCTTTGAAGTTATCTTGATTAGATTTGAGCCGATCGGAGGTCATTTCACCCGAGAAGTTCATTTTTGAGTATCGGTCTATCTTCTTTGACGTAAGTATCTTGCCTAACTTCGTGTGGGGGAACTACCCCTTAGGATTTGAGTCTTCTATGCTAATTGTAGTCCGTGTACGCGAGGTGACGAGTACGTGCCCGGACTTATTTGTGAAAAATTGGCCTTTAGGGATTCTTAGGTCCTTGTATTCACTCAATATGCAGTTGTTCTCGTTATGATTACGTTTATTAATTTTCAGTTTCACTCTTACCTGCTTTAATTGGAATTAATTACTTCATGATCCACTTTTGTTGTTCATTTGATTCATATGTGCCTTAACTGAAATTGTATCTCTTCTATTGTCGTGTTGTCTTTTCCTTAACTGCTTATCTTTATCTGAAATTATAATTATCTCTTATGTAATTGTTTCATTCTTAATTGAGGCAAATGATTATGCTTATACTGCTTATCCGTAATTGGAGTTGTTGTATCTCTCTCTTAATTGCCCAACCTTAAAAGAAGTTAGATATCCTATATTTTAGTTGACTTGTCCTTATTTGGAATTATTCGTCTTGTGTTATCTCCCTCGTTGTCGAACTGTACATTGTGGACCGTTGTTACATAATATTTCCTTTCTTGTTGAGCTGTTCTTATTATGACTAGCATTCTCTTTTGTGGCTACTCCTTGTGAATTAGTTCCTCCGTTTCCTTGAGTTCTAGAATTTCTGAGTTGACGTATTTGTCGTACCCTTGTATTATTATCATTGTTGTTGTTGTACTTATTGTGGTGATGCACGAGGTTTCTGTCGTGCGGTTGTGGTTATTGTGATGCACGAGGTTTCTGCCGTGCGGTTGTTGTTATGGGGTTGCACGATGTTTTTGCCGTGCTATTGTTACTATTGATATTTGCACATGCGGCGTGACAATGCGGTATATATATATATGTGGTTTGCGCATGTGGCAAGACAAGGTGGGAACATTATTATGCACGTGTGGCGAGACAAGGCACGCGTTTATTTTACTATTGCACACGTAGCGAGACAAGGTGGGCTATGTCAGGGATTAATTTGTGATGATTTGTGATGGCATGAGGTCATTCTTGTTGTTGATATTGTGTAGTGATGCACTTACCTGTGTAAGCTTTATCTTGTGAAAATTGTGAGAAAATATTTTACGTGTTGTCCGTTCTTTTCCTTATGCTCACTAGCTGGTATGAACTATGTTAGAACACTTGCACAAGCATACACATAGTTAAGCACTCTTATCGGGTAAGAGGTTTTTCTTGATACTATTGAGTATAAATGCACACTCTTGTTTACTTACCTTCTATGTGAGAATGGCTCTATTGGTACATGAGTCGTCAGTGCGGTTATGAGGCATTATGAGGGCACATGATGCCAAGTGTTAGGGTTCAGGTATTGAGACCAATGAGTTGTGATTTGTCCGAGGTTCGGTACCTTGTGGAGTCAATGACTAAAACCTGATGTAAAAGCGGTTGTAGTTGCTGAGTTATTACTTGTCCTTGTTGTATTTGTGATTCCGGATTTAGGTTGTGTTCTATTCACTTTTCTGTGTCATTTTTATGGAATTCCGCTGATACTTGTTGTTTCCTTTCTTATTGCCATTACTGTATTGTGAGCCATATTGCATAGTTTTTATGTAGATATCATATTTCTGTTGTTCATATACTTATACTTGTTCAGTTTATTAGACCAGTGTGTGTCTTGATTGTTCCTCGTCACTACTCCACCGAGGTTAGTCTTGATACTTATTGGGTACCGTTGTGGTGTGCTCATTCTACTCTTCTGCACATTTTTGTGCAGATCCTTATTTGTTCGTTAGCAGCTGTATGGGTCATTGCTGTAGAGACTCAAGGTAAACCCGCTGCTGCGTTCGCAGGCTTCATAGTCACCTTCAAGTTTTTATTTTGCACTGTTTATTCTTATTTCTGGACAGTTGTATTTAGAAGTTTTCTAGCAAACACTCTGTAGAGCTTATGACTTGTACTACCGATTTTGGAAATTGTAAAGTTTAAGAGATTTCTATTTCAAATTGTTAGATGTTATTTAAATAATGTTGTTGTTTCAATAAATGTTAGGCTTACCTAGTCCCTAAGATTAGGTGCCATCACGATACCCACGAAGGGAAAATTGGGTCGTGATAGGTATAGAGGATGGGGCTGCTCTTCTCTTAACCAGAGGTCTCGAGTTCGAGCTCCGGGTATGAAAAAATCATTGGTAGGGAGCGATTCCCCCGAATGGGGTCCCACGCGGCGTGAATTCAGATATAATCGGGCTCCAATGCGAATGCCAGACACTGGGCGAGAAACCAAAAAAAAAAGTTAAGCTAACTATCTTAATGGTTTTATTGTATTCTATTTCTTCAATCAATAGATTAGTATAACTTTGTCCCCACATTGCATCACCATACGACCATTTTAAGCATGAACAAGAGAATTTCGGTTCAAGAGATTTCTCTTGCAAAATAATATTTTTCAAAAAAGATGTTAGTAAAATTAATTAAGAGAAGAGTATATTAGAAATGGCCAATTAGTCATATCATAATTCATAAAAATTAATAATAAATAGATTTAGAGAATTGTTACAATAAAATTAAAATGAGGGAGGTATGCGTTATATCGTAAACCACAAGGGAACTCACTATAATGAGGTCAAACTTAAGGGGAGGTCTCTGAAATTAACCCTATATAATTAATGTGGAATTTAATAATTTTTTTTATCGAAACCATTTGAGTTATGGGTCAAATCACATAAGAGAAATGAATCTAAAGTGGGTATGATCCATTTAAGCTTACGTGACATTTATTTTTGGATTATTCTCATTAAATTTTATGCCATTGAGCCAAAACGACTTTTAAGTGAATAAAATTTAGTTACTTTTGAGTGACAAAAGATGGTTGAGTGACTTTAGTGAAATTGAAAAATATTTGGATGACCGAGTTATTCTCTATTTCATTTTGTGCCACGTTCTCTTCTTTATCGTTTGTTTCTAGAAGAATGTCACCTATTTCTATTTAAAACTTGAGGTTTTAGGCTTTCTTGGCCTTTTACAATGTTGAATTTAAGAAAATGTCTTTTTTAGATTTTTTACGTGCTTACGTATAAAAGTAAATCTCTCATGTGTAAAAAAAAAGGGTAGAGTCATAAAACTAAAAACAAGTTTGTAAAAGACCAAAAAAAAAATCAATTGACCCTTAAAACTTTTGTAATTTTAACCTTTGTATATTATTCTTATGAAAAATAGTTATAAAATGTAAAGATGTTTAAAATTTCAAATTTTAAGAATACTTTCGGTATGCACCAAATAATTTTATTTATTACAAATTGCAAATCTTTTTCGTATCAAAATGACAAAACAAAAATCATTTTAAAAGTTATCATCTGGTGAAGCATGACGTTGCACATGTGTGAAGTAGTAAAATTTAAAACGCACCTGTATAAACGACAGAAAAAATTTCTACCAACTCTGAACACTTGCAGTGGAATCATATTTTAATGGTTTTGGATCTACACGTTGCAAAAGGATATGTGTTAGCCGTCGGAATACAGTAAACTAATGTGTGAATGGTCCCTTATTGCCTTTTTCTTTTCTTGAAAGCAAATGATTTATAGACAAGAGTGAGAGTGAGAACAGGAAAAGAAAAGCAAAAACATTACAACAACTTCATTTGTTCCAGAAAGAAGAAAAATAATAACAGAACAATGGCGTTGACGGGGGAGAAGTGCAGAGTGTGCGTAACAGGAGCAGCTGGATTTGTAGCTACGTCGCTAGTGAAGCTTCTCCTTTCTAAGGATTACACTGTTCATGGCACTGTTAGAGATTGTAAGTAGTATTCTCTCCGTCCCAATTTATGTGGCGGAGTTGAGTCCAGTTTTTCCTTGTCTGCGGTTTTTTCATATGCCCTTTATATATTTTGAATTGTGACTTATAGTAGTAGCTTTCAAAATTTTGTTTCAAAAACTTAAAAATCCGAATTTAAGAAGTTTTGACTCTCAAAATCCGATTGGGACAGAGGAGGGAGTAGTAATATCTAAATCTTATTCAATGTAGGTAAATATTACTGAAGAGGCCTTATTGTAAATGAATTTGCAGGTGAGGAGTATTCTCATTTGATGAATCTTGACAAAGCTGCTGAGAACCTAAAACTTTTCAAGGCAGACTTGCTAGATTACGACTCGCTTGCTGCAGCCATCAAAGGATGTAATGGTGTCTTTCATCTTGCTAGTCCTGTTCCTTCATCCTCTGTACCAAATCCTGAGGTATTTATGAATTTGTTATTACCTGTTTAATTTTTTTATTTCTGTCCACATATGGAAGAAAATTAGCTTCTCTAAACATGTACTAGAGAGTAAACTTATTCACTTTGTTGATATGAATCACATTCTCTAGTTTCACTTTGTAGATCTTCAGATATCATGAGTGGAATCTTCACAAGCAGTAGGGTAGGCTACCTTTAATACATGTTATTAGTTGTTGAAAGCACTTAGAGGTATATTTCTACAGAAATGAAAAACAAGATGGTGAATTTATATTGGGATTTTACACAATTGTACTATTCAAAAAAGTTTTCTGAGGATGATTAATGATATTTTGGTACGAGACACTGTTTAGGAGCTCCACGATCTGGGAGTCTAAGACATTGGAAAATCAGTTCCGTGCTAGGATACATCGTATTGGGAATTTCTAGATTGCTTTTGTATTCCCATTATGAGCTAGTTCTACACACACAAAAAAATAATATCTTCTTGATATGTTCGGTGGCTTGGTTGCAGGTAGAAATTGTTGAGCCTGCGGTAAAAGGCACACTTAATGTTCTGAAGGCAAGTTCTGAAGCAAACATCAAGAGGGCTGTTTATGTATCTTCTAATTCTGCTCTTGACTATAACCCCAACTGGCCAAAGGATCAAGTGAAAGACGAGACTTGTTGGTCGGACAGTGAATACTGCAAAGCAACTAATGTAACTTCTTTTACTGAGTACAAGTTTTTGAATTTGATTTTTTGTGGTCATTATAAGATTTTTAGTTAATAATCACATATTTCTTTTGTGATCGGTAATAATCAACATACTTCTTACATACGGTATTTAGTGTTGGTAAAGCAATTTATGATTTGAATCTTGAATGCTTATTTAGCTAGAGCAGTTTCCTGTCTTATTTGCTTAGTTTTTGAAAGGTAATTTCAGATTTGAATCTTAAATGCTTATTTTGCTAGAGCAGTTCCCTATCTGATTGAATTTTTTGGTTCCACCTTCATGCAGAACTGGTATAGTTGTTCCAAAACGATGGCTGAGACAGAAGCTTGGTCATATGCAAAACAAAGTGGACTTGATCTTGTAACTGTGCTCCCAACAATTGTATGGGGACCAATGTTGCAGAAGACAACAAATGCCAGTAGTTTAATTCTCATTAAGCTGCTGAAAGGTACCAACAAGGCATAGTTTATACCTTAGTGTGTGGATGTATCTGCATTATTTTTTCTATTTCTACATCTCTGGTTGCATGAATAGCTCGCTGCTGAATAATCAGAATTCACTTTCCCAAAATCCTTTTTAAATTTGTTTCTTATGAACATGGGCATACATTTAGTATGCAGTATTTGTCAAATTCTTTGCTAATGCTTAAAATGCAACAACAACAACATACCCAGTCTTATCCCACACAAATGCTTAAAATGCCAGAATGATTTAAATGTGCAACTATTACAAGTCTTGTTGTATTTTGGTTCTCCCAAATACTTCATCCTGGACTATGAGTAAGAGATTATTGAAAGCAAAGAAAGTGCTTACCATCTTTGAGGCATATTATCTAAGCTGCAAGTGGATATTTCTACAGTATTATTTCTCCATGTAGATGGGCTAGCTGAATTGCTTTGCAGCTGGGATATTTCTCCATTATAGATGGGATATTTCTACCTCGGCATGAGATTTATGAGACTCTGAGTAGGTTTATTGTAGGTTTGTATGCCTAATGTGTTGGTTGATGGTGGCTAGGAGTTTTTGTCCATAACATTTAAAGAAACTAGTGATGTTCGATTCAGTGTACTAATTAATGAGTACTTCCTTATGTATGCATTCAACTTATACCCTCTGATGTTTTGGACAACTGCTGGGAGCCTTTCGTGCTTCAATTACCAAATTTGGATCCAGTATCCTCCCTTTGACCAATTTATTTTTGCATAATTATCTAATATGATTGATAAACTGTGTCACTTCTCCATTTGCCCTTCACGTATGTTGCACAAATGTTTTATTATGTATAGAATAAAAAATAAAGAAATATGAGAGAAGTTATGTGCTGTATTTGTCATTTGATAATGTTTAGTAGGCCGGTTGGTCATGATATAGTCTTGGTTACAAGCATTGCTTGGGTGCTATGTTCTCATCCTTCTGCTCTAATGGTTTAAGCATTGCTTTAGCCATGAAGTCCCGAGTACATTGCTTGGTTAGATAAAAGACATCCCAGCTACTATGCACCAATAGCTACTAAACGTTGTCTTTAATGATAGTAAATGTTAATTTCCTTGTAAGCAAACGAATTGACCTAATAATCATGGAAATTATGGGGAACTGATTGAGAATCTTGGAATATAAGAAAATTTTCTGAAACATACAAACTTCCACCTATAGGGATATACCGCAACCCCTCTATACCTACTTTTTCTGTTGTAACATTAACAAGATTTGCTATATCTCCATTCCTCTCGAGATTGACTACCTAAAGGGAACACAAGTGCTTAAAAATTCTGTCCGCTTAGTTTTGTAATACTTTGCGTTTTCTTATGTTGATGGCTTCATGTGTTGTTTCTGTGCTTTCATGTATATGGATCCGTGGTCATGGTTCTCTCATTTTTTCACTTGAAGTGACTGACCTCCCTCTCTTTGCTCGTGTCGTTCACGTAGAAGGATATGAAGAGCTAGAAAACAAGAGCCGGTTTATTATAGATGTACGTGATTTAGCTGAAGCGCTGGTGCAGGTTTATGAGAAACCTGAAGCTGAAGGTAGGCACATATGCATGGCTCATAAAGCGAAATCACAGGATTTGGTTGACATGCTGAAGAGACACTACCCCAACTACAACTATCCTAAACGGTGAATTTCTCTCCATTCTACCTTAGGCTTCTTTAGTGGGAATCTAGTATCCTATTTCCTGTGGCTGGTATAGGAGTTACGAAAAAGCAGCGTAATGATTTATGGGATTTTGATTTCCTTTTTACAGTGTGTCTTGGCAAGAAGTAACAAAAGAAAATGCATAATGAGTTTGGTCTATTTGGTTGATTTTATTGATAAGTGTTCTTGTTTTTTCTACAGGATAGATGTTCCACATTTATCTAAATCTTTTGTCCTAAAAATACTGTGTCTTTTACAGCTTTACCGATGTGATGGAGGAAGGAAGTTATAGCACAGAGAAACTGCAGAAGTTGGGTTGGAAATGCAGGCCACTGGAGGAAACTCTAATTGATGCTGTTGAAAGTTACAAACAAGCGGGCATTTTTGATTGAAGAAGAGAAAAATATCAAGTCCACCTTTTTACTTGTTGTAATATTCATTGTGGTACTTGCCCTACCTGTCTTTCAACATAATACTCTTGCGAACTAGTATCTATATGTAATAATATAATCTTGATTGAGGAGGTTATATTTTACTCCTTTTGAGTGATATTTGTTTTGTTTTGTTTTGTTTTGTTGTTGTTGTTGTTTTTTCCTCACTGGGGTTATTGTAGAGGCGTAGCTATTATTTGAAGCTTATAGATTCAAGATTTCAATTCTTTTAAATTATTGGGTTCTAAATTATTAATTTGTGCATATTTAATGAATTTACTAAAATAAATATGAGGTTTATCAAAGCTGTTAAGCTGAACCTTGGCGGTGCCCGTAGATTATTTGGGCCGGGGGGTATTCATTTGCACTCATGGAACACTGATTCCATGAGGTTTATGTTGGAGGATCTAGAGCTTATTGAGAAAGTAGCCTTGAAAATAAGCTGTCTTATGGGAAATATAGAAGTTTATATAAGCTTTTGGACAATTCGATATGAACATATCCGAAAAGCACCTAGTAATTGCCACCATTCGTATTAACACTAAGCTGGAACACAACATTTGAGCGGGAAAGTCGCATGCTTATGTTTAATAAGCTAATTGTCAAGAGAATGAAAACCAAGACAAATTTAAGAACCTTCCCTAAAGAATATTTGTACGATATACATACACATGTTTATGTGTGTGTGATTAAGACCAAGTAAGTTCTAAAGTTGTCATCAATCCTTGTAAATATTACTCCATCAAACAATTGCTCATCTAAATTATGCAATCTTTTTACTGTTCGGTCCGATCCTAATTTATTTCGATTTACATTGTAAATTGAGTTTGAAAGATTCAAGTAATAAAGTGCCATAGTTGGCATAGTAGTATATAAAAGGGGTACAAGTGGGGAAGTCTTGAAACAAAAATCACAATTATTTGGGTTAATAAAGAAAATATGAATGATCGCCAACGCCAAGGATATGGCGGGATTGATGAGAGTTTTATATTTTTAATCGAAGGTTGTAGATTCGAACTTTACGAATAGAAAAACTCTTATTAAGTTTTTTTTTTTTTTTTTTATTTTTTTTTATTTTTACAGCTTGTTTGGAGGATTGTTACTTATTGTTTTGTATCGTATTATTACTTTAAATACAATATTTGTTTTGATTGTTACTTTAATTTTATTGTATGGTATCGTTAAATCCAACGTTATGTAACGACGAAAGATGCCCCTTTATGAAATGACGTATTTGATGTGGTGACGTCGTTTCTTTGCTTTTTCCCATTCATCTTGTCTTTTTTTATTATTAAACAATCATATTTTTTCTTTATCCTATTTTTTATATATAATAATTCTACTCCGTATCCTATTTTTTCTTAGCAATATTGCAAGTTTATTTTTCATATTGTTAGTGCGTGACATCATGAAACGACGACAAACGATACGATCTATCCAAACATTGTATTCATCACATCAAATAATATAATACAATACGATACATTATGAAACGACACGTAACAACAATCCAAACAAATTGTTAATAAGCTTTGTGTGATGTAAATTAAAATTAATTGAACTAGTTAATTTTGAATATAAAAAGTAATTAAAAAAAGGAAAAAAAATGACAAATTGGGAAAGCTAGAACAGACAGAGTAGGAGTGTAGGACCATAAAAGAAGCTGCCCAGCTGCCCAAAGCTGACCTGCCACTACTTCCATTGCTAAAAATAAAGAGAGTATAAAGCCGTTAACGAGAGAAATCCATTTGTTTTTCACAGTGCAATTAAAAACGATGATGATTGAGTCACTTGCTTCTCCTTCTATTTCTACTGTTATGCTATGTTTTTCTCTCTCTCTCCATCATTTCTCACCAATTCCAATCCCAATTCTTCAAAATCAAATCCAAATTCCTTTCTTTTACTGTTCCACTTCTTAGGATCCGCCATGAATGCTTATTAGCCTCAGTTATTTTTCTAACTTTTTCGCTCTCCCTTTTTTTTTAAAACTTGTCGTGCTCTTCTTTGTATGATGATGACCCAGCTTCTTCACCTTTTTACCCCACCCACCCTCTCTTCTTCTCCTTCTTACTCTGCTCTCTTGTACAGCTGATCCACCCTCCCCTCTTAAAAACCCCACCTTGACCCTCCTTCTACCTTTTGACCTACTAATCTCTCTTTTTATTTCTAGGGTTTCCTTTTTCTTCTTGATCCTTTGTTTTCTCTTCCTCTCCTCCTCTTTAGTTCTCTCTTCAAACAACCCTTTTCTTGTTTTTGTATATTCCTATAGATCTTTTCTGCCAATTTTTAGGGGATTATTTTCTGTTTATAATGAGGTGGGGTTTTTACTTGATCAACTTTTGTATAACGTGAATAGCTTCTTGTTTCTGTTCTAAAAGTAATACTACTCCCTTATTCCCTTAGTTCTTCTTCTCTTCGTTTTTCCAATCAAATTTGGGTTTATGGCTTATCAACAACAGCAGGGAGCAGTTGGGGGTTCCGGCTCCGCTCCATTTTATAATTCTCCATTTGGGGACACCACTTTTACTAAGGTCTTTGTTGGAGGCCTTGCTTGGGAAACTCAGAGTGAAACCCTCAGGAGATACTTTGAGCAGTTTGGTGAAATCCTTGAGGCTGTTGTCATCACTGATAAAAATACTGCCCGATCCAAAGGCTATGGCTTTGTCAGTCTCCTTTTGTTTGCTTTATTTTTCTCCTTAAATGTTTTATAATTTGTTTACTGAGTTTGAAAAGATTACAGCTTTTTTACTATCTTTTGTTTTCTCTTTCTTTCTTACGGATCAGAAAAGGTTTCTTTTTGCTAAATCATTTAAAGTGCATGTATTTTCCTTTATTACTAAGCTTGCAGCTGAGAGTTTGGATAACTGAATGACATAATTTCCACAATGGTATTTCTATGGAGGGTTTAGGTGACTTTCCGGAACCCTGAGTCCGCGAGGAGGGCGTGCGCTGATCCTGCTCCAATTATCGATGGGAGGCGGGCAAATTGTAATTTGGCTTCGTTAGGGCGACCTCGGCCTACTGTGCCATTTGGTATTGTAGCTTATTTTGGTTGACTGCTCTGCTCTATTCTATTATAATTATTGTAGCTTATTAAGTGGTTCCATCGAGTTGCTTTTGCAAATCTAGGCAGTCTGATGAGCTCGATAATCATATCAATTGTTGCTGGATGACTTGTTCTTCCATTGCTTTCAATTGAATTTAGCTTGTAGATTGTTTTTCTATTTGTATACATTTCTTCTTGTTAAGTTTGCATGCACTCCCAGCTTATATAAGAAAATGTATGATCCATCTTAGCTATCATATTATGGTGGAGATATTTTTTGAGATGAAGAAATGGAAAATCGAGGGAGAAATTGTCACACAAGTAAAAAGAATATGAGAAGATAAGCCTTAGGATTGATACTCAGTGGTGGAATGAAGATAGTAGGATGAGTGATAAGATGCTAGGATCTGGCAAATAGAGATGAAGTTCTGTATTTCGATAATCTTTTATTGAACTGAAACATACAATGCATTAGATTTGCCTGCTCTTTGGGAATTTCTTATATTTTAGTTTGAAAGAGTTTGCAGCTCTTGGGGACAAAAATGAGAAATAAAAAGAGTTGATCAGCTTGACTAGACGATTGAGCATGAGGAAGTGCATGTGATCAATAACCGTGCTTCAGAACACTCTTTAGTCTTTTCTCCTGTACTAACAAGAAATTATCCCTCATGACGAAGCGATGCAATGAACTTAGGCCCATTGAACTACTCCTTTGTTTGCTGAAATGAAATGCCTGATTTTTGTAACATAACAGGTGCAGTATATTTATAAAAATACTTTAATTCTTTGCAAATTCGCAATACCTATCTACCTCCTCGGGGCTCGGTGACGACGGGATTTGCTCTTCAAATCCTCCAAAATTGACTGGTAGAACACATACACCACTAGCAGGCTTAGTCAATTACTTATCTGACCTTTTGCATAATCGATGTGGAGAGCTGTTTCCTTGGCTTCTCTCAAACACATTCATAATTTTTGAAATTAAGGAAGGTGCAAAGTTCCCTTAATGGCTTTTTGTACGAGGAATGCTAAAGCTGCCTGAAACTTGTTATAAAAACATCTATAAGGATCATCTCTTTTAAAAGTATCCCGTGAATGATGATTTTAATGGCAGGTTGTGTGTTTGACAGAGATCTAATACCACAATCTGCTCAACTTCAAATAAATGACACCTAACCATTTAATATCTTTTATGGCATATCCTACCCTGAAAAAGGAAAAAAACCAAAAAGAAAAAAATGCTGATTCTTTAAAATGCATTAGCTTATTTCCACTTCATTGGGTACAGGACGTCTGAGGTCATCAACTCCATTTCCAGCAGGTCTACCAGCTGCTCGGGGTGCTTACGTTGGAAGCTTTGGCTACCAGCAACCGGTTTCTTATGGCTACCAACAAGGCTTGATGTATTCTCCCTATGGGTAAGCTGTGTGTCGCAGGCATGCATATAATTCTCCATAATCCACATAGAAATTTGGAAGAAAATGACTAATTAGACTATGCAAGATTCATTTGCACTATACCCTTTCTACTGGAATGTAGACCTTTTTTGAATCATTTGAATTTTAAATGTCATAACCATATAATTTCTTTCATGTTGTAATCGGATCACAGATTCCATGCTAATGGTCATGGCTATGATTCATAAGTTAGTCAGAACTTTGGATGCAGCCAACTTGTGACAATTTTCTCGAATCTTAATCTGGTAAACTGTGTGATATAAGAATTAGTGTGCCTGAGAACAATAAGATATTTATTAATTAAATTATTACATGTAAGAAATTTTGGAGTAGAGAATCTTAAATTATATTAGTTCGTTCATCTTGCTTGTAAACTACAAGTTAGCGCATCGTTAACCTTCATATTGCATGTTTTCAGCTGCACCTTAGCCTGTCTGTGGCCATTAAAAATTGTGTTCAAATATGACTGCTTTTGCTGTTAAATGTTCATATATTTCTCGGCTTCCAAATGCATAAAAATTAGGAGCCTATTTTATTTATAAATGTTTCAGTATTCACATGTTATTGTTGTTTTATTTTAACTTACCCAAAAGAATTATTACCATTTGAAGTAAACTCATGGAAATTTTATAGTAGAATCATAGAGGGGAAACATCAAGATAATTGGCTGTAGGAGAAAATAAAATTCAGTAAATTAACTTATGAGCATACTGTTTCTGAGTAAGGTAGCAATGTTAAAAATCATTAGCACAAAGAGAGTGCTAGTAAGACTGTCTCGTAATGTTTTTGCTAGGCAATTCTTGAAATGCCATTCCAGAGTATGTTTGTGGGGATAAGGGCCAAGCTTGATTGCGTTCTTTTTTAAATTTCATGAGTTTCTTATTTGCATGCAGAACAAATGGTTTCACTCTTTTTACTGAGAAAGAGCAAAAGGTTCCACCCTTTTTTCTTAGAAAGAACCTTTTACCTATTCATAATTTTAAAAAAAATTAGTTCATTCACTTGATGGACCGTAGACCTTTATCTTGATTAGTCATTTGTTAGTACATTTCATCAGATGGAGTTTGGACCTCATTTATATTTGTGTATTACATTTAAAATCGCAGCTGTTAGAAAGCATAGTTAGCTCTATATTATTTATTAATGCAGGTATGCAACATATGGTGGGGATTACGTTTACCCTCAGGTTAGTAGCTCTGCATAAATGGAGAAGTTACGGTTTATCCCTTTCTTTCTTCTGCAGTAAAAAGGTTCAAGTGCAATTTTATCTTGACAGCATGAGACTCAATTTTGATGCGTACTGTAATTTTATCCGATAGGGTGTTTACAATCCTTATGGAGGTCAACAGTACCTTCCTATATATGGTGTACCTGGAAGTGTTAACACAACAATGTATCCTTACGGCCAGCTAAGTCAGGCTGTTCCTGGAAGTCACAGTTATACAACATTGGAGGGTTATGCAATGCCAGGTCATCAGATTCTTCAGTTTGGTGGACCCAGTGTCAATGCAATGACAGCTTCATCCATCCCAACTATTCAAGCACCATACCCAACAGGCACATCTCTTTTATTTTGTGTCTTTTATATATATATATATATATGCATGCATGGTAGCCTTGCATATCTTTGACGTTAATCTGTATTCCGTATGTATCAAACATCTAGAAAAAATGCTTTAACCTCATCTATTTCTGTAGCTTGGCCTAAATTTGGCAGTATCGTAAAGCAACCGTTTTTTGTTTTTAGGTGTCGGAGCGCCTGTTACTCCACAGCCACAGTTTATGCTACCTACTCATTCTCCTCAATTTATGCAAGGTAGCGGTTCTGACCAAAATGCAGGGTGAGATTTTATCAAGGTAAGCGGTGATTCAGACCCAACAGAGTGTTAATATATTTAGTTACCTTATTAATATAGGGATGGATTATCTACCATATTATGCATAGCTTAAGATTTCTATAAGGAGCACCTCTTGTACATTGTTAATCAAGTTAATGAGAGGTCTTTTTCTATTTTCACACGCCGTATGTATTTGCTTGCACAATTTTCCTTCTGATGTTTGTGTTCTGCTTTTTACCTTTAGGTATCCTAGATTGCAGCAGGACTAAAAGCAGCAGTACTGCTACTTGAGAGGCGGGCTTTCAATCTAACCTTGCAAATTGTTCACTTTGCATTCTATAGGTACTAGATTTTGCTTTTGGCTTAACTTTTTTGTTTCCTTTAAATTCTCTCTCTCTCTCTCTCTCTCTCTCTCTCTCTCTCTCTCTCTCTCTCTCACACACACACACACACACACACAGAGAGCGCTCCTAGCCCTCTTTGTCATCTATTATGAATCGAATCTGCTGGGGGGAACTAAGAAACTCTGAAAATTAATCTACTAATTTGATATGCAGACAAAAGAAAAAGGAAAAGAAACTGCAGTAAGGTTATCTTTCTCCTAGGTAACTCATGTAAAAACTATTAGCTAGTTAAACTGTCTTTAGTCTTAATGCTATTTGCGTTGATGCAGGTTATAAAAAAGTCAAAGGTCAATACTCACCGTGAGAGCTCAATGTCTGAGTCACTCCAGATGATTGAGTGAGGATACATAGAAGTTGCAGGTTGCACTTCTTTCAACATCATCATCTTGTTGTATCTAGCCCCTTGCATTCTGCCGGTATTGGGATAACTGGTAGAGAGTCAGTCGACGTCATGCATTTGAGGGATGCTGGAATAGGTTTCTGGTTCCCTCCCTGTAGCAATAAATAGACATTGTAAAAAGTCACATCAGAATCAACATATGATTCTTTTATAGTCAAAACTCCCCAGCATGTTTGGGTGTGTAGATAGTCTTGAGTGTTGGTGCATCATGCGCACTGTGTTTAAAAGTATTCTCAAAGTCTTGTGCATAAAACAATCTTGAGTCTTTTAATTGACATTCATT